>NW_026533232.1:6912500-7512500 GCF_028296485.1 Oppia nitens
TTTTTTGTTAGCTTTTTTTGTTTTGTTTACAAAAAATAGTTTTAATTTAACAATTATAATTACATAATACTTAATATACTTTTATTATATTATATTATTATTTTCTTTTATAATTATTATATTTCATTTATATCAACTCAAATATATTTATTTAAAAAATCCTTAATGCTGAATGCAATGATCATTTAATATATTATATTATATACATTTTATTATTAATTAAACATTTATTTTTTATAATTTCTAATAAGTAGAACTAATATGTTGATGTGTTTTACCTATAATAGATAATAAATAAAAATTTAAATATATTGTAATAATATTGTATTAAAAACATTGTATAATTCATTCATTTTTAATAAAATCCTAGTTTTAAAAATTTTATCAAAATATATTTGAATTTATTTGATACTAGTTTTTAACAAAAAATTACAAACATAAATATTGTGTGTATATATATGCAATAAAAACTTTCAAAAGATCAATGATCCCATTGAAGTCCAACATATATTTTACTTAAATATAACTTATATTTATGTTATGGGAAGGAAAGGCTATCGAAATAAAATAAAAATTTTGTGAGAAAAAACTGTAATATTATTAATAATCGAGTAAATAAAAACTACTGGTTTTGAGTAGTATTTATTTATTTTATATTATGATTAAGTATTAAACAATTAAGAAACAAAATAAAACTCATGATATTTAAATATCTATATAAATTGCATAATATTAAATCTAAATGAATGATTTGTGATAAATGAGCTAAACATCAACTGCACAGTTACTTATAATACAGTATATAAACTTTATTATCAATATATTATGTTATGGCTACTATAACAGTAGCTTTTTTTATTTATAGTGAAATTATTGTATGAAAAAATACTTTATATACTTTATTATACATAAAATACAGTAAAACAAAAAGTTTTATTGATATAATTACTGATTATTCCGTAAATTATTTATTTAATGTTTTTATGCTTATCTTTTTTATTCCTAAGTTTAATGTTTTTTATAAACATAAATAATAATAATTATAATACTGTGATATTTTTATGTTCAATTTGTTTGATGACATTGAGATTTTGAGGTATGAAATCAGGCCAAAAGCATTATTATTATTATAATAATACTTTTTGTTATATTTAGTAAATATTTTTTAAAAAACTTAAATCCTTTTTTGGTAATATTTTGACGAAATGTATATTTTGATGACTTAAAGATAATCTTTTTATCAATTAATAATATTTTTTATTAGTTTATCCGAAAATAGTTTACATTGTATTTGTATTATATTTAATATATATTAACACAAATAGATTTACTCTAAAAACCTTAATAATAGATGCAATACTCATTTAATTCATATTTTTCATAATTAAACAAAATCTAATCTTTTTAATCGCTAATAAGTATTACTAATATATATATATATAAATAATTAATTTTATTATTTTTAAAAAATATATTATCTATTTTATGCAAAGAATGGGTGTTTTTCATATTATTTTAATCAACTTGAAATCAATGTTAAATTTTATTGTTAAATATTCAATAAACAATAAAAACAATAATAATCAATGATTTCTATATAAAATATTCTGTTTTGTTCTACACATTAGTCAGTATTTATAAATATGTATTTATAAAAGTATTCAAAACAGTATAGTATATAAACCTAATTATTTGTTTAAAGTCAAACATACAATTTGTAAGATACAAATGAAATTAACTGACTGTGCATTTTAGTTAACAAAATGGTATAATACGGTATAACTTATATATATATACTGTGCATATTTGTGTCATTAAAAAATTAGTTATACTATGAATGAAGAACTTTTATTTATTAAAAAACTTATAATAAATGAGTAATTTATAAAATAAAACATTTTTCAAATATAATATATAATTTTGGTGGTGCTATTCAGTTATAATTATAACTAATAGAGTAAAATGAGTAAACAGTATCTCTAATGTAGTGAACAAAAACAATGTAATTATTTTTTACATCTTATTTTATACAAAAGGATTAGTCATTAAAATAAAATGCAAAGTTTGTCGAGTTATTAAAAAATATAATATAATTTTTGAGGTTAATTGTGAATCCATAATCCCAGAGATATCGTTAATTTATTGAAATGTACGCTAAATTAATGACATTTATTTAGGCGTTTATTAGTAAGAGTTAAATAATGTAATTTTTGAGATTCAATAGTATATTGTATTTGATAGCAAACCTAAGATTACACCCATCCGTCAAAGTTTAGTGATCCCCATAATTCCCTTTTCATTTGCTAAGTGAAAGCATAAAGAAAATCTAGTAAATCATAAAATTTATTTTATATTATTATATGTAAATTATAATATAATATAAAATTTGACTGACATTTTTTCTGTATTTAAACATCCATATTATATATATATATATATATCTGATTTTATGGTCATATTGTTTGATAAAATAAAGTCAAAACACGTTTTTTATTTGTTATTTAATCTCTTTGTAAGTGTATTTGATTTTTCATATACTTTTAGCCACTACGTTGAAAATGTTGTAAAACTTGTTGTTATTGTTGTTTTGTGCATCAAAAAGGCATCTTTCAATAGGGAGAGGGGATTGTAATGTATATAAAGAGTGTAAAAGGAAAGGATAGCTATAAAACCGATTGAATGCATTTATTTCAGATTTTTTTTTTATTTAACCGAAAAATCCAATTATATTAATGAATGCATTTTTCAAATGACTATTTTGTTATCGTAATAAACCTTATTTTACTGTTTTTTATGTCTAACTATTTGCCGATAAATATGCTGACTGTCGACTTTAATTTTGTAGATATTTATTTAATTAGACAATCAATTAATTATAAACTCTATTATTAACATTTATTTTAATTGATTATGATTTAGTATTTTAAATAAAAATTCTTATACTAATAGTAAGATATTTTTAAAAAGTTAGTTAACTATATTTTTGATTATCAATACTTTAATAAATAATTAGTTTAGAGATATTTTATTGGAGACAGACATTGATTGTAAAACATATTATTATCATATATATATATATGTACATTATAAATTATATGTATATAAAATATTTATTATTATAATTTGAGGGCTTGTTTTTATAACACATAACATCACACACATGAATAACTCAAGATTTTTAATACAGTATAACCAGAAACCTATTTTTCATTGAATTATGTTTTTATAAGTCACTGGAGAAATGTTGAATCCTTATAAATATAATTAGCATTTTATTTAAATATATGTCAATCAATTTGTATGACGAGTAGCAATCAAATTAAAAATGTATTACTTTTTATTATTTTTATGATATTTTTTTATTTTCTATTAATACCTGAAAACGTCTGTTTAATATTAATATATGAAAACTATGTCAAACGGCTCAATCATTTACTCAATTGATTTAGTATAATAAACTTTTATATGATTGTACTGTATATGTTATATAAAAATATATGGCATTTTAAAATTCAATACTTTTCCGTTTTATTATTTACTATATAATAGTTGTCTAAAAATCTATTATAAATATTATATAATTTTTTTTATTTTGTTGAATTGATTTGTCTGCTTATTATTTGTTGTTATAAATGGAGTTAGACATTGTTTATTAAAATTTGTATTAAAAAAGTGTATTTTACTTTCAAAATTGATGATTCATTACTTGACCAAATGAATTATAAATATATTTAATTTTAAATTTACAGATATATTGAAATAAATATAAATATTCACAATTTTATTTCAAATATTCAAGAAATTTATTATATATAAACTTTTATTATTATTACATTTACGAAATCCACATATTTCTAAATATAATTTATTATAAAATTTCTCATTATTTTTAATTTTTTTAATTGCATAATAATTAAAATTTTTGAATTTAAATGCTTTATTTAAATAATTATAACTATAAAAAGATATTATTTGGAATTTTTACTAATCATTTGAATTGTTTATATATATATATATGCTATTTATAAAAATACAATGAATTTAGAAAATTATTATTTATAAAAACTATTTTTATTAACTTTTCTTTGAATTGTTTATAAAACAATGCTTTTTGATAACTTCAATGACTTGTATACCTTTATGTACTGAATATACGTTTGTATTTACAATAGTGGGCTAAACACAGAGTGTTTATTATTCATATATTTGAATCTGTGTTACTAATAAATTATAAATAAGTCATACATTATTATGATATTATATGTGATATTTTAGCCCAATTTTAAAATAAATGATAACTTTTTTGCGGTATTTCTTTGAATGAGTTGAGTGGCAATTGTAAAGTTATGTTAAAAATTGCAAATTCATGCCCAAAACAGGCTAACAGTTTGGCTATTTATCACTTTATGTTATATTACTTATTTATTTTTTACAACAATGTTAAACAATGCAACATAACTTGATTTTTTGATATTAAAAATAAATTCATTTCTAGTGACTAATATTATGTTTATTAATATTATTCAAATAATGTTTATTACTTTAAAAAAAATTATTGGTATATAAATTTATAGCAATTTTATTTTTAACCAAAAACGCGTTTTCAAAATAAAGAAAAGATACATTAGAGATCAACAATTTATAAAAAAAATTGAAATATAAATTTATATCCATAGATTGACATATTTGATAAATATTTAATTATAAATAGTTAAAAAGAGATACAATAAATGCATATTTGATAGACTTATCAATATTTTGCACAACTTTTCTTTATTTACGAAATGATGGATAAAAACGAATTTTTATTAAAAGCTATTTTAACAAAACTTTGTTAATCTAAGAATTTTATTATTTTTTCTCTAATAAAAAAAATAAAATCTTTTTTCTTAATAATGAACAAAACATATTTGGTGTTAATAAACGATAAAATAATTAGACGTCAAAAAAATCAGTTACTTTGTGTGCAATGGATTAACTTTGACTAAAATTCAACGATTCTTTGATTTATTTTAGATATAAATATATATAAAAAGTAATTTGTCAGACATTGGTATAAATATATACTAATAAGTAATTGTTTGGTTAAAATAAAAACTGAATAAATTAGAAAATAGGTGTAGAGTTTTGTAGACATTAGCATTTATGATCAATTGACTAATGATATGACAATTTGCTTTTGTTTTATGATATATTACTGTATTTTTTCCGATTTAATGCCGTGAAAAAAACGTTAGACTAAATGCAAAATCCGTTTAGGGTTTTTGCAATTTTTATTAAAGCTAAAAATGTTTATTAATAAATCATACAATTAATTGTAATTATTATTATTACATAATATTATGATTATGTCAACTCATTGATAGCAAATTAGTCAACACTAGACACTTTGTGTTTTGCTTTATTGGCTCATTTAATGCACTTTTAATGAGATTAATATTATTATTATTTAATTGTATGACTCCATAGCTTACACTGTGTTTATTAATAAGTAATTATTTTTTAAACATAATATTACTAATAACTATTAAATAGTTATATTATAATTACATTAATTTTTATAAAAATATTATTATTAATGTTGTTGCTGTAAATAACAATTTTGAATGTTAGATGTCTTAATTTAATTTTTATTTTAAAATAACTTAAATTATATTAAACTTTGAAATTATTTTTACTATAATATTAATAATAATAATAATAATAATCTTTATTTAGCAAAATTGCAATAAATACATAACAAAGTTGTATTTATAATAAAATTATAAATTGTTAATATTACAATAATACAAATTATTACAATTTCTCATATCAATATTTAGCGAATTATATAAATTTATACAATAATTAAAATAAAAATTATCAAACATTTCAATTCTCTTATTATGTTTTCTAATATATAAACCATTAATCTTTTTTTAATAAGTTATTAAAGTTAATTTACTTTAAAATAACATTTAGAAGTAATTTAAAAATTAAGATTTACTTATGATGTTATAAAAATTTGTTAAAGTTATATTATTGAGCTTATTTTGACTTAAATATTAATTATTGAATTAAAATTTATACAATAAGTCAAATAAATAATACTATGTAATCTATATAACTGTAATTACGATTTTATAGTTAACGGTATAACTTAAATACTAATCATAGTTTTTTTTTGTATAAAAATGTGTTTTTTTATTAGGGATGTACAACTAAATTGGTTTTCAATAAATTTAATCTCAAGTTTTTATTAGATAAACGAAAATATAAAATTTATTGATAATTAACGTTTTAGATTATATTATGTATTTTTTTAGTTAATTATTAGTGATTGTCCTTATGATTAAATTATGTGTCGATAAACTTAAGCAAATCCTCCAAAATTGGACACATTTTTTATTACACAACAAATCGATCCTAAAGATAATATTATAATTATGTTTGTATTTAAAAAATACATATTTGATAAAATCCTAAACATAAACAAATGTTTGAAAACTTAAAATTAAAAAAATGATTGCATCACTAAAAATGGTTTAAATGTCATATTTTTGTTTTTATTATTTTATATGATAAAAGTATAATATTTTAATGTACTTTAGTGTTATTTTTAAAAATTATTTACATAAGACTTAGTTAATAATTTAATAACAAATATTTACTTTTTATAAAAACCCATTTCACTCTATTTTTATAAATTAATTTTTTAAACAATAATCTCATTTAAAGGGATAAAATTACAAAACAAAAGGCCCTTAAAAACTAATTATCAATTCCTATGTGATAACAAATTTTGGCCATAAAATAGATACATTCATTATAATTAGTGACTGAACTGATCATTTATTAGTGGATTTTAAATATTTAAAAATGATTTTAATATTTTTATAGTGTATCATAGAGAAAATATTAATAAAATTTGTGGCTAAAAATGGTAAAACTTTTATTAAACATTTAAAAACAATAATAACAAACAAAAAAATAATTAATTAGAGTTCTTATCTCAAGTCTAAACAAAAACGTGATTTTATGTGAAGATTGTACTGAAAATTGTTGTGGATTTAGATGATGTATATATAGTATATACTATATAGTGTATAATTATATCAAAAATTTGTTAATGAGAAACAAACATTTTTATTATTAATTAAAACCAAATAACTTTTTATACACTTTTCGTATTGAAGAGTATAAAAATAAAAAACATTGTCTTATTGATAATTTATTAAATAAATAAATGTTACATTTTTATTTATTTTATAAAAATTATTAATTTGCCACAAAATTAATATTAATTTACATAATTAATAGCTAAACTAAATTAGTTTTTTTAAATGTAAAAAATGTTTAGGTATAGTTTAGTTTTATTTTATATGATATTAAAAAATGTAATATACTTATATTACATCATTAATTTATTTAAATAAATTATTAATATAAATGTACTGCTATTATAGTAAATATACACAAGACATTAATTAAACAAAGTTAATTGATATTGATTAAAATTTTATGTTTTGTTATATAATATGTTTAGACTGACCAACTTTGTAGATGTGCCATGTATTATAAATTTATAAAATTCATTGTAGTATACAAATTAAAAAAATATTATTTTAAACATAAAATTATAGAGAAATATTACTAACTAGAGTTGGATAAAAAAGAAAAATTTCTAGAATAATAGATAAATTTTTGTCTATGAGATGACCATGGTTAATTTTATTATCTCCATATTTGTAATCTTGAAAGAATTCATTTTAACTATAAAGATTAACTAAGTTTTATTATTAGTATTTTAATTAATATTGAAAATAAAAAAAAAATAATTCATTTAATTAAATCAAACTAGAAATATAAATTAATTATGAATTTTACAAAAACTATAATTATAATTAGATAATTATATTAATTTTATAAATAAGAATTAATATAGTAGTGTGTGGTATATATTATGTATCATTAGTACAGTATTACAATAGCTATAGAAATCCTTATTAAAATATTATTAGGGTATCCCATAGTATAATGATAAAGTAAAATTTTTATAGAAATTTATTCCTTGTAAACTTTCTAGAAATTTTCTTAGGGAAATTTATTAGAAAATTTCTATTTGCCCATCTCTAGTACTAACCAAAAATCAAAATAAAGTTGTTAATAATAAAAATAATATCATAATAAAATGTTGTCTATATTTAAAATAAATAAATAAATATTAATCTATCATAAGTAATACTAATGAACTTAAAATTATATACTTATTTTATATGAAAATTTTTATAATTAAAAAATAATATTTATATAAATACAGTAGAATATATGAATTGGTTATTTTTATTATATAGATAATTTGAATATCATTTGGTTACTCTGTATACTATACACTTGTATATACTGTATATGACTAATATTAATATATAATATTGTATTATATAATATACATTACCAACAAAACGAAATGAAACTAATAATAAGATACAGTATATTCAAAAATGATTTTAAAAGTAATAACATTTTTAAATTATATAATTATATAATATTTTTATTACGGTATTCACTAATATAAATGAAGGACGTATTCATTTAAAACAAAATAAATGATTATTTGTCTCAATTAATATTTCATATGTTATATTTTGGCAATTTATTAATGCAGATATTATATCCTACATATGATATAATACAGTATTATAAAATAATAATATGAAGTTAAGCATAACTTTTTTTGAATAAAAAACTAGAATATAAATTAAATGATTTAATAATGAAAATGAAACAGTGAAAAAAATTAATTGTAATTTAATGCCAAATTTTGCTCCCTTTTAGCCTTCAAATATATCATTAAAATTATAATAATATTGTTATTATTGCTATTAAATTTTTCATTTGCAATATACAATGTACAGTATATTCAAAAATATCATTAAGTATTGGAAGTAAAATGAAAATCGATAATATATGGACCGCAACTATGGTTTAACGAAAACAATAAATCAATTCAATATATGCTAATAATTATTTTTAAAACACTTTTTATTAAACTTTGATTTTATATACTGATATAATATTATTAATAATTTATTAATATATTTATTTGTATAAATAGTAGAAATTATGTGTATGTGTTTTGAAACAAACATTTACACAGAGAGGGAATGGGAACCACAGTTTGAGAAATGCATGAAATATGATAATCAAAGTTAAACTAACTTTTGTATTAAAACCTTTTGTCAATTACATAGAAATTATTTTTGAAAAATGATATAATTTTCTCCATATCTCATAACTTGAATAAATGTTTTTGAATGAAACAAAATATAATGTATAAGTTATGTGAGTATTATTAAATATTGTGTGATTATATTCAATTTGATAGCAAACAATACACACAACATATGAAACAAACAATAACATTATTATAGCGTTTATTATAAGAAATTTTCGTGACTTTAATTAAGCGCTGACTGGTGTCTGAATAGGCCGTCAATTGGCCCTCAAATTGAGCCCTATTTTGGCCAAAGGTCTTGTTTTGTCTGATTTGGATAACGAGTGTGCCGTTTGTTTGCTTCAATTATATTATATGATAACTATTCACTATATTATTATGTGCCATATATATATATGTATTATATATATATAATATTTAGGACTGCTTTTACCCCACAATAACAATAAAACTAGTCTAATGTCTAATGTGTTTATAGAAATCGTGTGTTTATATAATGCACACAATAATCCGTTATTTAAATAATCACTTAGTTTTTGATTTAATTAAAGGTTAAATGTTGTGAACATTTGTCTGCAATTTTCTTATGTGTAATAATTTTTTCGTGTCTGTGAATTTTTATTAGTTTATAACAGATGTACACACATATAAATATATAATATATAAATATGATGTTATATAACTTTTTTTATAACTTATTTTAAGAGTTGTTTTTTCCTATGTTTACAACCAATAACAAGGTTTTTGTTAAATAATGCGAAAAATAAATTTTATTTCTCATCTCAACGAATGTATGTCTGCACTCCAGACATAGTTTTACAGATTCATGTTTTTTGTTAAAACAATTATATAAATAATTTGCTGTTTTTAGTAAATTAACCTTTTTATACAACGTTTAAGATATTTTTTAAAATATATAACTTTATATATATATATATGGTATATATTTACTCTATTTTTGAGTTCAAAAATTTTTGGTCCAACAAAAAGTCAAGTGCTTTTTTGAGAGCCTATTTTTAATGGAAATATTTATCTGTCAAAAACAGGATTTTTAAAACTGATATTCACTTAAACACTACACTTAATATAAACTAATTGTATATACAGTGAGCTCATATATTGTCAATAAATTAGCGACAATTAACTGTGCGATTGTTTTTCATTGAAATAATAGTTTTGTCATTTCGTCAATTGAGTTGATTTAGTAGTATTTTGTAATTCAAATACAAGTCATAATAAAACTATGAGAAACAGAGACAACATTTATGAATGCATTTAATGAATGGGTAGTTATGTGTTGTTATGTGTTGTTATGTGAGTGTCTATTATCCGTATCCTTCCTCTTCCTCTCTTCTCTTCTCACACTTCTTTAACCGCATCTAAAAATGTAAAACAATATTATATATAATATATTTATATATATATTAATGAATTGAGAGAAAGATATGCTGTCTGTGTGTCTCATTATGGGTACGGACTGTAAGCACTGAGAGAGTCAATGAGTCCACGAAATGTAGTGATGAGATGATGCCATCTAAATCACCCCCGACTATGAAATAGTGTGCTCCGGGTGTAAAACAGGCCTCTCCTCTCTTGTTTAGCAATTGTTGTGCAGTTGTTTAGTTGAGAGTCGTGTATGTGTTGTCTGTGAGGCAAATGCTTTGAACAGTTGAGAGTCTCTGTTGAATGCATACCAAAGCCATGGCTCATGAGTTGTAGTAATACTCGTCTAAAGGACTGACACAGCAGTGAACCACTGATTCACAGTAACTCTCTATATATTATATGCTTAGGTGTACTCACTATTGCCGATACACACGGCTTCTGCATTACTAAAAGCACTCATACCTATTGGTTTGGCACCACTAATACTAGTGCTGTAATACCAGTGCTCTGTTGACTGACTTGTGAAGAGTTCTCTGGAAAAACAAGCGCTTAATTGAATCCATTATCAGAAGAAATTCACATATATTTATAAGACTTTAAAACTATTATAACAGCGACCATCACAACCATCACAACCATCACAACCATCACTACTATCACAACCATCACTATCAACCATCGCATCCAAAAACAGTGAACCACTACTTCTTGTGCTACCCTTTTCACTGGCAATAAAAGGTTTGCAATCTCTATGACTAAAACCTATTGTTCCTATTGCTAGACATTTGATTGGTGTTAACTAAACAATATAAACGCTAACTCACTGACTAATAATCATTTGACTATATATTTATTAAAAGCAATCAAAAAAATTATAAAAACAGTTTGTTTTGTTTTTTGATGAAATTGTTTTCAATTGTTTTCTCGTTGAAGACTTTATTTTTGTTGGATAATAATAATAACCATTACTTTAATATTTATTTATATTTTATTATTAAGTTTATACTAAATTGAAAGAGAAAACAATTTCTATTATATTTTTCGCACTGTTTTATTGAATGAGAAAAAAAGTTATAACACTCTCTGAGTATAAGCGAGAAAAGTCTATTATCGGCGTTAACTTTGTTTTATTATTATTTTGGTGTTTGTCTCTGATTTTTGCCATTCAAGTGCTGGGATCGACATTATAGTCAACGAAACCCTACTTTTTGAGAAACAATACAATAAAACTCTTTGTTGTGCTGTTGTTGTGACCAAATACTGACTACGAGTCACATTCACGATAATATAAAGTATTAATACTTATGATAAATATCGGGTATAAATACAGCATTATGTGACTATTAAATCACTGGTTATAAAAAAGTACTAAATTTAATACAATTAAGTGTATAATAAAATTATTATTGTTGCATAAGAAAATAGATATTTTAGTTTAATAGACTATTTTTGAATGTATGCAACATTTCTCAGTTGATTATCGATTTATTTCACTTGACAACTGTGTGTTTCAATTGTCCATATAATGTAAGTTCATAAACATTTTATTATAAAAAAATAAATTTTAATAATAGCTTTATTACTGCTATTATTAATTATTACATTAAATAAGCTAATTAATAATTAATTTATCATTAATTATTAGCAAACAAATCCTTATTAAACAACACACAACTATTTATATTTTTGTCATTTTAATAAAAATATTGTATTTAATTAACCTCTTTTTAAATATAATATATACATATACATTACATACTGTACGTGTGTGTGTGTGTGTGTGTGTGTAGCTAAAAAATTATACCTTTATTTTATTAAATTTTTATATAATATAGCATTTAATGCAAATTAGTGCTAAAGAAATAAAATTGTCATTTAAGGAAAAATTAATTTTATCAAATTTTAAGGACATTTAATATCATTTAGAAACAATTTAATTTACTTAAGTAAACAACTCATTAAAATATAGTTAATAATTAATATGTTAATGATAATGTATAAAAATTAAAACAAAGATACTTTATTTGAAATAATCTTTATTGTGGTTTATTTTATATTTTTACAAAAATTATATAATACTATATATTAAAACATTTTTTAAAAGTAATACCATTTTAAAAATAAAAATGTGGTACTTATGAAGATAAAAGCAAAATTAAAATATGTAAATAATAATTATAAATATTTATTAACATATACTGTAAGGTGAATACAACATTAGAGTCATTAAAATAAAACCTAAATTTTGATTTCAAATTATTTTAGACACTAAAATAAATGAATATTTGTGTTGAATATATATTATCATTTTTATCATTTATATAATATAATAAAAAATAAAACAAAAAACGTGAAATGAGTTATGTTTTTTTGGACATAAAATAAAACAAATATAAATACATATAAAAACTAATTCACTGTTAATGATCTCATGCAGTGATTTGTAATTCGTCTAAAACAACGGCCAATAATTTATAGTTTTTTTGTGGACAAAAATATACTGTATTTTTACTATAGTTTTCGTGTAATATCTTAGCAATAATAGTACAGAAAAACTATTTATCATTTTTTAAAAACTTGTAGTTATATATGTTTGTTGTGTATGTTTTTGTCAAAGAAAACATCACTTTATAAATAAAATATATTAAAAAAGAATAATTTTAAACAACAATTTCCAACTTTGAAAGCTATAAATTGATTTTGAAAAAATATCAACTAAAATGAGTGCTAAAAAATAATGAGCTATACATTTGGCTATTGATGTGCTATTGTAAGTGTATTTGAAGGCTTTCATGAAAATTATTTTTCTCTTAAGTGAAATAATGAATCAAAAAGTTGTGTAATACGAGAAACTGAAACTAAATTAAAAGCTAAAGTCGATATAAACTGTAGTTTAGTTACTATATAAGTCCTGACTATAAGTAGTAAAACTATCGCAAACCTTTTCAACAAACTTCAAAATACTTCAATATATTGTATATGATATAAAATGCCAACTATTTTAACTCAACTCATAGTATATAATATATAGTATTTACATATATGTATGTATTGCTGCTATTTTTTACAATAGATTAACTCTAACACGACTCCACTTTATACCCAACCATTTATATTGTATTTTCTTAACCGATAATCACATGAAACACATGATGTAATATTTGTGAATAGATTATAGCTTTTAGAGTAAAAAGAGATTTTTTTGTTTTAAGGATAAAAATAATAGAGAAAAACAAATAAAAATAAGACCCATATTTTTAGACCAAAGAGGTGGGGGTTTACCGCCCTTTCTTTACTTTAAATTTATGATTTAAAAGTGAGGGCAAAATATTAGCTAACATTGTCTGCCTGTGTTTGTGTGGGATTATTAGATAAACACAAAATTTTATAACTGAATATAATTATAATTTCTAAAGTTTCATATTTATATTACCCACACACACACACACACACACACACACACACACACACACACACACACACACACACACACACACACACACACACACACACACACACACACACACACACACACACACACACACACATACTGTATATATATATATAAATTACATGCATCCTAATACAGGATAGATAAATTTATATACACAAACAATACCTACCTTTTAGTGTCTGAGTTTTGTGATTCACGAGTTAGAGTTCAGGAACAATGAAATTAAATGTTATTAATATTTTTACAAAAAATATATAGTTTCTCTAATAGTTTCTCTAATACTCTCTCTCTCTCTCTCTCTCTCTCTCTCTCTCTCTCTCTCTCTCTCTCTCTCTCTCTCTCTCTCTCTCTCTCTAACAAAGCATCCAATTTAACCGCAATTAAATAACAGGTATTTTGAAAGACTCGTTATAATTATAGTAATGTATTTCATTTTAAAACAAAATACTATTAACAATAATAATGCAATAATAATAACAATAATAAAAAAAAAATTCTTGAGAGATGTCTGTTTTAGTCACAGAATTTACATAATAATAATGTTTGAGTTGTGATGAATGAAAAATAATTATAAAGTATATATCATATCATTTACCCATAGAATAAATATGTGATTTATTCTGTGATAAAAATCTTTTTAAGGAAAACTGTTTTTAATATTATTAAAACTATATATAGTATTATTATTAAACAATATAACTGGTATATAATATATATGTATTGAATGTTTATTTGTTTTCAAGTGAAATGCGATTTAAATACCTCTCTCTTTCTCTCTCTCTCTCTCTCTCTCTCTCTCTCTCTTATATTTTTTGTTTTGTATATCATTACATAATAATAGCTTAATGTCATTTTGAAAAAGTTCACAAATATATATCAAAGAATAAAAATAAAACTACAAATCTATTAAAATGTTATTCAAATTTACAGTACTTTTTATTATATTTCTCTCACCATTTAATTGCATTACTTATTTTCCTGTTGTTAAGGGTTTAAGTTTGAAATCTCAAATTTAACTTTATTAGTACTTTAACTAAAAATCAGTTTAAACCATAAATGAAACCAATAAACCTAAAAATGTTAATTTTAATCTCTATTTATCTTATATTAAATCTCATAATTTTTAATATACAATTTGATTCAAATATCTACATTTTTAATTATATAATATGTGTGAGATTTATTGAATAAATTTTTATGAAATGTGAGATTATTTTACTGTATATCAATTACATATAATATATAGTTTAAATATACTGTATATATTATTATACACTGTATATAATTTTTTATATTGTATTTATTATATTTATATTTCACAAAACAAAATAAATTACAAAATAATGAAAGTTTTCATTTTATTTCCTGAACTTTAACTTATTTATTATTAAATAATTAGTTTTTTATTATAATAATAAACTAAATCTATATCCATTTTATTTTTGTATTATTATTGTTATTATTTATTATATATTAATATATTGTTTTCTAACAATTCTTTAAAAAAAACAATTATAATAAATAAAATACAATAACTGATAGTAGAAATTGAGGGAAATTTTGATTTGATTTGGTCTTAACTTTAAATGTGTTATTGTTTAAGTTTTCATTTCATAAAAATAATAGTTTTTATTTATTTTAATATTAACTTTAAGGCTTTTTATTGAGATAATTTTATGTTTGCATAGTATTACACACACATATATATATATAATATCATTAAATTTATAACTTATAGCTGATATATATTTATTCATATGTTTCTTATGGGAAAATTTTCAAGACATGAATGCAAATACAAAAGATATTACATTTGATAGAATATTTGAAATGTTTTATAAAGAAAAAAATGAAAACAAAATATTTTTTGGTGACATTCTTTCGGTTCAAATGCTTGGCATTAAAAGACATTTGTTAAGTAATAAAATATTTTTTTGCTTTATTTCTGCCATCAAATCAACATTTGATGAGTTATATCATCAACTAAGCCATCAAAAAGCTATAGTATTTTCGAGTTAAGTGAAAACATAGTGTATATATACACACAAACCCAGACACACATACATGTTATTACAACTGTACAGACAGTCAGTCAGTTATTTTATTATTGATAACCCTTTTAGTAACTTGAATTCAATACAATTCATTTCAATCGATTTAGATTTCTGGTACAAAATCATTAAATCAAACAATAACACCACTAAACTATATAATAATAATAAAACAATTTTTGATACATTTGTGTTTTGTTTGATTGAATGGTTTTATCGCTTTTTGAATGATTGCAAAATCATTTATATATCAAAAACATTTTAAACGCTATTGTCTTGAAAGAGAAATGAGTCTTACAGTGAAAAATAATAAGTTTAATAATAAATTCATAACAAGTATAACATTAAGTTTTTTTTGGTTAAATGTAATTATAAAATGGGCGATAAAAGTTTACTTTAGTTTAGTTTATATATAGTATGGCATAATGGATAAAAAAATGTTTGTATTTTTAAAAAAACTTTTTAGGTTTATAAACTTTAAAAATTAAAAATGCAATGCAATTAAAAAAAACTTGAATAAGTTTTTATAATAAAAATATTTGCTCTAATTTCTGGTAATATTTTTTATGAAACGTGAATTAAATCATCAAATAATATGCCAATAGCTATGAATATATCATTTTTTAAAAACAAAAAACTTGAGATATGTCATTACATTTTCAAATTACAACCATTAAGACACCAATAAAAAAAAAGTTTAATTGATTTAAAATACTTATTGAAAGTAATTTAACAATACGTATAATTAAAATAATTAATAAAATGCATTGATTAAGGACTAAATTGTGTTAAGTTATACACTTAATGACATCTTCTTGTTGTTTAGTTTTTGTTATTTTTTAATTATTTTGTTGATATATCTCTTGTGGTGATTGTCCGCCTCTTTGAATCCAAACCATAGAGCACTCCATCAACTGTTTGACGGTTTTTAATTCAATACTCGTGTTATGTAATGTTTCGGTCGACAAAACACTTGCAGACACTGCAGTTCATAGTACTGGTAGATAAAACATACAACACATACAACACATAATGGTATTGAATGAGAATTTTTCTTTTGACAGTCATTGCAGTCCATGACTATCACCACATAATCTCTTTGATGATAATTAATGACAATCTCTTTAAGTCACACATGTTTTGCACAGTTATTCACTCCACTGAACCCATCTTTACTAACAAACTATTAAAATAATCGCAAACTTATGGACACTATAACCAAATAGTAGTCATGAGAAATATATATAACTGTTTAACACTTTATGTTTAGTTAGTTATGCTTTATGTCAACTAAAGATCGTATTAAATATTATGATTATAATTATTATTACTAGTATTGCCAACATTTTCAAATTTAATTAAAAACTATTCATTAAACAAAATATTTTTGATATTATATGACATTAGTCTTAATTATCTTTTAAAATTAGATATAATTTATGTTACGCTTAGATTTTATTAAATAAATGTGTAAGTTAATTTTAATAATGCATTTAATTTATTCATATTATAATCTATTTATGATATGTTTTAAAATAAGTATATTATACGCTAATAAAAACATTAAATTGAATAATAATAAAATCAAAAATAGCACATCTCATATTAAGTGCTAATTTTTATGTTTATTATATTAAACCCTAAAACTTCAATTAAAATGTCATTTTAAAAAGTTATCAAACAAGCAGTTAATTTGTAGACATTTTTGAAGGCTGATGTCATTATTTATTCATTTATATAATATAATTTTATCTACAGGGTGGACATAAAATTACTTAGTTTTAATAGTAATTTTATAATTTTAAGTTTTTTATAGTAATAATTTTGTTAAAATTAGAAAGCTTAAGTATGTTTTAAATAATTAATTTTTACTGAATGCACGATATAATGAATTTTTATATAAAAAATTAATTTAAATACCTTAAAATAATATCAACATAGAAAATAAATGTTGTTTAAATAATTTATATATCACACACTGTATTATATAATTGTTAATAATAATGATAAATAGTTATAATATTAATAGAGGCATAAAATATCGAATACTTATAAAAATATGATTTTTACTTAAAATGAAGTGATAATAATAGGGTTAAAATTTTTTGTAAACAATGAGAAAACTTGTCACTAAATAAAGCCATTAATTAAACATTGATTTTAATTTTAATGAAAACAAAAGTTTGATGGAAGAGTGCAATGTTTGTAGTAAAACAATAATAAATTTGATAATACATTACACATTGTTTATTAACTTTCATCATACGTTATATAATGAATTTTTCTCATTAAAAATGATTAAGTAGTGAAAATTGATTAAAATTATAGTGCAATATGTTTTAACACTAATTTAATTTTATGACACTTAACTTTTTGGCGTGTTTTCATTAAAATAACAAACAAACATTATTTTTATCAATAATTTTTATACAATGCTCTAATTTTATTCAAAATTTTGCATTAGATTTTTTTGGTAATATAAATAACCTAAAATAAACACAACTATTATAAAAATATTGATGCATTCATATTTAAATGTAGTTATTTTAAAAGATTAAGGAGTGCATTCATTGAATATTCAATTTTTTCATCATATTATTTATACATTCAATATTTGATAACTATTACACAAAAAATTATAAAATGTGTTACCAATCGAAGCGTTTTATTTAACTCTAGTTTTTATTATATAAATAAAATATCAATACTTATTTTATGTACAACAAAGTGTTTGCAATAATTTTGAAAACTTATTTTTTGTTGTTGTATTACAGATTCAACAAAAAAATCAGTCAATAGGACACAACAAACATTAGTGCATATATACAACACATCCCTGTTTTACCCGTTTTTGCCATCGTTTGAATCATTTATTCGACAGTAAAGTAAGTAAATAATCATTTATATAATTATAGTTAACTTTATTTTTGTACCTAAAAAAAAGTTTTGTTTATTTATGTAACACAAGTATAAACTACATTCAAAGTTAGTCTAAAAACAGTTTATCCTTTTTTTGTTATTGTATTTAAGCTCTGATGAGACATAATATATAAGCACTGATTTTTTCCACTAATACCTTAACAATTCATACGAATTTCTTTTATTTTTGCAAATTATTATTATTGTCATCAGATTCGCCAAAACTTTTTATTTTATTTTATTGTTTGCCATTTTTTGGCTAAAGTATTAAACGATTAGACGAAAGAGTTGTGTGAAATATAATAATAACAATAATAAAATAATAGTTTGAAAACTATAAACTATTTATACATTAGATATTTGCTGATCAACACTTGCGATACTGAATATTATTGCTACCAATAAATTGTTGCACTTTTTTCATTGTATTTGTGTTGTGTTGTATATGTTTTTACAAATCCTTTTTTTTGTTAACAAATAACACTTATTTAATTATTTATTGTCTTTTTTATGACACGTTTTAATGTTATGTAATGTTTTACTATGACTTCTTGTATTGACTATTTCATTGCTTTTTTACAGTATAAAAATACATTAGCTGTATATAAAAAAATATGAGTAAAGCCAATGCACAGCATTTTTTGATAAAATGAATTATTTGACAATAAAATAATAACAATTTATAATAATAATGATTATAACAATAATAATATTTATGATTTTTTTTAATTCATATCTGACCTCATTTTTTATCATTCATGTCATTCAATCAATTGAATAGTTTGTTTAGTACTAATTATTATCATTTGTCAAAATCAATTGGTGCTCAAGACCTACAGGTTTACTTCAATATGAATGGACGAGTATTTTAATAAGATATGTCTGTTTGTTCACAAAAAATCATTGGATGCCCTCAGAGGTAGAAACTGTATGATAAAAGCGGAATAATTTTAATATGATATCTGATGCCAGACTTTAAGTATCACTTGACATAAGTGAGTCATAAAGTGGTAAAAGATATAATGTATTTGTTTATATAAAATCTTTTTATAGAAATAAAATATATATAAAAAAGTATTTCCATAAATTAATATTTACTTTGATTTTAATATACATTGAATGCTATGCAAAATATATCATTAAAAATATTAATTAAAAAGAGTTCATTCAATGTACGATTTCTTATATTTAAAAACTAATCTTTTAGTTATTATTTATAGATAGAGTAATAATCGTGTTATTAATATTATGAGATGAAATGAAATAATAATTACATCAAATGGAAACAGCATTACATAACATATAATTATTTGATAAGTTTTTTATTAGACTGAATCCTCTCAACTTAGTAATTAAATCCTTAAGATATAATATAATATATATATATTACTTAAACATAAAATAAAAACAATTGTATAATTGAAATAATATTTTTTATTTATCATTTTGTTTCTCTTGTATACTATAAAAACAATACGTGAGTTAGTAACGGACTTACTGATTGAGTGTGAGAGAGATAAAAATAGAGAGAGAGAGAGAGAGAGAGAGAGAGAGGTTTAACAAAATTACATTTTAAAAATTTAATTGTTAGTTTTTGTTTGAATTAATTATTTTTATTAGTTTTTGTTTTAAAATTAGTTTTTCTAAGATTTGCATTAATAAATTGTGAATATTTTTGTTTTGTTTTAAGTGTTTTATGGGATAAATTGGCAAATATTTTATGTAAATGCATGTCTGTATCACTTAAAACAAGTTTGTGTTAAGATATCCAGGAGATCGGTGTCAGTGTTACGCATCGATAACCATTGATTTACTAAATGGTATTAAAAATCACGAAAAAGACTAACTCTCCAATAATAGATGACATTCCTATACATCCCAATACATCCCACTATTCCTCAACAATACAAACGGTGATTCCGGTTATGTCCTAATAAATAATTCATTGCATTCCCAATCAATTTTGGTATTTTTAGGATAACCTCTTATATTATTTTTATTATAATACTAACTCAGTTTGACTGCGATTATGGTTTTTTGTGTTAAAAATAATTGATTGATTGCATTTAAGTTAAACTAGTAATACAACACAACAACAAAAATATGATTAACACGTTATGAGCAAACTAAGCAAAAATTGGTTATAATATTCTCATTAAAAATTGTGGTGTCAGTGAACAGCTATCTTTCAAATAAATTATTAAATGCTTATAAATTTTATTTTGATTAATTTCAATTCAAGATATACTGTATATACAGTATAATAAATAATTGTTTTATTTTACGTTTTTCTCTCTTGACTTAACTCTTGATTGCAAAAAAATATATTATAAAGAGAGGCACGAGTTTCACACCCGTCTCTTAACAATTATCTACGTATGGTATGAGCACATGTATATGTTTATAGCATTTAGTATTACCATATTATATATTTATATATATATGTGCCAAACGTTTTTGGCATAAAATAGTATAAAAATTTTAACGAACTATTGACCTTTTCGTGCAATAGTTTATTGACACTAATTTTCATTGTCAAGGCTTTCATAGCAAAAGTCAAAGTTTGAGGCATTTTTGTTGCGATAAAACTTTTTTTTATAGATATTTTTCCCCTTATGACTGGTAATTATAAAAGCACTATGAGTTTCCTTATTATGTTTTTATGTTTTAAAAAGTCCTTATGGTATATGAAATAAAAGTTTTTAAAACATTTTTGTTAAAAGTGACAGCAATGACAGCATCAGTAAATGTGTTGGTTTCGCTGCCATAAGCACTGTTGGTCTCACTTGTGTAATCATTATTACATAATAGCCTTGAAAATCATATTTTTTGCTAACATTGTTAATATTGTGTTTGTTGTTGTTGTTATAATTTTAAAATTTTCAGATTTTTTTTTATATATAATAACTATTACAATTCAATGTCAGACAATACCGGTAATAATAAACTGTTGTTAAGTTGTTCACAAAATTTCTTATTGGTTTTTGGTTATTATTAACTGTTAACCAAAATTGTTTTCACTCATCATTTCTAATATGAAACATCTTTTACGAAATTAAGTTACGATTTTCAAGATATTTATAAATATAGTTTCTTTTTATACAATATTATTGTCAGTACGTCATCTGAATTGTAGGCAAAGCATAGCATGAATTTACAGTTGAGTTGTACTTTGAGGGCACCCGTAGCTCCGGTATCAATTTCTGCACCGAAAAACAAGACTTCATATCCGACATATTTTAGATAATATTAAATAAAATATATTTCACTGATAAACAGATTGACAGATAGATAGCATTGCAAATGTTATCATAGTTAAGATTTTTATGGTTTTATTTTTACTAAAAAAATTGTGGCAATATTTTATCACAAATTTAAATGGTGTAACCTTTGTCTGCGAAAACTGAACTTTCTTTTAACAAATTTATGGTAATTTAGAAAATCCGGTTAACATAAGGGCTATAATATGGTGTTAGATAAGTATGTATACATTGCATACTCTCATAAATTTATCAACACTATTGAAGTACAGCTCATATCTACTGAAAAATTTTAGCAAAATTTATATATATATTGTTGTCTCAAATACAATGAGTTAGGAAAACCACAAACAAATTTCTCTTCTATTGTTGTCCTGGTTTTCAACTTTTCAAAAAAACCATAATATTATATAAAAAGCAATTCTCAAGTGAAGTGTTTTTTATTAGATTTTTTTCGGATAATTCATTGAATGTCACAAAAATTTTCGTCTGAAAAAAGAGTATTACACTTGAGAGTCATTTTTTGGTGATCTAATAATTAATGATCAATAAATATATTGGTGATGAATAAAACATTACAGGCAAACAAAAAATAATTTTAGCAATTTTAAAAGCGTCAATAAAAATATTTTTTGTTATTGAAAAGCCTCTGAAAATAATGTCAGCGCTCTGTGAAAATTTCAAAATAAATAGATACTCATATAAATCTATGGATATATATATTACTTATGTATGAATGCATGGTATAAATATAGCATTATTTGCCTGTTTATTATTTTATGGCACTGGGAGGACATTATACATCTCTTTTCTAACTTCAGTATATATATAATACATTATATTTTCTTATTCCTTAACTAATTCTCGTTGGAATTTATATTTGAAAGTCAAGTCAAATATTTTTACCGACTTTTCTGAAACTTAAAAATCATTTAGAAATTTCTTACATAAAAAAGTTTATCAATCGTTGCGAATATTAAGCGATTGCATAATTTATTCACAGACTTATGGTTTAAATGAAACATAATCTGTGATGAATGTAATGTTTGACACATATTTTATTTAAAAACTTTTTTCTATGTATGTATGCAATGTATACTATACATCACATTCACATATATTAATAATAACACACATCTATAGTATATTTTCTAAAAAAAAGATGGAATATTATTGAATATATGATATATATTCATATTTTCTTTACATTTTATTTAAAAATTTGGTGACATTATATAAGATGTACTGTACTTTTATTTCGTTAAACAAGTAATATTTACATCAAACGTAATGATATTTTTTATGAAGTTATTATTTTATTATTGTTATTATTATTCATATTTTTATTCAAATATATAACAAAACAAAAATATTATACTGTTTGGTGATGTAAATGGTAAATGTTTGTATTATAAAAATGAAAAACTATATTATTATTTTTTGAATTTTTAATCAGATATTGCAGAAAATCTAAACTTTTATTTTTTAATGTAATCCATGATTTTTTAAACACAATGTTATATCATTTGTTTAGCACAAATTTTTAAATAATGTTTTAAAAATATTATAAAATAATAATATTTAATGGTATTTATAATATTTTCTACATATATCACAATCATTTAAATAATAATAACCATTTAAAGGGGCATTTTTTAATGTCACTAAACTTTTAAAGCTATAATAGAATAAAATTATGATAACATTTATTATTATCATTAGCATAGTATACAGCGATTGTTTGAATATAAACTATGGCTATAACTATAAATTAAACTAAAAATGTTTTAATCAACATTTTGTCTCTTTTTTGCTATTGAATTTAAAGACGACTTTACATTGTGTTTAGTTATATAGTAGTCATATATTTAAAGTTTAATTTAAAATTCACAGCAAAAAGGAGTGAATGCCGTGCGATAAGTGGAAAAGACTATCAAATCCATTACGTGTTTTGATATTTCAAAAGATGTGATTAAAAGACATACATATTATGTGAAAGATGACTGTCAAGGATAAGACAATATTCATTAAATAGGATAAAATAAAAACTAATAGTAATGGTAGTACTGGTGAGGCCAATACTTCCCACTCCATCCGATACGATAGACACCCAATAAAGTGTCAGTAAATTTATGATATTTTTGTCTCACTATTTAGTGTCACAGTTTGCAAACATCACTAAAATAAGCAAAAATATATATATATATAATATAATATAGTGAATGTGAAAGAAATAAAAACACTATTTTAAGAGTCAATAGAGTTTTGTTGTGTGAAAGCATTTGCATGTCTTCAACACATTTGAGTTAAAAGATGAGAAACACTCTCTTTCTTAGTATTTATTTATATGAATATCTATTTTTGTTGTCTTTGTATTCCTCCACTTCTTCACATAGTTTGACAATACAATAGACTCTCCTTTCAAGTCAACACTTCCTATGCATACAAATGATGGCATCCAGTGTTGCATTAGATGTATTGGTTATGCCTTGGGATGGTTATGAAGAGCTACTTGAGCTTAGCTGTTGTGTTATGTAACAGACATACAAAAGCAAACATCGATTTTTTATAACGAAAACTCTTATGTAAAGATCGGTTAAATAGTCAATGAAGCGATTTTTAAACTATTTTTGTAATACTTTCAGCTAAAGTACTGTACCATTGCTTTTGAATGGCATTTAATGATTACCATTTAATTCAATTTAAATCACAACCTATTGTTAGCGCTAAACGAAAAATTAAATTTTATGCAAATTTCTTTTCATTTGTTTGTTGTTTACAGACTTTTATTAGATTAAAATGGGCTTTCATTTTGATATTATATATTAACAAAGTTTACCAAACAGTGTCTCAAGAAATTTGCATAAAATCTATCTACAAATGAAATCATTTGAAATCTCAATTACATAACAACAAACTTTTCTGTTTATTTATTTCTTTCAATTTTAGTTTTATTGTATAGTACTGTATTTATTGTTATAAAATATTATAATTACTATTTATAAAAATTCATTTGATATAAATCCTATATATTAAATAAAAAATAATTTGAAACACATATTGTTTTGTTATTTTATAATCTTTTATTATTAAAAGGTTGACACTAAATTGCTATTGATATATTGATTATTAGTATTATATTATTATAATTTTGTATAATTACAAGAAAATTGACTATTATGTAATTATATGTTTCTCGTATATTATATATTTTCAATTAATTATTATAAAATTATGTTTTATATTTTATCATTACTTTAAATATATAATTTAATATTAGAAATTAAATTAAAAATTTATAATAACAAATATTTAAGTAATACTTTTTTGATAAACTCAAAATTAATTAAATTTAAATTATTTATAGTTATTTTTAATAATAGTAATCACTTATTATTATTTAATACTTTGTTTTCATATTTTGGTTGTCTATATTTTACTATTATTAATATAAGGTCTTTGACTAGTAATGGATATATTTATTTATAAAAATGATGACAAATATATAATATAAAAGCTACGTATAATCGCTTTATTACAAGTATATTATGTATTATATAACATTATATAACATTATATAATAAATTTATTGTTTTTTAATAGAATATTCTGAATATATTTAGTAAGTATGAAATTATAATTTTATTATTATACTTATTTGCATATAAGTTAACTTTAATTTATATGCTCGTCATGAATATTTGTTATATTAATAAACAAAATGCTATAATATATAATTTATTATAAATAATTTTTAAAATTCATTGACTTATAGAAAGCATAGAAATATTTAAAGACAAATAACATATGAAAACGTCTATAAGTTGTCTCTAAATAACTCATTCATTCATTCATTTAGGATTTGCCTCTCTATTACATTCAATTTATTTAAACAGCAAAATGACAAATCCATTAGTTGTGCATTTGATTAGTTTTATACAAATGTATATTAAAAGATAATGAACTTAATGTATATGAGTCGCCGTAAAACATATATCTATGAAATCTACAAATCCATTAACTATTGAAACCATTCAAATGGATTCATAGGCTATCGTAGCTTTAATTAGCTCATCATTTAGTGATGGTATGATACTGTAATAATAATTATTATTATTATTTGTTTAACATTATAAATTCTATGTCAATATTGCCCCAAATAGTTTTTTTTATCACATTTATACATTATTAATTTTTTGTCTAAGACAAACATTTATATAAATTTAGTATACAATATAAATTGTATTTTAAATAAATTTAGTAATTGAAATATTAAGATATTCAATAGTTTTTTTACGATTGACTATTAAAAAATAAAAATAAAATTATTTGATATAAAACAGATGTTTTGTTTTTATATATAAAATATAAAAATAACTACTATTATTACATATCATTAATGATTTCCGTAATATTTAGTTAAACTTTACAAAAACTTTTTTTTTGTTAATGACATGAAAATATTGTAATAAATATTACACTTATGAATGTGATAACAATTTTATTACTATAATTAACTCTATTTTAATTTATTGTTATATTGTGATTATTACCATATATTTAACTTTATTGTAATTATGTAAACGTTTTAATTAGTAATAATTATAAAACTTTATTTATTATTTTTTTGGCAAATAGTATTTAATTTTGCTTGAATATTTAACATTTTTAATTTTAATAATTATTTATTTTTAAAAGTTTAATACTAATGTAAATTAATTGTATACTAAGTTAATAATAATTATAATATTAGTGGTTAATGTATAATATATTATGAAGTTTTTATATTATTTTTTTATAATACTGTATACATTATTACTGTTGGTATTGAACTACATTTACAACTAATTTATTTATATTATTATGAATTAGTGATTTGTATTTTAAAGCGTAAATACTGTATTACAGACCTATTATTGATATTATTTTAAAAATAGCAATTTTCTTAATTTGCTACACAGTAAAAATTGCGCTGATTATGCCATTAATGTGTTTATAATGATAATATTTCTACCGAAAATAAAAATAGCATATTTTCCAATGTACTGTACCAGACATGATATCCTAAATATAAGGCATTTTAATTTATGACAATTGAGAACTGAATTTTAAAATAAATTAAATATAACATAATAAGAATATAAAAACATTAAAAAATATTGAATGTTAGACATCTTATAAATACAATTATATGCATATATTTATACATATATATTATGAACAATAATTGGCAAAAGAAAACAATTTTAGTTAACTGTTATATTCATTCTATAAATATTTGAAACAATTATCTCATTGTATTACATGTACTGTAAAGTAGCTTTAATTAGGACCCAGAGTTTGATTAGGAAAAACAAAGAATCTGTCAAATACTTGATTGTTAACATTACACTCCTTATCATACTTTATGTATTTATGCCAAAAAATACATAACATTTTGTTAAAACCTATAATTGATAATATAAATAGAAAATATAATGGATTTGTATTAAATAATACTTGTGTTTATTGAAAAAACTAGTAAATTAAGATATGAATATATTAAGATATTTATTTATTTTTTAATAATATGCCTTATAGAAATGTTTTATTTATTTATAATTATAACAATAAAAAATATTCCGGTATATTATTTTATTGACTTTTCAAAAGTTATTAATGTTTATTGTATTATTATTTTGTTTTCATTGTATATATGAAAACATTGATTTATGATTTAAGTCAATTAGTAATAAATAATATTTTAAAATGTATTATTTGAAAATTTATAAATGCATTTTTATGTTAAATTCAAAAATTTCAAAAAATACACAGTTGTTTATAAGTTATTGAAATTCAGATTTTTATAGCATTTGTTTAAAACTCATTTTTGTTAAATAATATTTTAATATACTTTTGTAAAAATTCATTTTTAATACTCTATTAATACACTTTATATAAAAGTAAAATTGCTATATATTATTGAAATTATTATTGTTCATAACTATTATGTTTCTTATTTTTGATTTATTATAAATTATAGCTTAGATTCATTTACACCCACAGATCAACACATTTTATTATATACACAATTATATATATTATTATAATATTCATTATAATTCATAGGATTTTTATTTGAAATCATTTACTAGTATATTGTTTTTGAAAAAAAACATTGCAAATTAAATTTTAATATTAATTAATTTTCAATTATAGACAAGCATATTCAAGTGTAATACAAAATAACAAAAAAATTTATATTAAAATATATTTAATTGATTTTATTTTAAAAACTCTGTAAGTTTATACAGAATCGAGATATTTCTCAATCTTATCTAAACTCTATTTTAAAGTTTATTTTGATTTTATAATTGTTATAAAAATATATGTTTAATGTTATATAAAATTATAGTTTTGTCAGTTGTTTATACTGTATATTCATAATTACATTACTTTATGTGGTTTAATATTTAGTACATATGTCATGCTTATTGGCACCGGTAGGCAAATAATTTGAATTTCGATCCACTGGTCTTACAATTTATAAACAGCTAAATACCATATTTCAGTGAAGTTAGACTATAAACAAGTGGATTACGGATCTCTGAGCGGACTTCAAACTATCAAACTTTTTGACGGCTGGAGCGCACAGTAGAGCGCCTCAGACGGGGTCTGGGATTGGCTTTAAGTCTTGTTTTTTGTGCAAAACAATTATTTTATAGTATATGTTGTTTTTAATTGATTGTGGATCTAAACTCAGGTATGGTCGGCCCTAAATAGGCCCTTAAGCTATAGCATCAGCTCATGATTTGTAGTGTAATGTCGATCGCTTAACAAAAAAAAATGAAATAACTTTTTGGGTAAAGTTTTGGATGAACTCTATCAACGTTTGTTTGACAGGAGGAGGAAGAGGTGATCTATAATTTTGTGGTCATTTATTATATCAACTTTTTGGTGCATACTATATATATATTTATTTAATTTCGTCTCTCTCTCTCTCTCTCTCTCTTCTCTTTCAAATTGAAACTTGTTTTTATTTGTAAATTAATTTTATTATTGCAATACATATACATTGTATATGATGTTAGCAATACTTTTAGTTTTATAAGCATTTAGGATCTTTGAAAATAAGACAAATAGAGTTAAAGAAATTTTTTGAATAAAAAAATATTTTCTGCTAAATAATAATCACTTGATTTTCACACTCATTCCTGACTTATTATACATACAGTATATATAAATAGTAAATCTTATGGTTTAATGCCTTAAGATTTATAGGCATTGCTATAAAAAACAGGATTTAAAATTGAATTTTTCCTTTTGATAAATATAAAAGTATTGCAAGAAATCATTTGAATAATAGTGGCATTAATTTTCAATTCCCTTTTGTTTTTTGATTAATAGACATTCAATTTAGTTATCAATTTTGTCTTTCAATATAATGTTTTGCTTCTTAAAAAAAACTAGTGATAAAGTTATCAAACAGTGTTTCAGATATTGTCATCACAAGTAAATGAACAGTAAATAGACACAAAATATAGTCAAAAGAGAGGAAGAAAAAAGATATTAATGTTGAGGTTTGACGAGTGAACATACAGTATATGATATTATTTATATATATATATTAATATGTTATATATCCCGGTCTAGGATTCAGTGTCTTTATATATGTCTTATATGTGTTAGAAATATGCCATCAAATTCTGTAAAACAGTATTAGAGACAAAGCTATGGTTGGTTTCATAGTTTTAGTCTCTCTTTTTCTCTCTTTTTCTCTCTTTTTCTCTCTTTTTCTCTCTTTTTCTCTCTTTTTCTCTCTTTTTCTCTCTTTTTCTCTCTTTTTCTCTCTTTTTCTCTCTTTTTCTCTCTTCGATGTCTTGAAATACTTTGATATCATCTTCTCCTTCATCTACTTTGGCGTAAAGTTTTATTATTGATATTCAAAGAACTCTGTCAACTGTATCGACACATTGTATGCCTATTTTTGGGATATTATCTGACAATTGATGACATGGAAGGAGTCTCTATATGAGGACATGTCTTCAGTGTCTTCACCCTTCTCTGTAAATCCCAATTTCTTTTACGCCATTTTGAAGACCTTTTTATTATAGTTGAGCTCTTCAATAGCCATGCAATCAAATAAATGCATTTCTTTTTCGTTGAATGAGTTTATGCATAAATAGCATAAATAACATACATTTATAAATGTATATATTAAAGGTTTATGTATAGTATATGCAATTTATATATACAGTATATAACTGTATTATATATCGCTATATTTCACGCCAAATGTCTGTTAGTTCCACTCGAAAGATAGGAAAAGTGTATGAAATTGTTTGCCAATCCATATATCCATACATTACTTATATGATTATATAATAGTAATAATAATATAAGACTTAAGGCTCTTCCGGGAGCGCTTTACCCAAACTATTGAACACATTTATAGTCAACTCAATAGTTGTTATTTTCATTAACTTTATACTCACTAATGTTATACATCATTAACACAATCATAGTGTTACCGTATTATACGAGATTGTGTTACCTTATAGTAGTGGGCAATAAATTTGCATTTAATAAATATGTTCACAATAACACGCTATTAATATTAATAAGTTAACTGCAATTTAAAAGCCAATACACTTTTTATTTTCCAACAATAGTCTGTATGCGACAATCCTATTGACAAATTTGAAACCGTTTTATTGCTATAATTATTCACTGTATTCATAGTTTGAATGTACAGTACCTGTTGTTTGCATAATTTGGTTGCATTATATTTGGTTCAATAAACAAAGTTTTTATCATAGTTGACAATGAAATCATAAATTTTGACATTTGAGATAAAAATAATAAAATATTAGACAAAATTTGAGTGTAATGTCCACGAAAATTATATACATCTATAGCATAACACTGTTTGACGAAGCATTTAATTGCATAATACAGTATATTTTATATTATAGTGATCAATACGTTCAATTGACCTGGACAATTTAGGGATTGAATCTAATAAATTTAGGTGACGATATAACTTATACAATGTAGGACTAATTTTTTTTTAATTATATTGTATTTAGTGGTCGGACAACTTTCATAATAATTTACTTAATATTTATCAAATTATGATATAAATTACTAAAACTCAAATATTTAGCAAAAAAAATGTATTTCAGTCAATATATAATTTGATAGACTACTGTATATGTTTTTCAAGCCGTATGATAAATATGTAAATTATGGTTCATTATGGTAAATTATACCACATAAAAATAGATTCCCAGTGAGTAAGGAAAATGTGAAACTTTTGTAAAATAAAACAAGGGAATGAATCCGATTGCCTTAACCCTAATTGTATTATATTATATTGTTTTAATTACAATTTCACACCTAGAGATGTCCAGTCAATGTCCCGGATTTATGAAAAATTTGTTGATCACTATAACTAAACATTTTGTGTTTTATATGTTACCCACTTTTATCTTAGTTCGTCTGAATCAGTGACCATATTTGGTACAAAAGTTGATTTACATTAAGATAACATTAATATTAAGTAAATATCAATTTACTTTTGCCTGATAAATGTATACATTAACATAATATAATTTTGAATTTTTATAAATATTTTATTTAGATATTGATAATGTTTTTCAGTATTTACTGTATTTTTAAATATAGTTCATTTTGCTAAAAATAATTTAAATACCGTACATTTATTAAAATTTAATGAAATAGTATTAAAGCAATGTTTTAGACAGTATTTTGTATTTTTATTTTATAAAATGTCACATTAAGTATATATATATTATATAATTTTTATATGTAAAATAATTTATAAATAATAAAATAGTTTTAAACTTTTAATTAAACCCTAGGTTAATTTTCAAAATTAAATTTTTCAATATTTTTGATAAAATATAATATATTAAAAATTTGATTATTTTTATCTTATATATGTATACTGGTATATACTGTATTAATAGCACACTAACAAGTCATTAATACCGTATATGATAACAATATTTTATACATAATTTACAGAAGGTTTAATTTTAATTAAGGGACAGTCATGTCGTGTAAACTAAATCGTTAGCAACTAATAATTGTATCATAAAATACAGTACTTGTTATAATAGTTCATAACGTGTATCACAGAATAAATTATATTTTGTGGCAAACATTTGAAAATTAATATTTATTATTATTGTTATTGTTATTATAATAACTGTAAAATTTTAAATTATATAATAGTGGCTATCATAATAACGTGTAAATTAAAATTAATGTAAAAATTGGATCAAATGCTGAGCCAAATTCGTGATAAACTATGTTTGAAGGAAATGATATTAAAATTGAAACACAAAAAACAATCGATAATTAATTTTAAATTTTGCTCTTTTAATCACACAAATTCACTTATATTAAATAATCAAATATTGGTTTTAAATATCACTAAAAATTGATATCTAAAGTGACATACAGGTGGTTTAATACAATGCAAATAATACAGACAAAAAAGTTTAGTAAAAATAACTGTAATTTTAGTATTACTGATCAATATATATCTCAATTTTATCTATTATTTCAATGAAAAATAAAATAATAGAAAAATGTTGTTTTCATTGATTTTATTCAATATGTTTGTAATCAACAAACTTTAGTTTTATTTTATTAAGAGTGTGCTTCAAATATAATAAATAATATTAAAGTAAAGATTATTATCAATAAATTCTTGGGTTGTTTAGGATTATTGTTATATATATAAGTGTTTTACATCAATAAATACTGTATATAATATAACACAAATAAGTTTTGCCAATTTGTTTGGTCTACACTGACAACCCCTGCGGGTCCCAAGTCTATAAGGATCGACATATTTTACATCATATATTTATTTATAAATCTAATATAAAATATATACCGGACTTATAATAAGGCCTTTATGTCTCAATTTAACAATAAATTTAATATTCAATTCATTCATTCATTCATTGATTTATTCAATTGTGTCCACACAATAATATTACAAACAAATACTCAGGTATTGTATATATATATATATATATATATATATATAAATAAATAATTTATCATTATACAAGTTTATATAATATATCATATAAATATTAAGATATCGATTTATAATACACTTGATTTATGAATATTATACTATATACAGTATATATTTATTATCAAATTGAATAATAAATATATCTATTTAGTCAAATTATACAAATAGTGAATACAATAATTTATTGGGATTAATTTATTTCAATTTATACCAATGAATATTTATGTATTGAATTATATGTCTTTCTTATATAATAATTATGATAATAGCCTTATTGTTGTTATTATTAGACTGTTTTCCTAAAATGAGGTATTAGTCACTATGATATGCAAATAAATTTATATCAAAAAAAGTTTTACATATTTTCAAAACTTTTATAGAAATATTATTTTGGATCATAAATAAAATTTTAACCAGACGTAAATATATTTAGTATAATATAAAGATAAATTTACATATGAAATGTATGGCATTAAAATACTATATATATATTGCATAAAAATTGGTGAAAATTCATATAAAATATATTTGATATGAATGTATTTGATGTGAATATAGGCAAACATAGTATTGTTGATCTCATTAATTATGTTGTCATTTGGTTTCCATATATTTATTTAATTTCCAAATACTGTGTTTCGATAAATCAATTTTGACGTCTCCTTTGATATTATATTTAGTAAAGTATTGGTCAGAGTATTGCTAATGAGCATCCAATATATACATATATTATATAAATAAATGTATGCATAACTGTATTTGGCTTCAAAATCATTAAATATATCACAAATCAATAGTATAGCTTATGTTAGAGACATTATATGCAAACATATAATAAAGTATATTAAATGCATGGATTGTAGTGTTGGAAGTACTGAAAATCACTGTCTTTCTCTCTGTCTGTACATCACATTACATAACTGAGCTCTTCAGCTAATATATTGTATTAAATGCTAACTTTCAATGATTTATTGAGTGCTTATATCTGACAAACTATTAAGTTTACAATCAATAAGACAGTCAAATAGATGGGCATATATTTTGTATAAAATATTATACACTATAAATTATATACAGTATATACTGTATGTATAAAAATATAAAATTTATATTGTATTAATAATAGTAACACTGTTTAAAAGATTATATTTTTACAAAAATTTTATCATTAACTTAATCGTGAATTAACGCTTGGATTTGTCCATTAATTACTAGTTTTGTTAACAAAATGAAATAAAAAGATTTTGCATCTCATATATAATATATCTCATTAAAAGTATAGCTAACTTTCTTTAATCATTATAACAAACAAGAAATGTGTTATTTTTGATAATATGCTTTATAATGATATCAAACTTTCTAATATTTTAATTTATTTTTTTCTTTGTTTTTCTTAAAATAAAAATTATTTAATGAATTATATTTTTATTAATAAAAATATTTATATTTCTTATAGTTTTCACTTACTCTCTCTGGTTATATCATATATCAACATAAGTTGTCTCCATATCTTTTAAGTAGTAGTTTTATTGTGTCAATACTTCCGCATACATGTGGGTAAGTTAATGTCTATTTTGTATCAAACATTTATATAATTACTAATTATTATATCCCTTATATTATTATTTAATATTATTGTTTCGAGTTATTAATACTCTATTTACATAGTAATATACAATGTTTTATGTTAGAGTAATAATAATAGAATAGAATATAATTTATCTAATCAATCTAACATTAGATATACAAAATAAACATGCTAAAAAATTCCTAAATAAAAATGGTTTAATGTTAATAAAAAATTTTGCATTCAAAATATATTTTCAAATTCAAGTCGTTTATTTGACAATTACCATTACTGTAGAAAAATATTAAATATTTTTATATATTGCAATAAAGCTATTAGGATAAAGGGGAAAGTAATGGTCGATTTAATGTGTTATTTATCAGTATTAAAATATTTCAACTTTTTGTTGAAAAATAGCTCAAATATCATAAATATTTTATGTAAAATAGTAAATGAATGTTCAATTAAATAACAGTCAACTTTAAAGACGTCTGTATTTTTTGGTCATATCTATTAACCCATTCCCTCTAAATCTATGTTTAGTTGATTTTAACAATTTTTTCATTTCAAGATATTTATTTTTTAGTAATTTATTACATTCTAAACAGTTAACTATAAGCATAAAATAATCTATTGTTGTTTTTATTCAAATAATTATCAAATAGATTATTATATAAATTTACAGTATCCATTAATAGTATATTTTGTATAAAGTTTGACACTGGTTAGTTTGTTTTATTTATATATTTTTTATTATACTAAATGGTGGACGATTATATATAGCGGATACAAATATAGTAATCAATTTAATATTTCAATTAACATTAGGATAAGTTTAAATTGTCATAATTGTGGGATACAGGAGCAAAACTTTTATTCAAAATTTATGAGTGTCTTGTTGTTAAAAATAATAATATTATTAAATTAAGGAAACGATAATACAACACTAATTGACTGTAAACATGAAACACTTGATTAATTACATAATTCAAATTTCAAAAATGTATTGTAATGTTGTTGTTATTTTTCTATAGTCGTCCTTAAAGGATGAATCCTAGATTTCTTTAAATAAAATATCATTACTTTTATTGCTTAGAAATTTTACTGATTATATGCCCATAAATTCAGATATTAACGCATCAAATACGGTGTGAATTGACAACCACTTAATCCTATTATTTTGGGGTTTACTTTCCCTCCATATCTCTTAATTGTTATATTTATTATATAAAAATATTATATATCACTCACTCTAAGACATTATATATATATACTGTATAATAATAATAATACCCGTAAATTGAATCACATTTTTAATAGAAAATTTGTTAAATCAGTTTAATGTATTGAATAGTTAAGATTTAACGAAAAAAGTTTAATTAATTACAATTTTTAGTTTTTAAAAAACAGTAATAATTTTTAACTTTTTTTTAATTAAAATAGTCTCGTAATTTCTAAAATAAAATAAACTTTAAATTAGACAAAAATAAATTAACTATAAAAAAATAATGACTGTAATCTTTATGTACAATAATATACTGTATATGTGTGTAAAATTTTTAAAGTAAACATTAATAACTAGATTGACTGACTGTAATATTTGTCCATGACACTTTTGCTAACCGAGCTGACACTATAACTTTATTTAATAATAATAATAATAATAAATTATTGTTTATTTAAAAAACATTAATTTGAAAATTTCACAAAATTTGTTTTTAAAAATATATAAATACAACAAATATATTATATATTAATTAAGTTTATTTAATTGTTTTACATGAAAACCATTTATTATTATAACAATGATTTATTTAGTTTTTAATTTGAATTATATCTTATAAGATAAAAACTTTAAAAACAGCTACGAATATAATTATCATATAAACAATAAATCAAGATATTTATCATTTAAAAAAAATTATATTAAATGATTTAAGTAATAATAAGAGTATTTGTAAAAAATATACGACTTATGCATTAATAAAATATTTTTAAAAATAGTATTTAGTTTTAAAAATAGCAATTCTAATAAATGTATATTTATTAATATCAATATTATTAATAGTATTGTAAAAATTATATAATTTACGGTTTGCCACAAATTTATTTTTTGATTCAATTATAAAAGACGTGACTTTTATTAAGATTTTTAATATACTCATTAGTTTAGATATCATTTTAGTATAATTACTAGTAAATGTTTTGTATCACATGTTATTTTAGCAATTGTTTAAAATATTTAGTTTAATTAAAATTATAATTACTTATAATTTTTGTTTTTAAAAACTCCACAAAAGTTTATTTTTGATTTAAGTGTTAATTTTTAATTGCATGCATTGGATAACTAATAAGTATTTCCATTAATACTAAAGTTTACTGTCGTTAATAATTTTATAAATAATTGTTAAATTTATGTTTTAGTGTATAAGAAATGAAGTTAACAATAATTTTTAAATATAATAATATATAATTTAATACAATATAAATATAAATAACATTTGAAATAACTGTTTTAACTAAAATTAGTTAAGAATAAACTTTTTTAGTATTGCAATAAATACTGTCGCAAGCAATTTGTTTGTCATTGAATTAAATTGTTTGAATAGTTATTATATAAATATAAAATTATATAATATTTGTATTTATGAAGTGATCCAATATTAATACCTGTATGTTAAACATATTAACTAAATTACATGAATTAATAAATGCTTTATCGTCTCTTAAAAAACAAAATATACTATTTAGTGAAATAAAATGCAATTAATTTAGTGTCAAATGAGAGGTTCATTGAACCAAATCGTTTAGTTAATAATATTGCAATAAAAATGCAAACAAATTTTTGAGCGAAACGATTGTTTCAAAAGGCAATAATGTTATGAATGATGTCAAGTAATGCATTTGATATCATAGATATCACTATTACTATAGTATTGTTTATTGTATATAATTTTATAAATATATTACACAAAAACCAGAGCTAAACGCAACGTGAGATTCATTGCAATTGAGACTCAAAAATAACAAACATTTTATGCTTACCTTAAGTTAAATATTTATCTAACCTTTGCTCAAACACTTTGTCGGCTTTTGAGGCAAACAGGAGCTCAACCTACCAGTGCTCAACTTTTGTCTTCATTTTTAAAACAAAATAACTTTTTTTCTCTAACACTAAATATATAAACTTTCTATCATTTAATTTGCAATCAAGGGTTAGTCAAACTACAAATGCTTATATTTTCATTAATAAATATCTGTAATACTCTAATACTCTAATACTCTAATAAGATAGACATAAAACGTTTGTTAATAATATAAAATTAATTATGTGACCAAATTTACTATATTTTCAATAAAAACATTAGTTTAAATCCCAAGTTAACTAAATTATAAATTGAATGTATATTAAAGTGTTTAGTGTTATACACTATAAGCGCAATTCAATAGATATTCAAACATTTTCAGCGATCACTTCACAGTCAATACAAACTTTTCAATGTATGACATACTGTACTGTAATTCAGTCATCTATTTGTAAATCTATTAAGTGTTTCAACAGTTATTTTCATTGAATTTTATGCCCAAAAATTTATTGATTACAATTGAGAGTACTTATATTGTCTACTGTTTTAGTTTGATGCAACTCTTTTCTATACAAACAAGTGTCATAAAAAAGTTAATTGTTTGTAAATTATATAAAATCTATGTTATTGAGTGACATTTGAAATAAAATCTTAAATCAAAACCTTATTAAACTGAGAGAAACTAGTGATTCATTCAAACCTAAATAATAAGTGAATTATTGTTTAAAATAAGTTATATATAGTTTGTAATACAAGTCACCGGAGAGTACATTTCAAATGCAACCAACAAATGAAAAGCATAAATAAAATGACTTTACAATAATATTCACGACGTTTTCACTCATATTATGTTTTTTGGTATAATTTTCATTTTGTCAAAAAGTATTTTTCCCATAAAAAACAAGTTTTGCTCAAATGTCAGGTCTGCTACACATTAAGTTATACCCTATAATAATAATGCATATGATATGCTTTCTGTCTTTTTAATGGTTTAACCTTAACGTTGAATTGCTTTTATGTTTATTGGATGCAAAATAATACATAACATAAACAATCCAAATATTTGTGTCATATTTCTCTCATACTTTCTCTCTCTCTCTTTTTCTCAAATTTTTTTAAGCTCTCAAAATAATTTATATCATTGAGTTATGTTGAGTCACAATATTTTATATTGATTTTATAAAATAGAGTTTCATTTAAGAGGGAAAACACTTTACAATAAATAGTGAGATGATTGTATAAACACGATATGAAATATGTATACATACCGTACAGTCTATATAAATTAGAAATCACTTTTGACTTTCTATAAATGTTAACATTTTAAAAACTCATGTTTATATATAATATATATGATATAAATACTGTATATTGAATTGACGTTTACATACTATCTAAACAAGACATGCATGCCTTAAGACCGGCGCGTTCACTACCGTCACTGTCTGGGAGGCGATCCAGTTATCACCATCACTATCATCATCAGTCATCCATCAACTTAATCAACTCAAGTCCACAGTTTTATTTCACACCAATTATGCCCCGAAAGATGATTGCAAAAGTTTTACAAGTAAGTCATATATTGATAATTATATAGTCTATAGTCTATATATATAAATATATATATATATAGGTTATATAATATATATATTTGCTTAAATTTAATATATTAATACATTTAAAATGCAATAAATAGATGAATTAATCTAATTTGTGTTTATATATGCGCGATAATGTGTGTATCATATATACTGTATATACAGTATATATATATATATATATATATATATATATATATATAACTTTAATAATATATACATATTGTATAATATATATATATATATATTGAGAAAATTTACTATTATATATAATATATTGACAAAAACAAAAGCTAATTATTTTAATATATCTAATAAATCATTTTCAGTAATGGTTAACATTAAAGACAAACAGTGTTGTATATCTCAAAGCCAATACATTTTATATTATTTATGGTTTTATCGAAAGGAGTGCTAATTTTTTTCACAAATACTTTATCAAAACCAGTGATGTATTGACTAATAGATTACTCGTGACTATTATTTTTTGTATCAAGAAATAGATATTTATTGACTGAACTGTATATACAAATAGAAATTTTATTGTTTTGTCAATACAAGCAATTCTAGTATTATGGGCTATGTTTAGGTCATTAATGTTGCAATTATTAGATATGACTGATCATTATATAAAAACAAGAGTCACATAATCAACAAATTATTTTTTAAAACTCGAAAGTATTTGAAAGCAAGAATTGTAAAAATCAATTAAAATAATATGTATTTACATAATGTGTAAATAAGTAAATTATAGTTAGTTTTATATTATAAATTTTGCATAAAATATCACATTTTGACAAATGTATTTCTCGCAAACAACAATTTTATCTTTTTTATTATTATTGCGATTTATATAATGAAAAAGTGATTTGATTTTTTGGTTGACTATTATTTTTTTCTTACCATTATATGTATTGAATAATATTTTGTTATAAGAAAATAAAGACAGTCTTATCGATAGTAGAGAAAAGTTTGAATAGTATTTGTAATAGTATTGGAATAGCATTGAAATGATTGGTAGGAAAACTCAAATTGAATGGAGTTTTGCAGTGAATTGTCTGTTAATGTAAGGGATGAACAAATGGTTTGCCATTATTTGTGACACAATGTCTATACAAGAATTGCCAGATTTGTTTCCATGACTTGTCATTTGGACAACAAAATAGTGATGTAAAGGCAATTGTATTGATTGTTTGGGTGGCACTGGTTATTGAAAGTCAGACCGTTATAGTTGCAAATGGGATGCCATACCATATAGGCATAGCTTATAAGGGATGGTGTATACAGTTTTATACTCTATGGGGCAACAAATGGTGTATTACATCAAAGAAAAAATCATTTCGATAACTATTATGATTATACAGTTTAGTTATATTCTCTATTGTCGTACACATAATAATTTATAAACACAATTGTAAACCATTGTGACTAACATTTGACCATTTGGTCTAATGATACACAACATTACAACTAAAGATTATATCTAATTAGTCATTGCTTTTCACACAAACATAATGTGTTTAACACAGTTATTATTGACTCTATTTTACTTGAAATCAATTTTATTTACTTTATTTTATTACATTTTCATGTTATTCTATATTTTATATAATATATCCAAAAAACATTTCAATAATATAGTTGTATTATATAAAAAATATTATACTAATAATACTATGCATTGCAAATAATTTTAGAAATGAATACTAATAATAATTTTATTAATTTTTTGTTTTCTTTGTTTTATAGTTTATATTTTTTGTCATTTTGATGGTAACTGTTATAATAAATATATTGTTTATTGTGGACACTACTCAACGTCTGCGAAATGAATCTAAAATTAATGGTAAAATCAATAGATTTTTAAAGCAAAAAAAAAATCACAAAACCATTGATATGTTTATAACCCCTCGTGTAATGGTTTGTTTCAATGGTTTGTTTTTTCTCTCCCTATTGTATAATAGCTGACGATTCCTCAGCAAACAACGTCAGACCTAATAGTCTTAAACTACAGGAGAGCCAAAACAGAGTACTCAAAGTGGAAGTACTGTCGAGTCAGTCAAAAGTTTCAGTCATTGTGGACGGAACTACTGTATGAATGAATCATCCATTTAATTGTATCATTTGGTTATTGATTTGATGATGAATTATCACTATATAGATATTAGACGACTCGGATGAAAACAAGGGAAGAGGCATACATGTGCTGGTTCTTCACCAGTCGACCGGATCCGTTATGGCTCAGCGTCTCTTTGATACATACTCTCCCCATGAAGATGAAGCCATGTCTTTGTTCCTATCGATGATCACAGACGGGAGGATTATCATAATGGCTATAAAAGACGAGGGGACTTTTCAAATGAAACAATCGTCACGTGATGTGCTTAAGAGGTTAGGCTCACAGAAATCACAGCAAATCGGTTGGCGAGACATGTGGGCAATGGTTACTCAAAAAGGTGGCAAAATGTTAGCCGAGAGTTACAGCCGATCGCCTGAGTTTAACAGTTGGGGCGCACCAGTTGTCTTGCGGGTCGAAATCGGATTGAGTTCTGCTTCTGAAAGTGAATGCAATTGGAGTGATAGTGAAGATAACACAAGACGTAAAAATTTTTGTTCGCATATTGAGGGCTATGGAAGTGTCTGTAGTTGTTTAGAACCGGCGCCGTTGACTCTGAGCGGACCCATCAACCACTCACTTCCCATATCACAAGTTCCGGTCGCTATTGTGGCTTCCAATCGACCCCATTATCTCTACAGAATGTTGAGGTCATTATTGTCTTCCTCGGGATGCAATCCATCAATGATTACTGTATTCATTGACGGCTATTTTGAAGAGCCATTAGAAGTAACAAAACTGTTTGGTTTGAGAGGCATTCAACACACACCTATCGGTGTCGGTAATGCTCGCATTAGTCAACATTATAAGGCTAGTCTAACGGCCACTTTTAATCTGTTCCCTGACTCTCAATATGCTATTATATTAGAAGAAGATTTGGATGTTTCTCCTGATTTTTTCTCTTATTTTTCTCAAACAATGAAACTTCTTGATGAAGACGAGTCAATATATTGTATTAGCGCTTGGAATGATCAGGGATATGAACATACCAGTGCTGATCCGGCATTACTCTACAGAGTTGAGACAATGCCCGGTTTAGGTTGGCTTTTGAGCCGTAAACTCTATAAACAACAGTTAGAGCAGAGTTGGCCCACACCTGAAAAGTTATGGGATTGGGATATGTGGATGCGTTTACCTGATATTAGACGTCAACGCGAATGCATTGTTCCCGATGTCTCGCGAACCTATCATTTTGGCTCTTCAGGCCTTAATATGAACTCCTATTTTCAAGACATTTATTTTAAGAAACATGCCTTCAATACGATGCCTGACATTAAACTAAAAGATATCGATAGGTATTTCAAATTCAAATCATATAACTAAAATAATTGTTATAATTTATATTTATTTTAATAAATCAGTGTCAAAAAAGACAATTACGAGCGTCTCATTCATAACCTATTGAGAAAAGCCATAGTCGTTGACCACAGCAAGAGTCCGTGCGAACAGTCCTTTATACCAAATACCAGAGGCCAGACATATGTGGTATTCATACGTATGATAACACCCAAAGACTACGCCACGTGGCTGGCAGTGGCCAAGTGTTTCAAGATATGGGATTTGGATCCCCGCGGATATCACAACTCAATGTGGAGGTTCTTCTATAAGCAGAACCAGATTTTGGTGGTTGGCGTACCCAACAGTCCCTATTCATCATTCAAACCATCGCACGTAACGCCTATCTATTTGGAAGACAAGAAAATTGATGTCAATAGACTTAAATGATATAAAAATAGATATACTCTATAATTGTTTTTAATTAACTGTTAAATATATATATATATATATCTAAGTATATACTGTATATTTGATGACATCAATCAAATGGACAGTTATTATATCTGTTAGCAAACATACAATGAAATCAAAATCGATATCATTTTAAAACACGTTAAAAGTGAGACTAAAATCAATGCGAGATTGCAATCAATAATGTTTTGACAAAGTTGTAGGCAATTTGGTTTCAATTATGTAATACTTATACAATTGATTGTCAAAAACATTTAGTGCCAAACATAGTTTCTAATGGTAGATATCTATTACTTAGTCCCGGTGCTCACATACATACACACACACCCATTTGCACGGGACTTATAAATGCTTATAATTGATGGCATCTGTGATACGAGAATTTGTATTAATATTTGTTTATTAATTACAATTTATAAATATATTAATTACATGTATGTTAGATATACATGTTTTTAAAAATGTATTAATAAATTACTAGTCGATGATACGTTGATTGTAATTTTATGAATTTATTAATATTTACCAACAATTGAGTGACCAATTAATTGATTTTACTCAAGACATTTATTATTTGTTTGTAATTATATACAATTACTTATGTTTTAATATTATAAATTAATATTTAAATTTCATTTTATGTCATTTTTAATTTTAATATTATTTAATATGTATATTTTTAAATTATGATTAATGTCAAACTTGTAATTATAAATAAAAAATAATTATTGATTATTAACTATAAATATAGTAATGTAATTAAATTAGACTCCAATATGGTTTATGCAATAATGTTAGCCATAATAGTTTTCAGCCACATTAAGCTTATGTTTTTGAAAATCAATAATATACGGGTATTTGGGAAAACACACCCCTTGTGTTAATCCTGTTTCGATATCCTGTCGGGTAATACACGGCATGTCGTCACAGGATTTCTCTTGTTTTGCCGATGACTTGCTTTTTGATCCGTCGCACGAATAGATAGTCTTGAACTTACATCCCGTGTTTGCTGGCAGTACTGTTGTCAGATAACCCCCACATAAACGACCCTTTATTTGAGGGGGACATTGACATAAATGACATGGTTTATAATGTAAACTTAATAGGACTAATAGAAATATAATTTGATTAATTTTGTACATTTTATTAGTAAATTTTTACCAAATGTTTCACAAATGGTTGTATTAATTATTGAATATTTTGAAATATAAAACCTTAATTTATTGATCAATTGTAAATGAAGCTTTTAATTAGCTTTTTAATATAATTTTATTAATTTAAATTAAATATTAAATAATTTGTTTTATATAAGAAAATAGAATTCATTGAAAAAATTATTTAAAATAACGTTTCAAAAAATATTGAAATAATAAAAATAAAATAACAAACAAATAAATCAAAATTTAAATCAAAATATAGATACATCAAACAATTGGATTATATAAATATTAAATAAATAAATAAACAGATAATTATGATTTTTTATCAGGAATACCACTTCTAACACTAAGTGCCCGACTAATAGATGATGAGACTGTTAAAAATAATTGTTAACAATTTAGGAGATAATTATTAACATTTATAAACATAATTGTCATACCTTTAGTCGCTTTGACATCACTTGTGGCGGAGTTTTGTTGTGAATTACTGTTAGATTTGTCTTTAAATTCTGATTCTATAAACAAATATAATTTTATGACATTTTTGAAAAACAAATCTTCAATTGTAATGAATAATTGAATACCAGTTCCTTTCTTTCTCATTACACAAAACAAGACAATGCAAAGAACAGCTATAATGGCACAAATGATAACAGCGATAATGGCGTATATTATCCAAGACTTGCCACCACTATCACTGTTTGTGGTCTTTTCTGTAGATGAAAGTATATCTGTAGTTCCATTGTGTCCATCGACTTGTCGATTGTCATCACTTTTATCATTTGTAGATTTTTGTCCTCCATTTGATAGTAAATCTTCATCGTCAGCATTCGCTGAGTCCACTGGAGGTACCTCTGATGACCAGTCCTTTGAACAATCTATAAGAGACTTTGACTTTGCCGGATGACACTAATGGATGATTTAATACATTTATTAATAACTTATATCTTTATCCCTAAGACCGACCTCCATATTTCCTCCGAGTATGGGATCAGTAGTGGACTCTCGTGTAATACAATAATGATATGTAATACTTCCTCTGCAAGGGTTAGTGGGCGCTGGAGTTTGTGTACAGCGTTCAGTCAATACAATTAACCCATTTTTCTGGGCATCACTTGAACCGGGCAATTGAAGTCCAAATAAACCTTTAATTAAGACATTAGTCATTGTTGACAACTTTTGAACGGCCGGTGGTAATGAAGCAGTTTTGTCTTCAGTCCAACCTTTGTTGGGATCATTTAGTTTGTAAAAGCGATAATTTGCTGCTTTTGAGCCAATATTATCCTCGATTACTAAAATCAGATTTTCTTTAAGATATGAAATAGGAATGAAAGCAACGTTTGGTTTAAATTCATCGAAGTTTGCATTAAATGTCGACTTTTGGCCTTTTGGTGTCAATACTTTGATGTTTTTTGGAAATAAAGCCCAATTTATCTTACCATTGATGACCTATTTTATTAAAGTTAGAGTGAACTTAATTTGTATCAATTTTGTTTAGCACTAGTTTATAATTGTATTATTATTACATCAACTAAAGTCAAAATTATTTGATTGTTGTCATCATATCTAAGACCAAATCCTGTCTGGTATTTACCGGACAACCATTTGCTTTGTTTGCTAAAACTGCTCTTTAGTTTGAGTTCTCCTTTCGGTACAGACATATCCTCACCACTTCTTTGGTTAATATTGTCGATTGAATTATTTTTTGAATTTTCTTGATTTCCATCCGAAGGAATGCCTAACATGTCGTATACATCTCGTCGACGACGACTACCACTTAATTTGTACTCCAGTTCCCAGTAGTTGTTTCCGATGACAATAAACATTTGATAGACGTTATCATTGGGAACAGCAATTGCAAAGTCTATTACGGTATTGTCTTTCAATGCCTTACATAAATGTATTGATTCGCCATTAATGTCAACCATCAGCGTTAAACAAATAACTAATTTTAATTAAATATTATGAATGTTAATGAATTAATCAAAAAGATTATAATTATTTATATGATTTTGCAATACTTGAGTTTAAGAGCAAAAGTTTTTTAATCATTTTGTTTGAACCGTTAGCTAAACTTAAATTAATATATAAGACTGTAATAAATTTGTTAAAAACTACTCAATTGATTAATAATAAAAAAAGAAAACTTCAATAAAATTATAATTAAATTCACGAGAAATTTAATGAAATCACTAAATTCTATGGGCTTTAGTTACCTTAGGGGGGTTTCGCTTTTAATAGTGTTTTTATATGTTATACCATTATATTGATAATACTTTTATATTTGGGTTAGTTTGGGGGTTAGGTGAGTGGGGTGTGTGAGGTTAGGAAGTGGTGATGGGATGGGATGGAGTGGGGTTAAGATGTGGTGAAAGTTATGGTGGTTTGCTATGTTTTAATGTATTTATATTAGTATTTGTTTTTTATTTTAATAAATTTAGTACATTTCACGCGCTAATAGTTAAATCAATGCATTTAATACATTCTATGTTTTCTATAAAAAATAATACAGTAATTCAATTGCCAATTGATTTTCATCTAAAAATACATATAAAATAATTAACTAATTAGCGCGCGATTTGCAGTTAATTTAATTGTTAGTGAGATCTACAATATGATTAAATTGCAATGAAAAGCATTCAATAATTAATATAATAAATTGCAATTAAATTATTAAATACAAGTCTCGCTTAAATTTTATGATTATATCGCGATTTTGAATGTTTGCAAAAACTTTGAATTTAGTTTCGATTTTAAGCTACTTTTTTCTGAAAAACATTAGTCATTAATAATTGAATTAATTATCCATTTTTCACTGGTTTTGTGACCAAAAGTTTAGATTTTGAGATCAATCGAGTCTTTAAAATTTGCTTCAATATGTTTAGACTAAAATTGATCACAAATAAGATTAACACAACAAAGTAAGTTAATTAAATAATCATTTTTGTTTTCAATGTATTTAAAAAATACTATTTTTTGTTTGTTTTTAGACTCTTAGGATTGGTATCGGTTCCTATATTGACAACAACACTAATTGTCAATAAATGTTATGAGAATCAGACATTTCAGTCAAGACTTAGATCACATTTTGGTCTGCGATGTGCTTTCAATGACAAACAAATCACAGAAGTTTACGATAAGATTAATTGTGTGGTTAAAGTCAAGGGATTTGATTGCGGAATTAAAACCGGTGTTATTGTAGATAATCAGTTAAATCTGATTCTCACCGCTTATCACACTGTATTGGATTGTTTTCAATGTCCGATTGAATTATTAGACAAATACAATGAAAGCGATCTAATAAATCATGCAAATGCTGGTAATAATCAAATTAGTAGTTTAGCCGCTGATGTTGTCTATACGGATCCAAACCTCGATTTAGCAATTCTTAAATTGAATGGAATTAAAAGCAATGTTCTGAAAAATGTTACAATTGTTGATCAGAACCTACAACAGGGAAGTCCTATAATTATGATCTACACGGAGAATGTGAAGAAAAGTTTCTGCAAAGGAGTGTTGAGTACGCCATCAATGACGGAATGCTTCTCTGAAGACCATCAAAGACACTTCAAAACATTTGCAGACAATAAAAGAAAAAATATGCAATTGTGGACAAACGGATCAAAAGATTTTTTTGAAGGACCCGTCTTTAATATAGAGTCAAAAATGATTGGTTTCGCTAATCGTTATATCGAAGATCACCATCAGTTGGCCGTTAATTCGAAAGATGTGAATGGTATGAGTATTAATCATTCAATTGATTTGTTTGATACACAAAAAAGACTAAAATTTTATTTGCAATTAAAGAGTTTATCAGAAGAGCTAAAGAACACATACAAAGAGGAATACCAGAAGTACAACAAAGAAGAAGTTTCGGAATTACATTGAAAGACAAAACAGTGGTCAATGTGTTGACACAGAATCCGTATGTCATCTTAACATTTGTCTTATATATCAATATATGTTTTGACTTTAATTATAAATATCATTTATAACTGATGTGTTTGACTATAAAAACTATATATACTGTATGATTGCAGACAAGGCTTTCTAGCAAAAGATGAAATTGTTAGTATCGGAGGAGATACAGATGTAGTCAAAAAACTCAAAGAGTCGATAAAAAACGGCAACGAAGTCATTGCTGAAGTGACCAGAGAAGGACAAAAAGTCCAGTTAAAAGTCACGCCTCAACACCAAACTCATTGGACATCTAATATCTAATCATTTGTGTCCACTCTTTACTCTTTCCTAAACTTTTATTTCATTTTCACACAATTTGTATTTTCTTTTTCTTTTTTGCAATTTTATTGTAATTTTTCACATTATTTAAAATATTTTTTATTATTATTTTTAGTTAACATTTTGGTTATTTTGAAAAAATCCTTTTGATTTCAAAATATGAATTCATTTTTATTATTATTATTCTAATTTGTAAAGATTTTTATTATTAAATTATTTTATTTTGTCATTTTGTTTATCAAATTTAATTATTAAAATTATAGAAAATATATTAAAAACTTCCAGGTTGTTATCAAGCACTATTAAATTGCAAATTATTTTGTGCAAAATTAGATATTAATAAAAAATTATTTTATTGAATATTGCAATCAGTGTTGATTGCAATTGTGTCAATTAGAGAACACAATAATTTAGATTAAATAAATATTATATTTACAATGGAAAATAACATAATATAAATAACAGTTAAAATAATTAATTAATTTTCTATAAATAATTAAAGCTGTCGTTTATTTTTTACATTACAAAAATTAAATATTTTTTTTATTTTAGTTAAATTTATATAAAATCTTATAATGGAGTATTTTTCTGTATTTATTTATCATAAAAAACAGTTTTAGTAATACTAGCAATACTTTATGTGTATTAAATTTCCCCCAGTTTTACCCTTTTTTCCACATACCCTATTGGTTGTATTCAATATTGATTGCAATTGAATGTACAGTATATAAACTATTAATATATATTTAAATACATATATTTACCAGTGTTGGCAGTACAAAATGTTTGTATAATACTGTACAAAGCGTAATATACAGTATAATACAATGTAAAATACATGACAAATTTGGTTTACAAAAAAATAGCGCCACAAAAAGCATTTATATAAACAAAGTAAATCATGTTTTATAATAAATATAGATTTAATATTATTTTTTGAATTTCATTTTTTAAAATTATTTGATTATTATAACTTAGAAATAACGATTATAATAATAATGCATTTTTTAGAAATTATATTTTTACTAAATGTCTTAAAGTAATTTTTAACTTAATATACAGTATATTAGTTTTAAAATTTGTATAATACTGTATAATAACTTTGTATTTTACTCTATTATATAAAGTCAAAATTCAAAACCTTGTATTTTTCCAACTCTAGTATTTACACTAACCTTCATTCAAATAAACTCTATTTAATGCTATCAATGTTTTGCCGATAATAACCTTCAAAATAATAACCTTTTATTAATATTATAATTTTGTTTCAATAGTTTGAGTGTATGGCAACAATTTTTTCTAAACTTCAATATAGTTTGATATCAATAGTTAAATATATAGAATTATATTGTTTAAAAATAAAATTTTTAATTGTTTAAGTTTTATAATGTGTATCGGTAAACATGTAAACTTTAAATATACAGAATTATGTTTTAATTTCTTAATCTTAATTTGTTATAATTGAATTTATTAATATAAATAAAAAATAGTTTATGCTGGAAACTAAATTATACCATATACTGTAAATTTAATATAATATATATAATGTACGGTAGTATATACAGTATATTTACCGTATATTGGTATATCAATACAGTATAATACGGTATATACACTATATAGAATATAATAACTTTAAAAAACTTTTATTATTATTTTTGACAACTACTCAATTTACTGCTTGAAAGTATTATCATTACTGTAATCATACAGTATATTGTAGACTACAATTTGTAGTTATAATTTAGCACTAAAATGTACTAAAATAGTTTTGCACTGATATGCACTAGAATAGTAAGTATTTATATTTCATAATCATAAAAATTATATAAGCATAGTATATTAGGTGACAGTCATTTTTATTTAATCATAATACTGTACTTAAATATGAAAATAAAGTATTATATTATTTTTAATTATTAAAATCACTTTAATAGTAAAGATATTTTAATATTACTAAAATTTGTAAAATTAGTTTTCATATAAAATATATTTGAATTTAAATATTCAAGTTATATTAATTCAACAATTTTGTGGCAATGATAACACCGGCGTATTTGTTCCCAATGGGAACCACCAGAGGATATGTCTTCAACGTTATGATGGCAACTATTTATGGCGGAATGACTTCTTTTGGTACAATTGTGCAAATAATTATCAAACGAAAGACTTTTTTCACAGTCAAACCCCGACCACAACCGCCTCAATGTCTTTTGGACAGTCGTTTAGGGGAACATCACTTCCTTCAAACTAAAGTAAAGGTTTTATATTTTTAAAATTTATTTAATAAATTTATTTAATGTTTAAACAGAATATAAAACTACATTATGTTTCAAACGGTGATCCAAACAAACCATTAATGCTTTTCCTTCACGGCTTTCCCGAAGTGTGGTATTCGTGGAGAAATCAATTACCAGAGTTTAGTAAAGATTACTATACCGTAGCACTTAGTCTGAGAGGTTATGGAGATTCAGACCGACCTTCAGGTGATAACGTTTTTTTGCTAAATTTATTTAATTAATTCAAAACAATTAGTTAACAGTAATTTAACTTTAATATTATGAATCAATAGGTGTCGCCAACTATTCATTGGATAAACTGGTAGATGATGTCAGAGATTTTGTGGTCGGAATCGGAAAACAAAAGTGTATATTAGTTTCACATGATTGGGGTGGACTCGTGGCCTGGACTGTCAGCGCTAAGTATCCCGAAATTGTTGATAGATTTATTGTATGTAATGCCCCGCATATCAAATCATTTATGGATACTATTGAGACCAATTGGAAACAATTTTTTTCATCATGGTAAATTTTTGGCTAATTAATAACAGTACTCTAATTAATTTTTTAATAACCGGTTTACTATAATAATCTAAATTATTATTTTTTTAATTATTATAACAATTTGTAGGTATATATACTTTTTCAATATTCCATATTTACCTGAACTGAGACTTACTTGCAATGATTTGCAAGCATTTGACTATATATTCAGAAAGTTGGGCACAAAAGAAGATATTGAAGCCTATAAGTACTACTTTAGTAGACCGGGAGCACTAACCGGCCCAATAAACTATTATCGGGCCCTTCAACGCAACTATGCACTTGATTTTTGGCAAAATATCAAAAACAAGAAAATCAAAGCACCGACACTTGTCATATGGGGTCGCAATGATTTGGCACTCACTGATGGCTTACCGGCCGATAGCTGCAAACATTGTGACAATTATACCATCAAAATGATTGAAGACTGTTCTCATTGGACACCATTTGATAAACCAGATATTGTTAACAAATATATGCGACAATTCCTAAATACTAAATATTAAAACAATTCATCAGACAATTTACTTAAGAAAATAATTTTTAAATATTTAAGAATTTATATAAAGTACTAATATTACACATTATAAATACAGTATCATTAACTAATATTAATAAAATTCGATAATTACTGTAAGTTTAATAATTAATTTCTATTTTTTATAACAAATTAATAGTAATTTTATAAACTATATATCAATATCATAAAATTTATTTTTAATATAAGAAAATACAATTTTGTTATATATTGTAATAAAACAATAAATAGCCAAAGGTATAAAAATATTAATTAGTAATTGATAAAAAATAATATAATTATCATATAAATAATATTATTTTATAAACATAATTTATTAGGCTATAATTATGTTACTGTATATTAGATTTCAACATTACTATTAAATATATATATATATATATAAATCTATTTTCAATATTAATTGGAATATTAATAAGTCAGAAATATCTATTTATATTGAAAAAACAAAATATATATTATTTTAATAAAATGTATTCAAAATTATGGAAAAATAGATGGAAAATACAATTTAAAAACATGTGCAAAAAACAAATTTATTATAATAAATATAGTGATAATTCAAGGATTTTAAAAGGAAGTAATAAGTTATAGTAAATAATTATAAATAGTAATCAATAAATAAACTATATTTTGCTAATTTTGCTATCGTCTCTTTAAATAAATAAACCATTTATTATCTACAATACTTAAATATAATTTAATTTATGTCAAACAAATTGTTAAACTTAACTATCATATCAATTTAAATAAACTAATTTTATATATAAATTCAAATACATTATATTTAAAATATACTATCACATTTTACTATTTTAATTAAAGTGCTCGAAATATTGCAAAATATTTTTATGTCAAATTAAATTTAATAAACTCTAAGTACGCTAAAAGTTATTTAAATTATTATACTTTATTTTAATTTTATACAAAACTAATTTAGATAATATAATTATCAATAAAAATTTAATAAAGTAAACATTTTATAAATAAAATATTTAAGTTTCTAAATTCAAATTATAATTTATAGAATATTAATAATATATTTGGATATTTAATTAACCATTTTTAATACTTTCACAACAATAAAACAATTTTATTATCAATACATTATAATTTTATTTTTTAATACGATATCATTATAACTTTATATTAAAGCGTCGCGCAGTCTATAAAATTGAATTAAACTGCAAATTATATGAAGTGTTGTAATTTACAACTTGTAAATAAAAAAATTACTTATTTTATCTAAAACTAGTTTTACTTTTAAATTGTTGTGAATTTTAAAATATTGTTAATTTAAATAATTTAAAATTTATAATAATTAATCAGGAAATTGAATATTGCTAAACTACAGTATTATTACTATAGACGTACTATACACGTATATACTAAAAATATTGTATATTTTACAATTTTATTCATAAAAATTGTATTTTTAAAATGTTTATTTAGAAACTATAAATCATTGCAAAATTTTCCAAATTTGTTTACAATGATTAAATTGTCATATATTGTCATTAATTAAGTTATTTACATAAATACAAGTTGATATGGACTGTGATGAAATAAATCTCATAAAATTTTCAATAAATAGAATTATTTGTCAAGATTTTTATATTGCTATAATTTATTTCTAATATTATCTTACTATTTTAATCATAATTTTAATGTTTCAAAATAAATTTATATTTGTTTTATTTTGTATTTAAGTTTTAGATAATTTTTAATTGCTATATTGAACTTAGAATTTATTTTTCATAATATTTAATTTTATACAAAATAATACATTTTTATTCATTTTTAAAAGAAAAACAAATGAGAAAATAATATAAACAAAATGTTATGATATTGACTGATAAGAAATATATTTAATTTGATCAATGAATGAAACGATTGATTAAATTTGTGTATAATATGTACAGTATATATACGTATCATCATTAGTATATATGTATTATTTAACTTGATTGATATTTTCAAGGTTATCTATAAAGTTACATATACTGTATATAGAGATATCAAAATATGCTGTCGATATTTCTAAAATATTTAATAAAATATGTGTTAAAATAATCAAAATATGTGAAAATATGTGCTTATTTTATTTTTTAAAAATCAATTTTAATACTTTAGTAGTATATTATTAAAAATTAATTTTGATACATTTTTGTTTTAAAATAACCATAATATAGTATATAAAATTAACTTTATTATTATAATATTAATGTTTTTAATCACACAGTGTCTAAATTACTCTCAAGTCGTTGTTTATAAACATTTTTTGCTAATTTAATAACTTTAAATAAAATGAATATTTTATACATTTAAAAAGTATATATTTTTTGTTAAAAGTACTATTTTTTATTGAAAAATATAATCATATCTGTTTGTGTTTTGAAAATTTGTCAAACGGTTCCTTATTATATGATAGATATCGATTACCTGGGTCAATATATTTAACCGCAATAAATACGTGTTTCACACATTCAAAAGTCTATATATATATATATATATATATATATATATATATATATATATATATATATATATATATATATACTGTATATACAAATAATGAGATTGAAACTTATATGTATACATCAGGTTTTTTGTTGAAAATTTAAATAAAATTTCTGAAATTGTAAATATTTACTATTAAACATTTAATCAATTTAATTAAGATAATTAATGGATATTTTGTTGATTTGTTAATTAATATATTAAAATATTTTGGAATATTTTGAAAATTCTTGAAATTCTTAAAAAATTATTAAAACATTGTCGATATGTTTAGAAGAAATTTAAATAATAAAATAGTTGATAAAAACAAGGATATACAGGTCATCATTAGGTTAAATGCTATAATTAGGGTTCAAATAACAAAATGTAATCAAAAGGTGAGTATTTCAAAGACAAATATTACATTAACGCTGTATTTCTCAAAAACCAGACCCATATTGACGTCAATCTTGTTTTTTAAAATATAAATCAAAATAATTTGTTATATATTTTTTGAGGGATTGCTTAAATGATTATAAATAAATTAATATATTGATAGCTTTGAAAGTTTAAAAAATTATTATAAACTATTTTTTTAAATTCTTGTCGTATGACATAATATATAACAATACTAATAGAGTATTCACGACTTTCAGACATGACTTTTACTGATGACTCGACTTATTATTGGTTATGCGTTTAATTTAATGAGTTTGGCTGTAAACCAATTTCAATAGACCTCAATAGTGTACAAAAATCACAAAAATTGAGTTTATCGGATAATTTAAAAAATAATTATATTATTAATAACTATATCTGATATATAATAATTTGTATCTCATTTTGAACGGAAGTATTTTTGATGTCTTTGCGCAATGATTTTGATGACAAAATCAATTTTTGACACATTTTTGACATATTTTAAGATTTTTTAAATTAAACAGATTTTTTTTTACAGAATCATATCTTAAAAAATGTGAGAAATATAAGCCACTATTTATACATAGTTAAAAAATACTTGTGTAATATTAGTACCGATAGTAAATTATCATTCATTTATATTTTTTATATTCTGATGACTACATAGTGTAGTACACACACGACATAAAAGTATTATCACTTTTACATCAATTGCTAAATAGGTTAACCAATTAAATGATTTAATTGATCTGAACTTTTCCTATAAGTTTTTATAACGCACACACATATACAACGAGAGAAAGAAAGAAGAGAGAGAGAGAGAGAGAGAGAGAGAGAGAGAGAGAGAAATGACATCCCAATCAGTCAATAAGTCCTTCATATGGACTTCAAACCGGAGTGTTTATTATTAGTCAGACACTCCTAGAGGACACTCTACTCTATAGCCAGTCATCCCCTTCTCCGATGTTCTCTCACTCCCAGTCTATATATATATATATATATATATAAACTGTATATATATTTAGGGTTCAATTCTTTTGATTGATATTTCAAATTGAGAACCTATTGAATGCTTACATTAAAGTTATATAAATATATCTGTTGTTCAAAAAGTTTTGGTATTCACTCTTATCAAGCCTTTGGCAAAACTATACATATATTTTGTGATAGAAAATGAAATTTTTAATTACAATAATTTGTTTATTTTTAATGATTGATTGGTTGAGAAGTCAAGAATTGCCACCGAGTGTACCACAAGTACCACAAATTAATACGGGTATGACTTAACTAATATAATAATAATTATAAATAAAGTGTTAAAAAATACAAAATATATCTACAGATTGTGGCCAAAATTCATCGTTCAAACGCTGTCTAACCCGATGTCCGCTTACTTGCAGTAATTACTTGAATCCACCTAAAGGTTGTGTACCTAACTGTGCCATTGGTTGTGAGTGTCATCAGGGGTTCATCAAAGTAGATAAGGGTCCGTACAGTCAATGTGTCCGACCCTTTGAGTGCGCCCTTTACGGCAAAAAGTCGTCGATATTTAGCAAGAAATTGCTTAACAAAAGTATTTGATGACCACTCAAATGCTTTTCAATATCTATCATATCATCATTTTTAATGTTTTTATTACTTAATTTACTGGATTTGCATTATTGTTAAAAATCATTTTTCATTATTTTAAATATTAATACTAAACATGTTTTGCTATCATTTGTCAACATTTTTATTGTTATGATTATTACTATTATTATAAACATTTTTTGTTAACAATCTTAATCTATAAGGTTTGATATGCATATACTGGTTATTAAATAACTTTATTTTTGATTGGTTTCATAATTTGTTATTTATGATTGTTCATTATTTATTCATAATAAGCAAGTTTTTTTAATAATTAAAATAAAAAACAGTTAATATATTATATCAATTATTGTGTTTTTTTTATTTAATTAAACTTAAGTAAATATAAATAACTTGTTTATACTTATAATAGACATGAACTTGAAAAGTTGTTTTTAACAAATATTAATAATTAGTTTTTAATATTACAACATCACATGCAATAAAAAAGAAATAAATCATTTGTAAAGTTTTAAATACTTATATTTATATATAATAAACTATAGTATTGTATAATTATATAAATCCATGTTTTTGTCAATTATCTTAGTTTTTATATATAAATTATTAATCATTTGATAAAAGTTAAGAGAGTCTTCATTTATATAAACGATTCAAATATTTTATTAGATAACCTTCAAGTTTTGTTACTAACGATTTTTTCATACAAAATATATTTAATAACAGAAAAAGGTTTATAATTAATATAAATTAAATTATTTGAAAATTTAATTCTTTTTTAGCATAAATAATAATTTAAAAAACTATTGACTTTAAAATAAATATATCATAATTGTCATAAATATATTGTTAAATAATATTTCGATTAGTATTTTTATCAGTAGTTTAATTAAAAAAATTAGCCATCAAATGATTAACTGTTATAAATAAATATATAATTTATTTATAATTTTTAAAGAAATAATTGATACTATATGTTTTTAACTTAATATTATTTTAAAATGGTTATAATTTAAATTATTAACACATTTTATTTTATTTTAGAGTTTTAATTATAAAAATTTGTTTCAATACTATTTTAATAAAATCACAAATAAAATCATTAATGTTTGAGCAAATAATGAAGTATTTGACATTCAGTGAGAAGTTTAATGTTAATTTAAAATAATTAATAATCTTAAAGTAAAAATTGTAAGGGTGTTAATTATTATAATTTTCGAAAATACTATTAAATATTCATCAAATTAAAAATTAATTAATTAATTAATCATTTTGTTGTGACATATAATGTCAATTCCAAAATTGATTTCAAATTCAGATATTAGTGATTTTTAATAATGTAAAAAAGTAATAAAATTAAAAAATTATTTACATAAATCAGTTTTCAATAATTCGAAGAAATTATTAATATTATTTAGTTTACTTTTTTAGTGATGTTTATTATATCTATTATAGCTTAAATAGTAATATTTGTATAAAATTTTCTAATTATATTAAATTAATGAGATTTTTGATATTATTTAATAAATTTTTAACTATAGAATATAAATTATCTAAATTTTCAGTTGTTTTTAATTTTATTAACTTAATTTGATAAATAAAAGTTTCATAAATTTATATTTTATGAATCAACTGAAAAAATTATTTAAATATTTGTTTCATTTGATTATTACAAATTTGATTATTATTTATGTTATTTATCACTAAATGACAAACATTGAAGAAAATAACAGAAAAACCCAAAACTCGTGGTTGTTATAAACAGTATACTAAGTATAGTCAATAGATTTAATATCACATGTTTTTTATTATAAGTGTTTTAAAGTTTAAACACTTACTTTCATTTGTAATTTATCATAATATTTATTGAAATGGAGTTCATATCTAATTAAATTAATTATTTTTTTATTTAATTTTGAGTTAGATTTTGATATAACATATTTAATAAATAAAATATAAATTAGAAATGTCTTTGGAATCAATTTAATTTATTATCTCTAAAATAATATTAGAGGAAAAAATTTAGACAGTTTTTAAGGCATTTATTATAATTTTGAAATATTTTACAAGTAATTCATTTATTGTAAAACATTTCTAGAAAATTCTATATAAAATATATTAGGATTTATAAATAGTATTATATTATAATATAATTTATTAATACAGTAGACTGAGTAGAGTATATGAAATATCATAATAATATATAAAAAGTTTATATTTATGAATATCATTTCGTACTCATTATGCACTCATTAAAGTAATATCTATTCTATATATTCTATACAATCCATTGATATTTTAAGCGCAAATTCATGATTATAATTGTAATTTAATATCAATTTTTAATGTTATATAATTAGTTAAATACGATAAAAGAGAGTCAAATTGCAATTAAAAGATTTGTTTTTAATTAAATTGATTTTATTATATTATAACGGTTAGTAAAAAAATTTCCGAATAAATAAATTATATTTATTAATGACTACACAAATATTTATAAATATTATTCTAAAATACAAATAATATATTATATTATAATATTTAAAAACATTTAATTTAATGTATTTTAGATTTAATAAATATGTTTAGTTTGTAGTAACTTTGGTAAAACAATAATTATTTCAAAAAAATAGTTTTGATAATATAATTACAACTTAAAAATTAAAATAAATCAAAATTATAATATACGAAAATTATATATTCTTTAGATTTTTAATTGATTTCACTAAAGTTAATAGTTTTTATTATATTAAATTAATTTTTAATTATTTATAATTTTATTGATAAAATAAATTTGGTTATTCACATATTAGATTATTTTTAATTTTTATAATAATTTTTTTAAATGTAAATTGTATGCAATAAATTGATCTCATATAATGTTAAGATAAACTTTTGAATTTGAAAAATGTAACTTAAAATTGCACCACATTTACAATATTTGTTATACTTTTTAAATATATTTAAATATATTTAAAACTATTAAAATTTGATTGTTTAACCAAATGATAATTAATATAATTTTTAATATTTAGTATAAGTGGCCTATAGTTTGTTGAAAACAATATTATTTTTATTAATAATCAATGATTAGTATTAAAGTACATATTATTTGTAATAATGTATTAATACTTTATATGATTGATGTGTAACAGTGTTTATGTGTGAGTCATGTATTGAACGCACTCTCAGTGTTTGTGTTGAGAGTGAAAACAAGTGACAAATGTTTTGTCCGCAAAACACAAGACATTGGACTCATTGTTGTGATGACTGCATGTAATTACAAGACAACTATAACAGTCATAGACATAGTGTTTGACCAATCATTTGGTCCAACCATTTATTAGTATACATGCGGTACACATGTTATGTCTGGGCTTATGATCGATACGGCGGTCAACAAGAAGTCAGCAGCCATTGTGCCAAACATTGATTGTCAGACACAAGACATTAAGTCAGACAATAACAATACAATGTCGAGCTATCTCTACGACAACATCGATGGACAACCACTTGCTTTCCATAGAGTCCACAGTTTCGAGATTTTGTATCAAAAGAAGAAAAAAAAGGCAAAGTTTGTCGATAAGTATGTGATGGGAGATGTAGTCGGAGAGGGCTCGTACTCGAAGGTCAAAGAGTGTCTCGACTCACACACACTCGAGAGGATGGCAGCGAAGATCATGAAAAAGAGGAGACTCAGGAAAATACCGAACGGCGAACAAAATGTCCAAAGGTTTGTATTGATTGAAGAGTTGTCTTTGACAACACTTGACAACAAGTGATGCATTACTACCACTAATGGTATTCATATCACATATTTTTAAACAATTTCTCATTGTCTTCACTATCAATAATTTATATTATTTTTTTTAATTAAGTCAATTATAATGCAATATATGGTAACAATAAACAGAAAAGTTGTCTGAGAGAGAGGGATACACATTGAGGGGACAGTTAGTCACTCAGACATTGGTATTGATTTACTGTCAGCTGTTGTGTTCAATGACAGCACTTATTATTATTGCATGTAATTGTAAAGGGGTTTGATATTTATGGGGAAAGTTAGATTTATAGCTATGAATAAGTATTGTAAAATTACTATCCATTCAATTGCCATCAATTATTGTCTCAAAAATTAGGTATTAATGGTATATGAATTGCAATGAATACAATATAATATAACTCAATAAATGTAAATATATGTAAAGTTTTTAGTTTTGTACAAATAATTGTTGAAATTGTAGTGATATTGTACACTAAATTAGTTAAATTGAATCGTTTTTATAGCAATGTGATTACAGGTAATTTATTTTATAAAAATACAACTAAGAGGTTAGTATATATATATATATATATAATATATTAGTTTTCTATAAATAAAATAAATGACAATCAATGTTTGACACTATGCATGAAATGTATACTAATGTTAAATATATGATATTAAGTTTAATAACTTGAATTAGTCTATTATATATTTTTTAGTGAAATATACTGGAGATATATTGATATATTGAATATAAAATTAAGATTACTGTAAACGTTGTATATATTAACTAATGTTTTATATAAAATACATTTACAGAGAGATTAAATTGTTGCGACGTTTGGACCACAAGAATGTAATCCGATTGCATAAAGTGATATACAATGAGCCGAAAGGGAAGCTCTATATGATAATGGAGTATTGTGTGGCCGTTCTTCAAGAACTACTCGACTCAGTTGCCGATAAAAAGTTGCCTATATTTCAGTCACACGACTACTTCTGCCAATTAGTCTCCGGTCTTGAATACCTCCACAGTCAGGGAATTATACATAAAGATATAAAACCGGGTAATCTATTGCTGACAAATGCCGGTGTAGTCAAAATTACAGACTTAGGTGTCTCTGAAATGTTGGACACCTTTCAACAAAGTGATAAGTGTTACCTGAGTCAGGGATCGCCCGCTTTTCAACCGCCTGAGATTGCCGACGGAAACGAATATTTTTCAGGCTTTAAAGTGGATATCTGGTCATCGGGTGTTACTTTGTATAACTTAACAACCGGTAAATATCCCTTTGAAGGCGACAACATATATCGGTTGTTTGAGAACATCAGTAAATGTGAGCTAACCATCCCATCAGATATGGATGAACTACTGCAGTCACTTATCTGTGGTATGCTTAAGAAGTCACCCGATGAACGTTTTTCAATTGAAGACATTAAATATCATGATTGGGTTAAGAAAAAGCATCCGCGCATATGTCCGGCCGTCCAAATACCTCAAAAACAAGGCGGACAGGAATTTCGTTCAATGTCTGTACTGCCATTTCTATGTGATTTGCATCGACCTAATTGTGATATGAATGCAACTGACCGTCAATTGATGTCAAGTGATTCGCAATTAGATATAGATCAACACATAGATACGTGTGAGACCACTATCAGAAACGCCCGTTCCTCTGTACGGTCTCACCGTCGCGTAACGCACATGAATAGACTCTTTAAATGCTTAGGTTTTAATCGATGCCAACAGTCCTGACCATTGATCACCCGTTCATCTAATTTGTTGTCGTGTCTAATGTGAACTCATTTGTGACTTAATGGATATTTAAAATAATTTTAATTACAATTGTAACTAATTGAATGCAATATTACCGTAATAGATTTATTATTAATGATTATATTGTAATAACATTATAAATATTTATATTTATGTATTTAATAGTTATATAAATATTACGATCAATATTATATTTAACAAGTTAGTGCATGTTAAAATTTATAAAAATTACTAATTAATTAAAAAATTAAAAGGCAATTGTGTTATATGTAAATTGCTGTAAAATGTTGTGTATTTTAAATTATATAAAAATATCATAGATTATCATTTTGATATATAATGAATTAATTATAATTATTTTTACATTTGTTATTATATTGCATAACGAGTTTAATTAAAACATTTATAGACAAAATGCTCAGATGTTTATAGATATTATAATTTCAATAAAATCAAATTATTGTATAATATATGTATATATATTTAATTTAATACATCGTCTTGTGGTATATAATTAAATTGTTTGTTATATCTTTTAATTTATTTTACTTTAAAAAATTATAGTTATTATAATAAATTTATTAATTTAATATAATATAATTTATTTTAATATTTTTATAAAAATAACCAAATATAACATAATATAATTTATATAATATAATAATATATATTTAAAAATATTTGATTTCTTTATCATGACTACAGTCTAATACTCTATTAGTAATACTGTTAATAAAATGTAAGTTATATACAGGTACTGTATATATATATATTCATTGACATAGCAGTGTTGGCAGAGACAAAGTGTTTGTATAATACAAAGTATAATATATGGCCAATTTTGCATACAAACCAAATTTGTATAAACACTTAGTATTTATATAAGCAAAGTAAGCCATGTTTATAATAAATATAGATTTAATATTAATTTTTTATTGAATTTCATTTTATTGTGACAACGATTATTATACAACAATGCATTTTCTAGCAATTATATTTTTACTAATTTTTAAAAATAAATTTTTCAACATTAGTTTGTTGTTGTTTAGAAATTGTATACAAGCAGTACATTGTATTACATTTTATACATTCAAAATTCAAAACCTTGTATTTTTTCAACCCTGCATTATAGACATTAATATATTAATTGAGGTAAAAAGTTTTTAAGCTCTTTATACAGATTATGATAAATTTGTTGTCCCGGATATTATTATATTTATTTTTAGTCCTTATTTATCATTCAACATTCAAAATATTTAAATTAATCATTTTTGTTGAAAATATTCATTTTTTAAAGGTATTGTAAATATGTATCTAAATATTGTGATATTTGTAATTATATTGATTAATGTAAATCAATATAATTGTCTTCATATGAATATGAATATAACAATTTGGGAAAATACTGATCACCATAATAGCGATAGTTCACTAACTATAAGATTGATGAATGCATTACAAGAGACAGGTTTGTCTGCATTGCCATTACCCATGTGTTCAATGGTTGGATGCGCTACTAATATAAGACAATGTGTTGGACACGGAGGTACTGAAATCGTTAACAAAATATCGGTAAACAATTATACTGAGGCGTACTTCAAAAGTTTATACATCAATGACAAGACATTTGTGTCAATCAATTGCAACCGACAATTGAGTCCCTGTTGTTTCCGTAAGTTATAATATAAAAATATTTTTTAGTCATAAATTATTTTAAATACAATCTTATATCATGTTATATCATATTTTTACTGTATTATAGATATATTTATTTAAAATTTTGATTTATGAATATTTGTATTGATTTTGGTATTACTTTTTTTTAAAAAAAGGAGACAAATCTTTGCAAAACAGTTTATCAAAGAAATCAATTTTGTCGTCATTGCCATTGATATCATCATTTCCATCACTTCCACGTTTGCCAAACCTATCATTTATAAGAACTCATCCCATATTAATTCAATTGACATCACTATTGCCAAACATCCCACCCATGACTATATACATCCTATCAAATATATGTTTTGGTATCATTGGAGGCGCGGCTGAGTTTAGTTGTAATCAAAAACAATTAGAGTAAACTTATTTTTTTAAAAATATTTTTTAATAAAATAAAATTATCACAATTTATTATTTTTAATTATAAATTATAATTAATATGAAAGCGCGCAAATTGATTATTATAAATATAATTACTTGTATTACAATAAATTTATTTATCATTGTAAGATAATAAAATAGTTAACAATTAAAATGTTTATAACTAACGTGGTAAAACATTAGTCAATATTATTTTAAATTTATGTATTTTCATTGTAACATAATTAGTCACCGATTAGATCCTAAATAGTTGGCAAAAATGAGTTTCTTTGACAACAAAAATAAAACTATTTTGATATTTAGTTCAATAGTTTGGATATTCTGTGTCATCGTATATATAATAAAAGTGATAATCAAATATTTTGACACAAAGACGCCGATTGAGGTGATGTCCAAAGGAGTCCGCACTGACACTGTTATTAACGAACAGATTAACAGATATGAGTGTCAATTATTCTTCAGCGGTGCCACCGATGGCTTTAACACCAGCGATGCAATCATTGCAGTCGAATTGATTCACATAAAGAAAAGACAAAAAGTAAAATTGGCAAAACTTGACATTAATTTACAAAACAAAACAAATATTATTAAAAGTGATTGTAAAACAAGTATTATAGGATTGTTTGTCATTCTTCGACATTCGCCGTTACCAATGATTACCAAAATTAGAGCCATTCATAACAGTTCCAAAAGTTCGATATATTCTTAAACCTATTTATCAATAATTAATTTAATATAATTTAAAATTAATATTTGCATTAAAAATAGATTCAAAAATATTCTTCGATGGCTTTGAAATCAATAATCAGATGACAGGTGAGCGAACATTCTTTGCCGTCGAAAGCTATATTGAAAGCACTGATTTGGATAATGCAATCGTTCATAACGTAAAGCCAACAAAACTAACATTTTTCTCCAAACAAACCATTTTTCCCGATTTTATTATTATTGATTACGAGTCATATGGGGAACCTATTAATGTATTGGTTGATAGTCCCGATGAGATCCATGCCGTCAAACTTGAACCAAAAATCAATTGGTTTGAATCATTAGTTTTCGGCATATTTCTCATACAAGTAAACATAACAATTATGGTCACACTATTGACACATTTTGTTGGCGATAAAAGAGATCTACAAACCGGGCATTTTGTGATAACAATTTTAGTGTCCAGTCTATTGGCATTCATTATCACCCAAATCACAGCCTTTGCCTATAGGTTTGGTTTAAAACCTCATTACAACTTACACTGTAGTCCTTTGAAACAACAGCTCAACAAATCGTCAGTTTTGTGGCAAATATTTCGTTATTCGTATTTAGGATTTTATATTATTGTCTCATTAAGTCTATCTGTTTTTGACATTTATTATTCGCCACACAATTTTAAGATACAAATGCTTGGATCCTCTGATGATTACATGACTGAAGTATTGTCTTTATTGTTGCTTCTTGTCTTCAATGTAATTGTCATTTATTTAATATGGATACCAATATTTAGTGTCATTAGATTTATCTATCGATTGTCGGCATTAAGTCGAGCAAAATCTAAATCTAATGAATCTATTGAAGACTACGAAACAAACATGAAATCTATTAAAGAAGAGAAATCTGAAAAGTTTGAAAAGTCTGAAAAGTCTGAAAAATGGGAAAAGAAGTGTCAGTCACCAAATGAAACCAGAAGTCGTTTGGAGGACAACATCACTGATGACAGCTATTCAAAGCAAAAGACACTCAACACCGGCAGTATTATCGTAAAGCCCACCAAATCAGTCGGTTATATTGATCCCGAAGTCTTCAAACTTACTCAAAGTAAAATTGATGCCACAGATGGACATAAAGATCTTCGTAGAAATAGTGGTAATAACCAAAAGAAAAATTAAATAAAATAATAGTTTGTTTATTAATTTGTTTTATTAAATACAATTATATTCTAATAAAAAATATCAATAATTTTTAGTTGTATTATATATTTTTATTTGTTTGTAATTTTCTTCTAATTTTCTAATAACTTGTAAATAAAATATTAATGATTTTTTAAACGAAATCAACGATTCAGTAAATGAAAAATTGTTTATTACAACTCACATAAAAAACTAATGGTATGTCTCTATTATATGTTTTAATTAAAAATGACATTCAAATGAGCAAAAGTGAAACCACAGCTCAAGTACATCAGCTTCAGATACAACTCATGATATGCTAGTATTGACGCTACAAATGGCAACAAATGGGAGGAAAACTTTATGAAATTCAATGTATTATTCATTTTATTTCATTTATATAAAAGCACTCACTTTTCACTCTGAAATAATATCCATTAAAAACAAGTCATTTAAGTATATAAGAAAACCTCATAATTATGATATCTCTTAAATAAAATAAAATACTCGTTTCGTTAAACTACTGACACAACACTATTTAGATTAGTTGTTTGGATAATAAGTGAAAACTATTTTTTTATACAATGAAGCTTTCAATTAGACTTTTTGTGCTGATTTTGCTTATAATAGGTGAGAATAGTTTTAATAGTTTGTAATTTATTGATAATTTAACTAAATTTATTATATCATAATTAAATCAAAGGCATTAATGCATTGACTGATGATTTTGATTTGTTCAGTCAATGTGATCGCACCATCAGCTCTGGTGTGGCCACATGTCTGCAGTACTTCTCTCCCATCAAATTTGTTACCGATTTCTTGATCGGTAATAAAGAGTCGCTTTGTTGGTATGTTTTATTAAATATTTTTTTATATGCTTATTATATTATATATATTTATTATAAAATGAAATTTTTAAATTATTAACTTCAATAATGTTCGGTATACTGTATGATATATCAGATTTAAATGTTATATTAAACTGATTCTACTTAAGCTTTGTTTATAAAAGCAATTACTTTTTAAATATTCAAATATAAATTACATTAAATTACAAAATTAAAGTACAATAAACATGAAATATTATGCGAATATTCAACTGAAACGTATAACATTGAAGTTTTAGTCATTGAAAATTATAGTCAATTAAAGTTGTTTGAGTTTAAAAAGTTAGATAACAAATAATATTATATAGATATTGTTAGTATAATACAGTAATAACTACTGTATAATCTTATATGTATTATCCAAATACATAAACTTAAATTAAAACAAGTTATTCCTTACTTTTATTTGTTTTATTCTATGTTTGTTGTAATATATTGTATGTTAATGTTTTAAAGTATATTTTTTTATTAAAACATATTATAAATTTATATTAATAGTTAGTAATTATAGTTTATAATATTGTATTTATATTATCTTAAATTTCAATTTATAATTTTTTTAAAAAGTACTCATTTTAGACACACCGCTTGTATTGAAGGTGTGAGAGATGCGGCCAAAGTGGCCAAAGCCGCCAATTTATGTCCGGACTCGATATCTGATGAACTAATCTCAACATTGACTGATTCAACAGTAAACACTTATATAAGACATTCATGTAAAGGATTTAATGCTGGAAAATGTGTTATGGATTCAGTGGGTGATGTCGTCAATACTATTCAAGGATTTTTTACACCACAAACATCACAACAAAAACCAGTTGTACCACAAATCCTACAAACTGTTCCCCAATTGTTTAATACAAACGGTGGACAACAAAACATATACATCAGTGACATACCATACCAGACAAACAATGTTAAGCAACCAAAAGTTAATAGCAATTCTGAGTTTATATTGAATCCGTTCAGAGAGATCTTCAATCCCAATCCTAATCCCAATCCCAAACCAATTGAATCTCTTCCCAAACCAACGGAAAATCCTTTAATTAATTATTCTGTTCGTGATCTTTATAACCGTCAATATATATCGGAGGCGTCCGATATTAAACCCATTACTCAAGAAGTTAATAAAACTAATTCATCTATTAATGGTCCGATGAGTACATTAATTAGTGGTTTGTTTAATCCCATACAACAAGATTTAACCAAATCGTTAGCAAATAATAAAAATCCATCGATTCTAGACTCTATTGGAAATATATTTAATAATAATAATAAACAAAATAATTCAAATGATTATGATTTGACACCATTTTTGTCTAATATCTTCTCGGATTTTAATGACACCAACAATGCAACTGTTGTTAAAGATATAAACGATTTTTAATAAATATTTATTCACTTAAATATATTTGTATTAATATGTAATAAAATATATCAAAATTAACATTTAAAAAATTGTATTTAAGTTACACAATAATAGATTTAACATTTGCAATTTAAATTACATATATAAATTGTGAGTTTTAAACAATTAAATTTAACATATAATAATAATATTATATTGTATTATATTAATATACAGTATTGTTAAATAGTAAAAATTTGTACATTCATTATATAAATTATATAATATTAATTTAAATAACAAACTATAAATGCTTATAATTACAAACACTATATTTAAATTATATTAAGATTTGATAAATACAGTACAATGAAACAGTTATGAGTTACCGGTAAAACACAAAATGATAAAACAATGATATAAGAAAATAACTGATAATTATTTGGTCACCAATTGGACGGTATTTGGGTGTTGGTCTTTGTAGTGACGGACGAGTGATTTCTTCCATAAGTAGCTCCTAAAGCATACTTTGCATTGATAGCGATCACCTAATTTGAACTCTTCGGTAATCAATGGCGACCCCACTTGTGGTCGACGTCCCTGAAGACCTGTCTTTTCCGGTTTAGTTATAAATACTCTTTTTATGGGATTATTCATCAAATATTTTTTGCTGTCATCAATCTTGTCTTCAGTTGTAAACTCTTTGATTGCTGTAAATTGATTGAAGTCTTTCTGAAAATCCATTGATTCATATAATGATTTGTCGTCATCTGAGTCTTGATAGTCACTTTGACAATCACTTTGACTATTAATTTGTTGACTTGGACTCAGATGAGTGCTAAATCAATATTAAACAATTGATAATTATTTGATTTATTTAATGTATTGATATACCTGTCATCGATAAACAATAATTGAATGTCTTTAAGACCATTAATGGCCAAAACTTTTGATGCCTCTAGAAATTCTGAGACCCGAGACTCGGCCACCGAAACGACTCCGTTATAAATAAATGTAATAATTGCAGACAACTCATTGAAGGACACTGAGTATGGCATTGTGATGACTAGTTCCTCATCGGGTGGTAACTCACGAATACGATTTGCATGATAACAGTTGAAGGCGGCCTCAAAGCACCGGGAGATGACTGATAACAGACTTTGATGGCAATGACAGTACTGACCATTAATGCATTCGAGTCTCACATCACAAGAATCAGGATTTTCAACAGCTTTTGACCAAATTATGGCAAATTGAGGATCAATTTCCTCTCTGTAAAAGGTGTACACGTCCTCCGTGTCCATAGTCTACATAAGCGCTTAATGTGTCAAACATTTGCTACTTTAATGCAGTTCTTACTAAATGTTAAGTTATTTATTATTGACTATTATTTCTAAGGAATCATAACTTTTCAATTGAACCAAATTTTTCTGTAAAACTATTTATTTTTAAATCAAATCTTTATTTTATTTGATGTAAAAAATCCTAATTCAAATATTATGTCAAATAATAAAAATATTTTTTGAAACAAATTTCTTTTTTTTTGTCAGTAAAGTTAATATCGACATAAAAGCGTCAATTGTTCACAAATTTTGAGCTAAAATATAACTTTTACCAATTGATAAAATACATTACATTATTTTAAAGATTTAGCGATTATCTTAATATTAAAACTTATCTTAAAAATATTTATTGAAAGAAAAAAACATAATAAAAATTTATTTATTTAATATAGGTTTGAAAAAAATTCCAAAAGAGTTAACAATTAAAATTCCTCCATTTTTTCAGAAAAATATTTAAAAAAGTTTTTATATTTCATTACATTAGAAAAAGATATTACAGTTAAGATAGTTTAAACACAAAAAAATTAACATATCTTTATAAGATTTGAAAAATATGAAAATTAAGATTATATAAGTATCTGTTAATTATATACTTTGGACAAACAATAAAATAAGATGAGAGTAATTAAATAATAATTAGTTAATAAAATGATTAGTGTTGGATAGATGACACAACATTTAAATAATTATTTATAATTTATTTGACCAGGATGAGATTCTCATTGAACCCTAAGTACAGTATGTATATAACAAATAAATTTTGATCAAGGTTATTTCTATAATATCTAAATAATAATAGTTTTCTGATAATAGTTTTCAAATAATTATGATTATATAAAAACTAAAATACTTAATTTTATGTTAGAATTTCAATTATTTTTATAGTTTATTTAAATCTAAAAAGTCCAAACCTATAGTATAATTTGGTGACCATGCTTTATTATTTAACATTTATTATGCTATATAAGTAGCTATTTAATATTATATAATTATTGTATAATTTAAATTAATAGTTGTATTATATTGTAAGTTTTTATAAAACTTATTAGTAATGAAAAATAATTGTTGTAAATAAAACTAATACTTTAAATTTGAAAAATATATTTTATTTATTGCTAGTATTAACAATTTGATATATACAATGTAAATTATTATTTACAAAATAGTTTAAATTATAACTATAATTATCATTACTATTGACTATTATTGATTGAAAATCTGTTTAATGTCTTGTTTAATGTTTTAATTTTTCAAATCCTATATAATACTTATTAAAATGTTAAAACAATGTTATGAATTGAATTTGATAATACTTTTAATGTTTAAGTAAAAGCCTATATACTGTATATTGTATATATTATTTACATTATATATCATATGTATCACACACTTATCTAATGAAGATTTATTAAATGTTTGGCTAAAATAATAATTCATTTTAAATCAATTTATTATTTATTTTGTATTTTATCTTAGTTATAAATCTTATTTTTTTTGTATATACACATTATATTCAATTAAAATTAATTAATATATATTTACTTAATGTATTCAATTTCAAACATTTAGAGATAGTTTTGAAAATTACTGTATAATAGTTGTATTGACTAAAATAATGAAAATCAATGGTTAGGCACTGATGGGTTGATTCCAGACGAGTCATGAATAATACATGTTTCCTAAATTATCATAAAATTGATTAATTAGTCTAATAATAGTATCAAGGTTGATTTTATTACAATATATAAGTCATTTATTTATTGACCATTATTTGGTAATTAATTTGAATGCAATGTTCAATACATACACTTTTGTTTCTTAAGTTTGGTGTGAAGTGGTTTTGACGATATGATTGACTATTAAACGCTGAATTTGACACAATTTGTTGCATTGAATCGATTGGTGAGGATGTGGTTCGTCGGACAGACTCTCGGAAACCATTTCCTGGTCTATAGTTGTTTCTGTACGACGATTGGCTTCTATACGATGAATAACTTCTTAATGAACTTTGAGATCGTATGGATGACATACTCGGCCGTCGAGACGCTGTTACCCGAAATAACAGTTCAACAAAATTCAATGAATATTATATTAATAGTACAATACCTAAGTTTGAAGGCGGAGGCGCTAATAGTGTATAACTGGCTCGACGTGAGGGGAAGTCATTGATTATACTCGAGTCTCGCGATGGAGTCGTTTGCTGGAGATGTCCGGTCAGTATAACGGGGGGTACGGCTGATGATCGCGAATAACAACGATCGTCGGCGCCATTAAAACGGGCTCTAATTTTGTGACCAAATATTGATAAAATAAATAATTACTTAACAATTAAATATTTTATTATTAAAATAACTATCAATAATATGAATTATATAACACAATATAATTGTGTAAAAATTAATTTGAAGTAAAGACTCACTTATTGAACAATTTGATGACAAAACAGAGTAGAAATATAAGCATAAAAAGACTAGTAATAAGGCTCAACAAAGTGGTCACATCGGCATTATTGATGAACTCGTAAGTGGCCGAACCTATACGTAAATGCATCGGTGACTCACCTAATCATAAAATGTTTAAAAATACAAATAAATACAGCCATTGGGTATAAATTAACTATTTTTATAAATGTCATACCGGCAACACAGGCAGTTCCCATTTTGTCACTACTTTTAACATTAAAACCTAAAAATAGAGATTAATTGTACCGATTATTGATGACATAACATATATTTTATTACATGTGTTTATTTTTATCGTTAAATATTTGAAATAATACTAAATAATTGTGACATAAAATTGTATTTCATTTAATCTTTCTTTTACTCTCTTTCTTTCTCTTTCTCTGATCATTTAAATATAACAGTAATTGATTTTGTATTTAAATATTATAATGTATCGATATTTGCTTAAATTGTTTTTTCAACAAAAGATAAGTGCATTTACTTAAGTATTAAGTTTATACAGTATATAATTTTTTACAGTAAATCTTACATAATTTTGATAGCAATACATATTATCTGAAAATCCTTATTGATTTTTATGTTTGTTTAATTGTAAGCTAAATAAAAAAGACATTTTTGTCCAAATTATTGATAATATCATTTAATAACTACCTATTATTTATTTGACACACAATTTAATTGTAGACTAATGCATAGCTGATATCAACCGTTAACTTAAATCAGATAAGTTTATTACATATAATCACATATATAGATGGTATATATAATCACTATATACAACATGATATCATTTTTATTTAAAAATTTAATGCCACGACATATAATGGGTTATAATTAAGATGTGATGAACAGTATGTTAATACATACCTTGATTGCACTGACACTTAGCATCGACACCACAGACAGCGTTTGTCACCAAATAACTACACTCTTCACTGGCCTCACAGTTATCTCCAAGTGATACGGCTTTGGACAGTATGTTATTATTGTTAATAATAGCGTAGATATAAAATGATAAATACTTTGTGTTTTTGATTTTAACAAACCTTTTCTACAGATTTTGTTGTCAACATTTACCGGATAGTCTGATAGACATTCACACAAATGAGTCGTTAGATTACAAAATACGTGAAATAAAATTTGATTACACGTCGATTCACACGGTTCTCCTGTATTCATCAAATTTATTCATCAATTATATTATTATTTTGTTTTTTAAGTCATTCAAATAAATTAAACTCTAATAAATATTTATTATTACCAACAAAAAATCCAACACCTAAAATATAAAAATAATTTTAATTAATATTATCTAATTTTAATTTAATGATAGACATACCCCTTCCGTAAGCTCTTCCGGGATCTTCTGTTTCTATAATTTAAAAGAAATTTTTATAAATAATTTTTATCTAAATAATAGATTTGTTTAAATAATAAATTTCTATTTATAAAGTAAATTAATTAATTTATTCATTATAAACAATAGTGTATATAAACTTATATAATAATTATTTATTAGTGCATTTTCATAAAACATTTATGCTATTAATATTTGAATTAAAAATTTTAGTTTTTGTTTATTATATTAATTAAAACATATCTTTTCAACTATAAGTAATCTATATAGTTTATTATTTTAAAATAAAATAACTAATCCTAAATATTATAATAATTTTTATAACAAAATCATATTTGTGATTGCATTATAATTTTTAATATTTTTTGTTTTAATATAGTTGTTTAAAATTTATTCAAATAAAACAATACAAACGATCAAATCCTTAATTTAAATAAAAATTCAAATATAAACTAATTTGTTATAAAATATTTTGACATTTTAGGCAAACATTTGAAAATTTTATGATTTTATTGTCAGAACTAATCCATAAAGCATTGAATGACAATATAATAAATAATATAAAAATAAATAACATTAAATAAAATATTGATTTTAAATTTCAATTTTTAAAATATGTCATTCATTTGAAAAGTTTTTTAAAATTAAAATGTTTATTGAAAAATGGTATTATTATTATTATACAGTATATATAAATATTAAAATGTAGTGATCTTTCAATACTTTTACAGTAAAATTGAATTTATATATAAATTTCTTGTTATATTTTGTTTGTCATATATTTTGACAGAATTTTCAAAACAGAATATTCTGTAGACTAAAATCTAGTGATTATTTTGTCAATGAAATTGATTATTATTTATTGTTAAGAATTTCTTAACAAAAAAAACTTAATTCAATACACAAAACAGTACATAACTTATATACTGTTTTTCAAAACATAAATGAAACTTCTTTTGTTCACACAATTTAGAGATAACTTATTTAATGATATTTTTAAAAATCTTTAAAAATATATTGTATAAAATTTTGAGCCATTGATAGTTTGTGTTAATGTATGATATGTACAGTATTATGATGTACTGTAGATTAAACTAAATGATATAATTTAATGAAGCATTTGTTGTTTAATAGAAAATAGTGTCAAATCAAATAAGACATTATCTAATTATCTTTTTTTAAATTTTCATATTTTTCTATTATAATTTTATCGACAAATTGTCAAAAATTTTAATTTCTAAATAATTCATCAATTTTGTTTAGTGTACATAAAATCTATTTTTGTTATATTAGTTCCATTAAAATTATTATTTATTATTTTATTATTTTATTATTTTATTATTTATCATATTTTATATTTATAAATATATTAATATATAAATTTTTATATTGTTGTGATCACATAACTAGATGTTTCATAAAGTTATCTCCTCATTTAGTACATTAGCTTATAATACTAAATATTTTGTATTATTATTAAAAACAGAAAAATAATTTTTATTACTGTTTTTTTCAGTAAAAGTAACAAATAATATCAAAAGGTTATTAACTAGTTTTATTTTATCTTTAAATGTAAAATAGTTATTTAACAGTTTTTAATTAAAAAATATTTATTCAGTGTTTAATTATTATGTACATTAAAATATTGAATAATGAATATAATTTTGAATTGGTCTTTGATATAGACCTTATTGAATCCGATTTGATTGTCAATATAGTTAATATTTCATCAATTAAGTTGAGTCTTAACAATATTTTATAACATTGCTTCAAAATCATCGTTGTTTTGTCGCTTACTATTTGTCGCTAATCTATACATTCATCACAACAATAGTACTATTTAATGGATAGATTGTCGTAAAATATATTTTTTATATACTACTAGTGCCCACAGCCTTCATATTTATTTGCTTTCACATCAAGTATTTTACAAATAAATCTATTTTTAGTGATGTTTTTATTGTTATTATTTTGTGTGAATAATTTGTGAACTGTTATCTTGTCATTTAAGCAAAAGTTGTAATTTATATTCACAGTTAGAGTCACAATAAACTACTGTAAGTACTGTATTAGTAATTTGTAGCTAATGTTAGTTTCTAAACAAAAAATAATGAAACAAGAATTTAATTTAATATATGATACAACATATAACACATCATATATAAAGAAAAGTAAAATTATAAATATGTAAATAATATAACAACCACAGTATATATTGTACAATATAAGTATTATTTAATAATTTACTATAAAAGATATACTGTATTATTTTGGGCTAATAAATTTTAGTCTCAATTTCATTTAAACAATTCTCCATCAAAAGTATGTTTGCATTTGTATTAAACATATAAAAACAAATAACTAGAAAACACAAACACACACACACACACACACATATATATATATACTGTATATACCGTATATTCAATCGATTTTAACAATAATATTATAAAAGTCGTAAACGAGTTTATTGATAGTTGAAAATAGTTTTAATATTTTATTCTAACATTATTTTTTCTTTGTTTTAAAAACAAATTTAATGTATAAGAATATATTGTATAAATTAAAAATATTTAATAAATTAATATATATATATTAATGATATAGTAAATATTTGTTATTAATACAAATGACATAAAACAAATTAAATTTATAAATAAAAGTAGAAAAATTTCAAATATGATGTTATTTAATATTTTTAATTTATCTATTTAAATAACTATGACTACAGTATATTATAAAATCTGTTTTTATTTTATACAGTATTATTGAAACTCACGTTTTTAGTAAATTTTATATTCAAAAAATATAAACAAAATAAACTCTAAGGAGAGTTATTAATCAGCTTTAAGTTATCAAATAAATCCAAACGAAGATATCTTTTATTTTTTTCAATTCTTTAATAAAAACATTCTTTATTTCAAAACCATATACTGTAACATAAATTTCATTTAAAGCATAATATATTTATAAATTATAATTTACTATTTTATATATCCACTGTATACTGCATACTGTATATCTTTATAAAAATAAACCATTAAAATATAGTTGAATTTCATTTATAAATTATAGGTTATTATCAACTATAATATTAAATTTCATATGAAAAAAACAATCAATATAATATTATTTGTTATAATCAGTTTTTGTAATAACAAATAAAAAAATCTAAGATAAAAAATTATTTTAATATAAATATTCTGAACTATTGCACTATATTTTATTGTTAAATAATTACAACAAATTTTTTAGTAATTTATGTATTAAATAGGAAATTATATTTTACTGTATATTTATATTTATAGAATCTAAATTTAGCATTTATAAAAATATGTATTATTTATAAATTTATAAATATTAATATAAAAAATATATTGCAAAAGATTGTCAGGAAGTAATGGTCATTGAATTATTACTTTATAGCTATTCGTCACAAAACCCTTATATTTATGACTTTTGAAACAATAATAAGTCAACGTTTATCTAAAAACATAATAGTTTTGTTAAGAAAAAAGTAATAAAAACCCAAATGATTGTCGAAAACACAAGAATTATGACTCTATTCTTATATTTTTTATTTTTTTAAAAAAATACAAAACCAGTCATTAATAACCGCAATACTAGTGAGCGTTGAGATACTAAAAGTTTCTTAGAAATCAAGTATAAAAATAATTTTAAAATAAAAAATATATAATACAATATAATATATTTTGTTAAATAATTATTAATATACATTATAAATCCATATTAATAAAATACTGTATATGGTTAAAAAAAGATTTAGTTTTTGAAAAAATAAATATACATATATTAATAATAGTAAACCAACAATATCGTATTATCGTAAATAAAATTCTAAACCATTTTTATACATAATAATATATTTCATAAAAAATTATCTATTATAATAAAAATAAATACTAACAAATTTCTGGAAAATTACGCATATAATTAATAACAACACATAAAAGTCATATACTTTAAAACAATTGCGTATTTTTTAAATTTTTTGAAAAATCAAAATATATTGATTATATCCGATTACATTATTGAATCACAGATTATATCAATTTATATCATATTTATATCATATTTATATCAAAAAAAAAATTTATTATATTATTTTTTTATACAGTATTAATATATCAAAATTGAGTTTCCGTAAGATTAAATTTAAATAATTTTTTAACTCAACAGAAAACATTAAATGAATTTTTAAACATTAAATTCAAATAATTTTTTAAATAAATGGTTCATAAATGAATTATTAATATATAGCATTTTGACTATTTATACAATATATATTAAATAATTTTTAATTAAATACTAATTAATAATACTAATATACAGTAAATAGAATAATAACTAAATAGTTAATAAAATATTTTGGAAATATATATTTTTAATTTGATTTATTTTATTAGTTTATTTTAATTTAATTTGATATATTTTAATATCCAATATTATAAATTATATAATATTACTTTTAACAAATTAAAAAATATTTATTTAAAAAATTGCTACTATATTTATTTATATTATAGAAATTAATTATCTAATTAGAAAACATATACATGTATTAATGTTAACACAAATGTTTTTTTGTAATTTGTTTGCATATAAATCAAACATTTGTCATAATATCATTTACTTCGTATTTAAAATTATATGTAATAGAAAAAATAAAAATATTAGCATTTTATATAAATAAATTCATGTTTAAAACAGTTAAAGCATTATAATAATAAAACAATTTAGATTTTTATGGTAATAAATAATTTTCTTAAACTAAATATTCTTGCAATTCGTTCAAAACACAGACTCACACAAACACATACATACATACACTTTATGATATAAAAATAGTAATTTTTGTAACATTTGAATTCAAACATTTTTTATGTGTTTTCCCTAAAATGTGTTTTCTATATGATTACATCATTACTTTCTTGATTTAATACAAACACTATAAAAAAGTTTTGTATGTATTTATATATATTTATACATTATATATATATATATATATATATATATATATATAGCATTTTATGTATTGCACAAAAAATTCACTGCTATTTAAGTTTATTTTTATGTGTCATATAATCGATTTAAGCAATACTATTACATATAAAACGCTTTATTTTCTACTAATGTTATATTTCTAATGTTTAGGTTTGTCTCATCAAAAAAAAAATTTACTAAAATAATTTCTATCGACTTTCAATTATTCATCTTTTATGCATTTAATGGTATATTTGCATAACAAATATGACAAAAACAACAACAATAGTAATATGATTTCCAGTAATAGTCACTACTTTTAAAAAAAACTGCATTAATATTTTAATGAATTCAAAAATTTTCAAATCTATTTTTTCTTATTATTTACTGTAACATACTTAGCAATGAAATGCTAGAAAAACTAATGGAAAAGCGAAACCATTAAAAACATCAGTAATATTGTATAAATAATATTAGTAGAGTATTATACTACTGTATATATATATATATATATATAAAAGCAAAAGCTTTTTATATAATAAATGGATAGTATTATTAATATAAAGTTTCTAATAATAGTATTATATATACTCCGAGAAAAAAGACAAAAAAAAACAAAATCTATCGCTAAGTCTTTGACTTTTCACAGTTTGACCCAACATATGATGATTTGTTATTAATTTAATACTTTATTTTTTTATTATATAAATTGTAAAATACATTTCTCATTTCAATTCTTAATACCGTAATAGCAATTGAGATAAAATTTTATGTTTCATATATTAAATAAACATTTGGTATTATATAAGAGATTGGTTGGTGAATAACATACAAAAGAGTAATGTTTGCCATTTTTGACACTCAATATCTTCAATAATAGTTTTATCCGCGTTATCATTGGGTATATGCAGTACTATATGAGGAACTATTATATCTGGACTCTCCGTTTACTCTCCGATTCAATGGTTATGTCTTTCTCTTGAGTTTTCATCTCAAATGCTGGTGCTATGAGTTTGTCTATATGTTTGAAACTCAACTTTTGTTTCTCCCTTTTTCTCATTTATAAATATAAATATATATATATATATATATATACTGTATATAGTATACAGTATATGATAGAAACTATCATTGCCTACACTTTGATCGCCAATATATTTTGTGAGTCAGAAATGTATGAAATTTATAGACTATTTGTTGGATAATGTATGGTATAAGTTGTGTTATATTGTGAGTAAGTTTGTGAGCCAACGAAGCGCAAGAAACAGCTCTTAAATGAAAGCCTCTCTAATAGAAAATATTGATGTAATGGTGTGAACAGTCAATCAAATGACCAAATGCTACAAACTTTCCACTTATTATTTATTAATGCAATCAATAATATTACAAAATTAACACTATATATATATATATATATATATACGGTATATAATATATAAGCAAACAATGTATTCAATTCACACATGCAATCATTTATGGTTTTAACTCATCAAATATTTAATTATTTTTAACTCACAATATTTGGCGCTTATTTAATAAATACAGTAAAAGAGAATTAAATTAATCGATTAGATTATTACATAAATCATTGTATATATCGATCATTTTTAGTTTGTTTTTATATTATACTATAATATTCATAACTAGTAATCATACCATAAATATTGGTTATGTATTATTAAAATATTAAACTAATACTTACAGTAAAACCTATTTGTTTTATACAATAAAATATTGTTTAATCATTAATTCGTTAATTAATCTGTCAAAAAAGTTTTTAAAAATTTTTTATATAAATAAAACTATAATTTATTTTATGCAATATTCAAAAGTAAACAAAATAAAAGTATAAGTTTTTTGAGTATTTAATCTAACCTATTGGATATTATGTAACGTAAACTAAAAAAAAATATAGTAATTTTTAACATTTAATGTTTTGTCAGTTAATTTATAGAGAAATAATATATATCCTAAATTTTTAGAAAATGTCTAAATTATTAAACTTATTATAATAAACTTTAAAAACTAATATTTTCTCTTTTAATAGACTTTTATGAGAGTATTTATATGTATAAAATAAATATAAAATACAAAAATCAATATAATAATTTGAATTTTATTGTATAGTTAGTTAGCTATGTATATAAATTAGAAAATAAATAATAATAAATGTATATAAATAAGAGAAATAAAAATTTGAGTAAAATATAAAGTGAAAACTAATTATTAGATAATAGGAAAACACTAAATTAAAACATAAGTCAAAAAAGTTGCTCAAAAATAAGCGACTAATTTATTTGAAGACAATCAATAAAACATCACACTTTAGAAAAACATTTTACAATTATTGATATTTTTCATAACAATTTATAATAACTAAAAATAATGTTTTTGTTTTTTAAACGTAAAAATATTAATTTTAAGTAACAGAAATTTTTAGCAAATTATATTCTTATTGATATAAAATATCAATTTATCGATTGTTAAATATTAATGCTAAATATATCATAAGTAATATTTATTTAAATTGTAGCACAAAATTTTGTGACAGTTTATTTACAAATAAGATTTACATAAATCAGACACATATTGAAATATATATTTATATAAATCGATTGATCAAAAAGTAGATTCATTTTTGATGAGTTGTCACAAAAATACTGAGACCAGAATATTCTTGTGTTTTATTAAATTTAAGTCAAATTCAACAAAAAATATGAATAATTCAAGAGTCGCTCTACTCTTTTGACTGTTCAATGTGTTCATTGCATTGTAATTATATAATAGTTGAATATTATTGAACAAATAAAAATTTCTTAGAAATTTTACTAATATCTATAAAATTTTGTATATAATTAAAAAAAATAAATATTAAAAAGTTTTATCATTTTATATATTAGGTAATGTGAATTCAAATATTATAATGCATTTCCAATAAAGTTATTTAAAATGTGTTTTTCTAAACTTTTCAGTTTTATTTACTTAACCTTAATTGTAATTTTGTTTCATATAATTTATATAACAATATCAACATTAAATAACATTAAATAACATTTAATTTTTATATTGTAAAAAATAAATTATTAAAATTAAGACAAACTCGTGTTGTACTTGTATTATGTTTAGTGACAATTAAAGCATTTAATTTGTAAATAACAAAAAACAAAGCAATCAATTGATTACTAAAATGACAACAAATACCAAACAAGTATTGAAAATCATAACTTTTAGCAAATAGTGTTAATTATATATCTTTCGCGTTAATTAAAGAATATTTTGATCGCAAAATTTTTTATTACTGTTTTGTTTTATTAAATATCAATAAACAACTATTTTTTAATTTCCTTATTTATTGACTTTTAACTACAAGTACTATAAGTTCAATAACTATATTTTCTATTAGAGGTAATTCACATATTACGTTCGCACTTTTTGAGAAATCTAGACCCCTCCCCTCTCTGTTTGCATTTGTATTGTTCGTATTTAGCGATTTTTAAAAAAATTACGTTCACATGCCCTAAACCCCACCATAAGAAATAATATATTCATTATACAATCATTATATTTATAAATAATTTAATTAAAATTAAATCAATAATTTATAAATCATGTATTATAAACATCGAATGGACAATAATTTTAGAAATAGTGTTTGAAGTGGTCATGTTGTGGGAGATATGTATTGTGATTTAAATGAATATTTTAAAAAATTATTTTCACTTTTAAAATATACACAAAAAACTGGAAATACAACTATTTCTATTCAAAAGTCATATTCAAACCGTTTTTATCAAAAGATTAACTTTGATAAAAATTTCTCAAATTATTTAAATACTAAAGTTCTTAACTTAAGATTCTTAAAGTACACTCTTCCCTCGTTCGCAAAAGTTTGTTTTGGTCGACACCCCCTCTCCCAAATGCGAACGTAATATGTGAATCACACCCTATTTATTATTACACTTTCAATGCATTAATTAAAGTCACTATAAATCATAGTATATCTTGAATGACATCAAAATGATTGATTACTTAGAAAATAATAGTCAGAAATAAAGTATTTTCTATAATATAAATAAGTAATATATCATTTTTATTATAATTCAACATTAATATACTAATTTAATTTATCCAATAATCTGGTAACACTTTAATTTTGAATATAAAAATGTAATACATATCTCATTGATAGAAAACAGTGTTTCCGAGACCTTTATTTTATAGGTAAAACATTAACATTGAGGCAATTTTATTCATTTTTTAAAAAAATGATAAATTATTTTAGTGTTTATAATACAATATACAGTATACTGTAAATATTATATAGATTTTACTGTTTACTGTTTTACAATATAGAAATGTCTGGTGAATAAAGTTTTGGATTTAAAAGTGTATATAATATTCATCCATAAATTCAGTGCAGAATATTCTATTAATACTAAAATATCATATTATGTATTATATTATATTTTTTACTTTATATATATACACACAGAATTTTAAGTCAAATTTTGATAATAATAGTGAATTTGGTATATTTGGTATATTTTTAATATTGTATTTGACATATAATAGGTTTCACAGTATGTCGGTTCACAAAATATAATACAATGATATGGATATGGATTTGTATGAAATATAATACTGTATATAGAAAAAGCAATTCTTAAAAAGCATTAACAATGTGTTGGTCACAAACAATGGCTTATAACTGTAATACTGTATAAAAGGACTGACCAAAAGTGACGGCACATACACTTTCATGTCTAGTCATCTCTTATTTAATACATACTCTTTTTGTTAGATTTCAATTTGATTAGAGATTTCTTTAATAAGATCTTGTTTTCTTCAAACAATTTTATATAAGAGAATTGATATAAAATTTAATATATTTATAATTAAATAAATTTTATGTCAATTATTGTTAATTATTATATAAAATCAAAATTATTTATTTTAGATGTACAGTATTTAATTAATGATTTATCTAAAAGAGACTTTTTATTATTGTATTCATATATTATGACATCAATGTTGACTAATAATTCATTCATTGATCTTTAACTGAAAATGATTGATAAATAAAATTGAATTTAAAGCAAAAGTGACACTTAGATTCACATTTTGATAATATATTATAGTAAAGACTTTTCATATAAATCGATTACTTTTACTACTTTACATAACTATATTTAACTATTATTTTATTTTTTTTAAATATATATAAATAATAATATTTTTATTATGTTTCTTAATTAAATATTTGTATTTAAGATCAAAAGTTTATCAAATTTATTATATCTAATTGTATACAGACATCAGTCATGAGGTATGAAATTGTAAGGACAACAAAAAAATATAATAAATAGCAATACAAATATAAAGCAATAAACCAATTCACAGATTAAACAACAAAAAATATTGTCGAGTACTCAGTCCTCAAATAACCTATAATAATAAGTTAAGTATAATATAAATTTAAACTAAATTAGTAAATAATTAAGTAGATTATATTAATACATAATTATTATTTAGGATATAGAATTTATTGATGTTTATTGTAAATATAAATATAATAAAATTAATATAATATGTACTAAAAATAATATTTTAATACTGGAAAAACAATGTTCAATACTAGAAGTCTAAAATATATAAAAATATATAAATTCCTATTTGTATTTAAATCTCTCAAAAATAATACATCATAAAAATTAGAAATTTAATGAAGTTTAATGAAAATTTTTATTATTATTGTATATAACTTTTAGTGTATAAAATATATTAATTTTATATTAAATTAAATTTATATATCATATAACTTGGCTTTTATATTATTAGTCAAGTGTGATATACAGTAAAATGTATTATAAAAAATGTTATTTTTAATATATAATCGTAACTATTTGTATTAATAATGAAAAACTAAAATGTAAAAAATTGCATCATTTTTCTTATGTAATCCAAAAGTGGTTAATGACTACACATTCATATAGTTTGTAATACATAATAACGAGTTAATGTTTTTATAAATTCTTAATTTCTTTATTTTAATCTCTTTTTTCTTTATTACTAGTTTTTATAGTTTATATTCTATAATGAAAGAGAAAAATAAAAATAACAGTCAAGTAATGATAGGATTGTTAGTTTAGAGGAAAGTCTATTCGTAATACTAAATGAACGTTATATTAATTAACGACAAAATAGAGTGAATCAAATGCACGCTTTGGCTATTATTTTCATTATTGTTGTCTCTATTAGATCTCATATATTATATCCATTTTCTAACAATTCATAACTAAGTAATGAATATCCGGATCATAGGATAGACAAACCATTCACTCAAATGGATACTGTTGTGCCCATCAATGCTTTATTATAGTTTATGTCATTTATCAATTAAAATGTATTTTAAATTATAAACAATATAAAGCATTTTATTTCAAATTAAATTAATTATTTAATTATAAATATAAATAATTAATTTCATTTATTGAAATGTAAACACCAGTATTTTTAGTATCTATTAATAAATCCAAAAATTTATGTATTTTCTTTATATTGATAAATGATCTATTAATTGATTAATTTTATGAATCAAACATTATTAAGAGGCAATGTTTCAGGATTTAGTTTTCACTATATGTTCAGTTTGTGTTTGACTTTAATAATAAGCAATAATTTAGATAAATGTCTTTTACAAACAAAAAATAAAATCAAGAATAAGAAACACAAATTTGCCTAAAGAGTCAATTTTAGTTTCAAATTTCTCTATATTATTGTATTTTCATTTCTAAAATTAATACAGTTATTAAAGACAGTGATGAGTAAAGATAAAAATAATTGTGTATTTTCAATGAAATTTAATTAATCAATAAGAAACTTAAGCAATAGTTAATATCTCAGTAAATCTAATATTTAAACACATTTATTATCAATTATTACGTAAATTATAATATACAGTATATCTAAATAACATTGTTATGTTATTCAAATATTCATCACAGATTACAATTAGTTAATGTTTGTATATCATAATATTGTACTTTGAAAACATAAACAGATTAATTATTTTCATATATATATATAATTTTTATATACAGGATTTTATATATTTCATAAACTATGATATACAGTAATTGAATACAATTAAAAATTAAAGATATAACAATTTGATTTTTTAAACTATATTATTTAAAAATATAATGTTATATTATACGGTACTGTATATTAAAATAAATGTATATTATATTTTTGGTTTAAAATTTTCAATATTTTCAGCATCAATTTGCTTTCAATATACACTCTTTCAGCTATAAATTATAATTAATTTTTAGTGTTTTTGATGTTTTAATTTATAAAATGGATGTTTACAATATCAAGTAATTTATTATAAAATTTTATATAAATTGCTTACAGATAGATAACTTGTTTTAATCAATAAATTTCAACATTAAGCTATACTACTATACAATAGACGAAACAACAGAAACGATTCGGTTTCATAAAACTGAAACAATTTTTCACGGTTTTTGTGGTTTGGTTTCGATTTCTATGTTAAGCTTTCGGTTTTAAATACAGTTTTAGATTGAAAATGGTTTCAATGGTTTCAACCGTTTTAAGTTTAAAATAATAACATATAAAAATATTTATATAAATCTTGTCATTAATATTTTTATGATAGATGATTTAAATACTTTAAATATTTTTTTAATTAACTATTATTAATTTTAATATAATTTATTAAATAATTATTTATTTTATTTATTTAGTAATTATAATTTTATTATTTTACTTAATTAAAAATTTATAATTATAAAATTATATTTATATATTAGTTATTTATGTATGTTTTTCGGTTTGGTTTCGGTTTTTTTGCTCAGATACGATTCGGTTCCAAAAATACTGTCCAAAAAACCTCTACTTTACAGTATAGCCAATACATTAATGTGTGAAAACAATTCATTCACTTTATATGTATATCTCATTCTCTGGTTGTTATCGTTATATATAATAATATTATATATAATGAAGAGTTATAACAATTTGATAAAATACTGTAAATAAATAGTAAAGTATTTAAATCTAATAAATGATTTTTGCTTTAATGTAAAACTTATTTTTACTTTATCTATAAAAATCTTTTGCTTAATCTATTGTTTTTAAACGTTTTTCTTTATCTGATAAATGGCATGAATTAAACCTTTCATAATGTCTATCAGTGCCACTAAACACTTCAATCTTATTAATGCAATCTCTGGTATATATTGATTATTCAGCTTTTGTTAATTACAAAATACTTTTCATGTAAACCAAACAAAAATTATGACATTAATTATTTAATTAAATTAAATTATAATATAAAATATTTCAATTGTTTGTTTTTGCTAATTTATCTTTGATATTCTGTATATCATTGTTTTAACATAATATACATATAAAAATAGTTTATTTTTATTTATAATATAAGTATCGACCATGTATAATTAATAAAAATTTTATTTCTATGTAATACTAATACTGTGTATTTTATTATTTTTATGTATCTTTAAATTTTAAAAAACTTTTTAATTTTTTAATTTAATTAACTCGTTTTAATGTATATTAATAAATTGATATATATAAGTAAAAAATAAAATTTAATTCATTATAAAAATTCAGTATAATTTACAAAATATTATTGTATTATATATTGAAAACCATGACTTTTAAAGAATTAATTTATCTGTATAATCTAAATGATTTAATTGTAAACAATTTTATTATTTGTAAGGTAGCAAAGGACTTATAAATTTAATTATATTATAATTTATAATTTGACAAAATTAATAAAAAAAATAGTAAATACTATAATGCATATCACATCTTCAGTTACAAACGTTTATTTGTGTCAATTGTAATAGTTTTTAACCAAAAATTTAATTAATAATAAATTGCTTCACAAAACATATTATTAAGAAAAAAAATTGAGATTTTCAAAGATTAAAAGTGATAATTATAATAATTTGTCAAAAAATAATTTAAAATATTATATATTATTCTTATGTATTATTGATAAAATTTTATAATATCATTTCGGATAAATTTTAATTTTTAGTTTAAAACTGAAATTAATGTCTTGACGTAAATCATATAAATAAAATTGTTATACTTGTAATAATATACTGTATATTCTATGTATTATGTATATTTGATCATTAATAATTCAAACTTTTATTATCTGATTTGATTTTCTAAATAATTTATTATTAATTAACTTGTGGTACAATTTCAACAAATATCTCTAATTGACTACAATTTTGGTGTAGTCCACAATTTATATGTGATATTTTTATTTATTGTCTACTATTTTATGTTTATGTAATGTGTGATTATGTTTGTCTCATGTAATTAAACTACAATCATAATAGTCGTAATTATCAAATTCTTAATAATAATTACTACAAAAATAATTTTAATATCTTTAACATAAGCTTTAATTCATAATATTTTATTTATTTGTTGATTTATAAACATTAATACTTTCATAGCTTCTATAATGTTAAACATCAAAATAAAAACACAATTTTTAAAATAAATTTATAACAAAGTCTTTTAAAATTATGTTTTAAATTTCTTTAAAGTTAATGTAAAGCATGTAAGGCTTAAGCATTTATTAAAATTTAAGATACCTTACAATTGTCTATAAATGTAATAAACTCTATAAATAATTCACATTTGTTTTCGATTTATTTATAAAATATTTATCGATCAATATTATAAATTTGATATATATTATTTTAACACGATATATTGCATTTATTTATTTATACTGTATAAAATATAGATTTAAAATATATAATTTAAATATATATTAAATATATCTAATAGTTTTGTTTTTATTTAATAAATTATGATAAATTGTTTTCAAATTTAATCAATTATAAATCTTAACTTACAAAGTAATTTTTAATGAAAATTTATTAACAAATATAAAAGAATTGGTACAAAAAAAATATAAAAATTATTTTTTAAGATATTATAAAAAGATATTTTGTAATATATATAAAAGCTAAAAATAAATTTAAATTTAAAATTAAAATATGGTTTTAGCATTTCTTTTAGCATTACAATATTTTATCATTTCTAATTTATTTTTTAAAATAAAACATCTCTTTATATTATTATTATTATATGTCACAAACGTTTTTTACATACAATTATTAATATTTTTATTCATTAATGTTGTTTTTAAAAGCAATACATTTGAAACATAAAATCATAAGCTTTTTCCACTTTCTAATATTTCTAAATTAATGTATAAATATTATATACAATTTGTTTAATAAATAGATGTATGACTTTTTTTATTAATAATTTCCAGTCATATACTTTTGTTAGTTTCATATTTCTATAACAAAATTTTTAAGCTTTAATAATCTTTATAATAACAAACATCATTTAAAATTATATTTTCTCATTTTCTTAATATTTCAAATGTACTACATATTAGTTAAATTAAAATGTTGATCATTATTAATATAAAGTGTATTGTAAGTTATATATCAAATATGATTACACTTGTATACATATATTTATGATAAATGGCATGATATATATATATAGGATTATTATATAAATTATGATATGATATGAGATATACTAAGAGTAGTGTATTTATAGTAATAATAAATGGATTGATAAGACATACCATCCCTTTTGTTTCTAGTTTCCTGAGATGTCGATGAGTTATATGGAGACCATTGGATGGATGACCAGATCAGTTGATTCTTACTCTCAGTACTGACGACTCCACTGGCGTCACGATCTGTGACCAAACTAACGACAAATGAGTTTTGAATTGTTAATAATTGCGATAATATTGCGAATAACGTCAATAATATTATATTTGAATGAATGTAAGCTATCAAACAAAAGCTGCGATCCATTTGCCAGACCAGAGATATAATGTGACATAAAATAGTTAATCACTTAATATCGATAAATAGCGAATAAAATTAAATAAAAATAGCGCCAAATATTTTGAATCATTTGAATTGATTTTTAAAATATAGTATAGATATCCATATATATAAATATATATATATATATATAAATATATATATATATATATAGCCAACAAATAACAAATTGGATGCAATGCTTAAATTTCAGTGCAATGCTATGCAAACTAAACACATGGAGTTTCACAGCATTTCATAAGTTTTGTTGTTTTTATTGCTATAAATTTAGTTTTATTATTAAAAGAGTCAAAAATTTTTATATGATTATTGTTTTGCAAAACACAATCCAAACATTGATTGTCAGCCTCCCTGTGCTGTGCTTTTGCCATAACATTCCTATGTGTTCACCACTACTGATATCAATAGATTCTCTCTTAACACTGAAGTACAGTATATAATATACAACATCTCTGTGCAGTCGTTACCAATAAGACCTTATAGTTAACTTCAATCAATTATGTAAACCCTATCTCATCCACTGATACCAGTGCCGGCCCTCTATTGACGACACATCTAATATATGAATAGATTTTTATTATAATTTTTATGAAACTGAAAATAATAAATATTTAAATAATTTGATATTAAAATAATATGTAATTTCTAAATATTAATTAATTTATCAAATTCTTTATGTATGATATATTAAAATTTATAAAAATAAGTATAAATACAATATATAAATTTAGTATTAAATCATATTTATAATTATAACTTAGTAGCAAAATTGATATATATTTTTTGCTAGATATTTGATAGCTCTTTTTTATTATTGTTTAATTTATATAAATAGTTGTTGATATTTAAAAATAAATAAATAAATAAATTTTAGTATTATACAGTAAATTTTATTTTTTATATAAATATTAAATAAAATAAAGTAAAATATATAAATTTAAATTAAGCTATAAATAGATATATTTGTGAAAAAAATATTATAGATATCAATTCATATTTTAATGTCAAAGATTCAAAACAAATGATTAATTAACTGTTAATTAATACAGTATATATATATTATAAGTATAATTAACAATTAATGTTCAAAACAATACTTATAGTTTTACTGTTAATCGATAAAATGATTTATCAATCAATGTATAGATGGCTTTACAGAAATGCATGTTTGCCGTACAGAAAAAAATAATTAAATATATCATTAAATTACATTTATTTATTAAATTGCGTATAAAACATATAAAACAAAATGAAATTATATTTTATTTGTATATATATTTAAGTGGTATTATAAAATATATTTTTTATCAAATGTATTGAGTTAAAATACAAACTATAAATGTGCAAAAAAAGTGTTTATTTAAAAAATGAAATTGAAAAATCAATAATTTTGATATTTATTGCTGAATTATTTATTATTTACTAAGTTGATGCCACAATTTTATCTTAATAATAATATATTTAAATTAAATTTTTAAAAATAGTTATACTTATAAGTAGTTATAATAAAATAAGTTTTTAAAAAAATAATTGTTAGTTTGTAATAAAAATACTTTATGAAAAGTTTATAAATATTAAATTTATTAATTATTTATTTAAATGTTTTCTGTGATAAATTCATAACAAAGTAATTATATTTTTATAACAAAGTATATAAACTTTTAACAAATTTTATTAAAATTAAAAATAATTGCAAATTATGTCATCTTCAGTGTAATGCAAATGTATATTTTAGATATAATTTAAAACAATGTATAGTTTATAATGCAGTTTCTTATATAATCATATATATTATACCGTATGTTAGTAATACTTTTTATGAATATTTATAATACTATATCTTATCAAAATACTGTAACACTTTATAATATTACCAAACTCTGAATTTAAAATTAATGCCATTAAATATACATAATTATCGTAAAATTTTTATATTGTATAGTATAAAAACTTAATTTTAAACTAAACATACATATACATAGCATTATATACGTATATATATATAAAAAAATAATATAAATAATTTAATGGATTGAGAGTGTGGTGTGTGTTAACTGTATAAATGTAAAATTTATATAAAAAACAGATTTTATTTTATGTGTAATAAAAAACTTGATTATCTCAGTTTAGCTCTTAAAATGAGTGCTCCACACACTTTCAAATATAGTTTACTATATTTATACATAATTGTGTATATCTTTTACTTATCTTATAATTTAATCACTGCTATAATAATATTAAACAATACAAATTTATTTAAGTAAATATTGATATATTTATAATGTTAATAATATTAACTTATTAGTTCTCTATTTATTATTCAGCAGTTTATGTATTAAATTTATTTCAGTTTTTATGGCAAGAATTAGTTGAATGTAAAGTGTAAGCAATAAAAAAAAAGTTTACTATATTTGATCCAAATTATGATTTTAAAATCCTATCCAAAAATCTTGTCACGTGTTAAGCAACTGATCGAAAGTTTTGTTGTTGTTGTTGTTGTTGTTGTTGTTGTTGACAGTGTTGACCCCAAATGTTTTACAACAGTATTACTATAATAGCAATAATTGCCTTTTTCGAAGTCAACCCAATTCAGTGCTATATCTTTATACTATAAAAAAGCAAATGATAGTCAACTGGCAAGCGATCAATGGCTCAACAATTCATTGTATTATCTTTTGAAAGACTCATTTTTCGACTCTTTTTTATTCATATAATATATGAATGTATGTATGTATGTGTCTGTATATATATATACAGTATTAATAAAAAACGATTACTATTAGAGCAAAAAATCATTTTCTCTTATAGTGTTGTGAGCACAACATTCATGTCATTTAATGTCTACAAAATTGCTAACAATAAAAAAAATATTAAATTCTTGTTGTTATGCATTTGATATTTGTTACAAAACATACCAATACTACGGGAATTACTGTTTGTAACTAAAAAATATTGCTATAATAAGATTGGTTTATGTAAGCAATCAAAATATTATAAATATTTGATAACTCGTTATTTAATGATTCTGTTATTTAAATACCTAATATCGAAGTCAATAATAAAAAATGTGTTAAAAAGATAGTGAATATAAAAAACTATACAAATGCTATAACTTTCCAGTGATAAGTAAAATACAGAATTTTCAATTAACATTGCTTTTCATTATAAAATCAATTTAATCATAATTTTATTTATTTATTTATGTTTTAATGCGCTTTTGATCTAAATTATACTTTTAAATAAAATATTGATAACAAAATGAAGGAAAACTTATCAATGTATGTTATAATAACAATGACTTTCAAAAAAAGGGAAATACATTATATAAAGTTACATAAGAATTGATTTTTATAAAATAATTATTTACTTCATATTATATTTTTGCTGTTAGTTTGATAACTGAATTACTAAAGAAGTCTCATATCTATGTTTTTATTATAGAAAGCAATCAAAACAAATGGTTTGGAGTTTTTATGATGTTTTAGAGTTGATATATAAGAAAACCTACTAAAAGATTGTTTTACTTTAAAGTTTACAATTGATTTGCAGTTAAACTAAAAATATAAATTAGTGTCACATAATAAAAACTACAGTATATAACACTCCATTCACATAATTATATCACAACAAACATATCGTAAGTTAAATTTCTTGACTTAAGTTTGAAACCAAATTATATTAAGTTTATGTTAACAACATATCATACATTTGCTCTAAGGTCTGGTAATATTAAGACATCTCATCTCAACTCATGTCTGGAAACTTTAGAAATATGTTTTCAATAGACTTAAGTCATTCAATCGGTTAATCACTTGAACATCATTTCAAGTTTTTATGTCATTTGTGTGGAGAAAATGTGAAATACAAACAATACAATTGTATAAGTTATATAAAATAATATCCAATATAATAGTTTGTCAATTTTAAAATTATTTACTATTATCAATCTTTGTGTTTTTTGAACTGAAAAACAATAAATATAATGTTATTTATAAATAACTATTTAGTTAATAAATAAAATTTAATATTAGAATTAGTAATTAAATCAAAACGAAATAAATAATATAAACATATTAATAGATGCATTAATGGGTACAAAAATACACATAATAATTGTTAATTACATATTATAGTTCGGGCAACTTTCCCAGATAAATAAGTTCCCTAATAAAATCTCTCCTATTTTTCCGGAAACTTCAATAAATTTATTAATAGTATTTAACAATACCACTCAATAGTCAGTTTAATATAACATTTTTTTCAAACACTAAAATAAAATTTGTTGTTTATGTTTCAATAAGTGGTAGCACAAAGAAATAGATTCCCTGAGAATAGGAAAGTTTTTAATAATAAATCGATGAAATTTAAAAATTATATTTATAAAAATAAGAATTTGCGAAACTTTACCAAAATGGGAAGTTTTTAAAGAAAATTTCTCCAATTTTCTCTCTTTTCAACATTTTTCTCTCTTTAGCTCGTTTTGTTAAAAATATAATAATTAGATATTTTATTTTTAAAATAATAATTATATATTTTTTTAATCTAAAAAATAATTAATACTACTATAATATAAGCAATAACTCATAAACATGCATTAATTATAGTTTTTATAAATAATTATATAATCTGTAAATTTAATGATTAAAATTCGATGTGTGATATTATATTGAAAATAAGATAATATTTAAATTACGTGAAAAAAAACTATTTTCTATGTACAGGAAAAAGTTGGAAATATTAGAAACTTTTATTAACGTTAGTAATAATTATTATAAAATAACAACTAATAATATTGTAAATATAAATAAAGATTTATATCAAAAACAATGTCATAACTCAAAATGTATTAATATATCATTAAAAGTGCCATTTAATATTTATATTTTATAAATATTGTAAAATTAAATATTAATAAAATAAGATAAACAACATATATATTAATTTTATGATTAACATAATTAAAATTTTATAAAATATTGAAAATTATATAATCAAATAAATGCATTTAAATTTATTTTTAAAATGTTCAATATTAAAATTTATTTATCATGTAATTTTAATTGCATTTTATAGTGTATTCATTAAATTTTTAGATAACAAATAAAAAAGATTGTAGACATTTATTTTTACAGCATAATTAAATGTCATTTTTAATTACATTTATTTATAAATATATATTATTTGTCGATAATGATATTTTGCAAGTATATATTATTGAATTATTTATTGAATTAATTTAAATAATTGATAAAGTAATATCAAAAGTTAATTTATTAAGCAATAAATCTTGAACATTCTCCCATACATTTTATGCTATACTATAATATATGATTATCAATATAATAAAAATTTTATTTTATTTTTGTTTATAAATTCTTGATTTTTGTATAATGTATCCGAATATTTATTATTTACTGTTATATACAGTATATACATATATATTGTATTCTTTTAAAATATTTGTTCCTTAATAACAAAGTAATATAAATATATTGTGTGAATGTAATAGAAATATATATGTATTTATATATAACAAAAACAAAGCCATACAAGAATTTGTTTGTGGAAAATGAGTGAAAAAATTAATTTATTAGACAAAGTCATCAATTTTAATATTTTGACAGTTTTGTGTCCAATTCATGTGAGTATATGTTTAGGTTGTTATCAGTTAGCAGGTCATACACTATGATACTGTTTCAATGTGCTTGTGCTCCGCTTATGTATGTTATTCTGGTTTATGGTGTGCTCACAACCACTTCGGTTTAATATTTGATGGCAATCTTAGAAAGAAGAGAGAGAGAGAGAGAGATAATGGAAATTGAGATAAAGATTGGCTGAAGACTTGGTGCCGGTCTCTCCATAGCAACTCCTATTAGGATATAGACTCATATGAAACCTCATGCTCTTCATCCCTGCGGACGTTTGAAGCTTTAAAATATTTATGTTTGCTTCCCATCACTTCCATACTCTTCCATACACTTCTCTCAACACATATCGTGTGCTCTCTCTTTTCACTTCTCTCTTTAAATACAAGTATATATATATATAAATATATAAACAATATATTTATATGACATAAGGTATAGCAATCTTTGTGATCTTAAAGTTAAGTCCACAAAATAACATAAAAACTTACATTTTGTTGGTTTGATTCACGAAATACTACTGTTTGGATAATATATATATACATGATGTATACAGAGATAATATAATACCTGAGCCATTGGACACATTTTCTCATAAAATGTCTGTTTCTCCAAATCGACAAATATGTGCATCGATTATGAAAGAGAAAACGAGAAAATATAAAAACAAACAAACATTTGTATATATTTTATAAGACATATCATATATATTTACTGTTATATTTGTTAAGTCAAAATATTACATATATATATCAATATAGACTAAACAGTAATGCTCTATAATAAAAGTTGAATACAAATTATGGGCCCTCAGAGTGCTCCAAGTGTTCACTTATACTTTATATATACCAATACTGTATATACATATATATATTCTTTATATATATATACTATTTTGAGCTCAATATTTGGTCAAAGCATAAGCCCGTAACCACTATAATAGCATTTCATGGCATTTGCTGGTCATTAGCATAAAGTAGTGAATCCTGTTTTCACATCACGATTTGTGACCCAACTATAATATATACTCCATATAGATGTATAAATGTATGTCTCATAACATAACTGCTACTCTCTAAAGACAATACTAACCATTGATTGCTATTAAACTTGATTTTTATTGCCTTTATTGCTAATTATTGAACACAATCTAATCCAACCAAATCTAAACCAAATTTATTATCAATTTTTATTCAAACACTAATTACCATTCAAATGGAATTATATTATAAAATACTATACTATTGTTTGCATTAATTAATTTACATAACATATAAATAGTAATAAAAATTTCAAATTAAATAATTTATACAGTGTTAATGTAAAATTAAATTAATGAATATAGTTTATGATATAAATTGTCTCAAATTGATTTATTTAACAAAACATAACAGGTCGTCTTATTAAATATGTCAATTAATTAACAAAACAAATAATTATTAATCATTAAACATTTATATGTGAAAATCATAAATAAAAATTTATGTATTCTTAAAATAGTATAATACATTTTATTTTATTAAATTAATATCAGTTAAATAAGTTTATTATTATTATTTATAATAATATAATTATTAATTATTGCTAATAAAATTCAGAATACAATATTTACTTACACTGTATTATAATAACTCTGTGCGATAACAACGTTAGTATTAATAAAATAAAAACTGAATTTATAATATAACAAACAATTTTAATTTTATTATTTGTTGCTATAATTTTAAAGTTTAAAATATTTTATAACCACTATTTATATAACTGTTTTAATTTGGTTTTTTATATTAATTTTATAATCATTATTTAAATGTAAAGTTATTTCTAACAACAAAAAAACAATATCAATTAAAGTGTTAATTTTTCCGTATATATTGTTTATTATACTAATATTAAGTATACTATCACTAAATGTTATATATTGTTTTTATTAAATTAAGAAATGTTTAAAATTAACTACAATTGATAAAAAATTATTTAATAAAGAAATTTTAATTTAGTTCTAGAAATATTAATCATTCTATAATTGATTTACATTTCATTGATATTTCCAAACATATCTTTAAATAAAATAAAATATATTTAATAGTTTAATATTGAATTTCATATAAAAGATAAAATAATTATGTTACAAATAGAATATTATTTTTTAAGATAATTAAAATAATAATTAATTATATTGTATAATTTAAGTATTTTAATTTTTGCATTTTAAAGGCAGTATTATTTTTTATTTTTCAAACTAATTAAAATTAAAGTTTTTATTAATTTAAGAAAATAATTTGAAATTTTAGGAAATTTATAGGGAATATTTTCCTACTTTTCTGAGAATTTCCTCCTATTTACAAATGAATTTTGGTTTTTTTTGGAATTATCTCTTGACCCCTAGATTTTAAATTTTGAAAAAATTGTCTTTAAAAATTAAATATAGGTATAAGGTAAACCCACACTATACCCTCCCCAAGATTATTTTGAAATTTTTCAAATTTTACCCCACCCTATACCCCTTAAGATCCAAAACCTTGCTTAACCTTGAAATAATAGTATATTCTTTATAATAGAAATATTTTCTTGAACTTGGAATTTTGAATTACATTGAAATATAATACTGAAATACTGTATATATTCAAGTTTTTATATAAGGTTATTAAAACATATTTTTTTTAAATCAGACATTTAAAAGATAAAATTAAATAAGTGAAAAGTTTTATGTTTGTCATTAAGATTGTTTCCAGCATTAAGGACTGCTTCCATACGTTTTGGCATTTTTTAATTAAATATATAAAATCACTTATGATTTTTTTTGATTAATTTTAGTAATTGTTTACAAATTAGAGTATATACTCTAAATTTAGCAAAAAACGTGTATTAAAATTGATATAAAATTGTATTTTTTAAGATATTGATTCTCAAACCTTTCACAGATTGTTTTGTCTATTATTGTACATATATTTAAACAAAATCTAAATTGAAATTGAGTTAATTGAATAACTATTACATTAAGAGTATTGTGTCTAATATTATGCAATAAAAATACATATTTTTAATTATATTTTTAAAGACAATAAATTTATTTCTACAGTTCATATCATAATTAATATTTAGTGTTTGATTTGAAATATTGTTTATTTTACTGTATTTATTAGAAAACTTTTTTATCCCTATTTATTCAAATATTCCAAAAATAGAAGACAGAAATAAAACACAATTAGTTATAAAGCATGAAAATGGCAGAAAACACATCATAACGGGAATCTTTACTATTCATATACTGTATTTATATACATTGTATGTGTATATTATACAAAGTTTTAAGCTACGTTTGATGTTAAAAAATATATATTAAAATATATTTTACAGGACTGCAGGAAATTCTGTTAAGTATAACAAAACAAGACAAAGACATAATTGTTAACATCTAAACACCATATCTTATAAAATAATAATATTCTATAACTTGTTATTAACAAAAACAACAAAACATAGTTTGAAATAATATTGAACTCAATTCTATAATATTTTTAAAAATCTGTAATAATTACTTTAGTTAGTAATTTATATAATATATCATATATTACATAAATTTGATGCACATTATCTCTATTCTATAATATAATTAAAATGTATTGTTTTTATGGGATATTTTTATATAAGAAACAGTTATGATAACTACTTTACGTGCCTTCATATCGTATCAAAATTTTTTTAAATCTTTTTTTATTCAATTAAATAAATTAATTTTTGTTGTAATAAAAGTAGAGATATTATCGCATATAATCCAGTTATAACAATAATATAATATAACAAAAAAGTTTGAATAAATTTTAAACACATTAAAAAAAGTTATATAAATGTAATAAAATTTCAGTGCCTATTATATGTTTATAGTTTTTGTTATAAAACACAAAATTAAATTTTGGCAAATTTTAATGGAAAATGAAAAATAATTTTATTTCTCTCTTAAACTTGCGATAGATTTAAATTCAATTATATAATAATGAGTTTCTATTGACATAACCTTATTCTTAATTTTATATTTATTATTAGTAGTGTTGTATAAGTTAATGGATTGATGCACTTAAAGTTGGGCATATGATGATCAAATTGTGCTAAAATTGATCAAATTATTGTTGTAAGTTTAGTACAACTTATATATATATATATATATTTGGCAATAAAATTATGAATAAAAATGTTGTTTTGCTTTTTATATCATTTTTCTCGATATAACTTATAATCAAATATACAGTATTACAATACTGATATATTATTATATTGAAAAAGCTTTTTATGTGCCAAACATTTAACAATCGGACACTTGTTTCTAACAGTAATTGATTACAAAAATCTCAGCAATTTTTATGTGATATTTTTAAAGAATATTAAAACCATTAACTTTCATTAATTTACATATAAAAATTGCTATGTAAATCAATTAATAAAATAAATTAATTCACTTACATTTTTGAAAAATAATTTTTAATAACATGAAGTAGTTTATTAATTTAGACTAATTGACAAATAAATCATTTTGTGCTAACATTGGCTTAAATAATTAATTTATATATATATTAAACATTTTATATACGATTATTTTATATACATTATTTGGTCAAATTAAATGTACACACATTTGCACATATATCACCTATTATCGCAATACATGTACCACAATGTGAAAACATGGTTATAATAAAATATTGTTAAATGTAATTACTTGAATCTAGAAAAACATAATACATTTTGTTGCTGTTATGTGTCTATCATTATCATCAACATCATCATTGTATTACTATTACGATTATCGTTTATTTTTACCACATCATCCCATTATAACAAATTCAATTTTATCTAAATTAATAATTTACATTTCAATTAAGTTTTGGATATTTTGTCAAATCATTTTTTATATCATTAATAAATATACAAATATACTGTACTATGTACTAACCTGTATAGTACTAATAAATTTTGATTAGTTAAATAATATTACTATTTACCGTTAAATATTTCAAGTTTTATTTGATTAAAAAATTATTTTATTCATAAATTAATAGATTTTATTAAAATATAAATTAATTAAATAACTACATTAATATAACTACAAAGCATACGTAAGACAAAGTGTTTAATGATTTTTTTTTGTTGTAAATGATGTCAACGTTTGTCCTAACGATATGATGTCCGACACAACATTAAAGATAACGAGTATACTATTGATAGACTGCAATACATTTACTGTAATTATTATTATTATTGTTTGTATTATTGATTAATTCTTATTTGAAATCAATAAAAAAGACAAATATAATACATAAGAGATATGACATCAAGAAATACACTTAATTGACGTTCACTCAAATAGTAAGGGAAAGGGTCAGTCAAATGTAGTTATTATTGATATATATTATATTATAATACTGTACAGTATATAACTTAAACCATTTATTTACACAATTAACTATAATGTCTTCAAAGAAATTACGAAATTGAGAAATCAAATAATAATATGAAAATCTGGACGTCTATAAAACATGTCCCCTAAACCCCAATCTATGCTTATAACCCTAACAGACAAACCGATAATTGTTATTATTATACTATATTTCATATTTTTAATGACACCGACTATAAATGAATTCATGATTTATTATAGTATATATTAATAGTAAGTAATATCTTCTAAATTGTAATTTTTTCATTTAGTATACAATAATACCAAAAATAATCAGTTTTGTAAAATTTTATTCATTCTATTATATATATATATATATATATATATATATATATATTATAGTTTAATATAATTTTTTATTTTAATTAATAATTAAAATACCAATAATAATATTTAATTGTTATTTGTAAAAACAATGTAATGTCACAAAATAACAAATATCGAGACAACAAAATCACATATAATAGTTAATAATTTCTTTTAGAAACTTTCAAGAGATTTCTCTATTAATTTATCTTTTTGCCACACCATGTATAGTACATGTAGAGTATGTCAACTTTTAAAGAGGGAAAATTCAAGATTTCCAAGAGATTTCAAAAAAAAATTCCCTCTAATTTTCATAAAAAATAGAGAATAGTTTTATTTTCCTCTTCTATATAGTTAAAAGAGATAATATATTTTATATTATAATAAAAAGTACTAAAACTACTACATTTAGTTAAACTATTTAATAATACCACTTAATATACAATTGACATATATAACATATTTTTAAAATTAAGATAAAATTTTGTGGATTAGTGTTTAATAGGTAGTACCGCAAAATAAATTCCATAGAATTTTTCAAAAAATAAGAAAAATATGGAATTTTTCTACTAATAAAACAAGAAAAAAAATTGACAAACTCTAAGTACGTGTAATAATAATATTATTATTATCTAATATTTAAATAAAATTAATTCATATTAGATTATTTAAATTAAAAATTAAAGTTAACTTATCTTTTAATTAAATATTTATTTATTTATATATGTAAACAAAAAAACAACTTAAATATATATACAACTAAATCAAATTTTGCGATGAAGTTATAAAGCAAGCTATCAATTTAACAAAATTTTGTTATTATGCTTTTATTTAATATTGTTATTTAGAAAAGTAAAAATTACCATTTTTGAAAATTTTTGTAATACTCTTTAGTATTGGCAAAAATTGAAAGTGAAAGCAATATATAAAATTATTCAGAAAAATAATTTTAACTCATATAAATATATTATTAGACATTGCAATGAATTGAAATAGCATTCATGTAAAAATGATTTGAATTTGCAGTATATATTATGTAAACAATTTATAGAAATTTAAATTTTTTCTTTTAATATCTATTTTAAAATAATGTTTCAAATTGTTTTATATAAGAATATATTCTTTTTAAACAATTTTTTAAGACTACATTTGATTCTCTTTCTCGCCATAACTTCATTGTATTAACTAAGTAGAGCTGATATTCAGTAGATATCAGTGTCGGTGCCATAAAGTAATAGTCATTCAAATGAAATTGTATATACAGTATAATATTGTATTAAATTTGCAGCATTCATGAGCTGGTGTGATAACTTAACATACAAGTGCAATGTAGATGCCCTTAGTATTCATGTAACCATATATTCACAGAATATTTATATATTTTATTAGTATATATATATATATAAAGTATATAAATGAAATATATATGATTGCATTGATAACTTATATACACATACATAACGCAAACTGGCAACTGGTATGTTATAGATATATAGTGTATATATATATATATATATGGTATATATATTTTATTCACTAACATTCTCTTGCAATCAATTGAATTGCTAGTTGTGTGGTATCACTAAAGTAGTGAATCCTAATTGACTTCAAAAAGAGATAACTTTTTCATCGACCGAACACAACGTTATATCACTTTTCTTTTGCAATGATATACATCACCAAAATTAGTCTATTCCTAAACACACGTAAAAAATAAACTATCAATGAATACAAGTTTAAGAGATGTGCAAATCCTTAATATAGTTATCGTTATAGCAATTCTCTATCCAAACGGCTTAATGTGAAAATCAATGCAAATATGCAATTGAAGCCAACCTTAAGTACCAGTTTTCTCTCATCTCTTTCTTATAAAAATAACTCCATTACAACCAAACGATTGCCATATTCAACATTCAAATACAATATCTTTTTATTTCAATTCAAAATACAATATTTTGTGTCATAAATGAAGTAAATATAAAATATCTCGTCGTAGGTCAACATTTTATTCTCAATATAGATATAATAATAAAACAAATAAAAAATAAATTATAACAACAATACCAATAAAAATACAGTATCTTACTTTTATAACTTAAAAACTTATTTAATTGTTTTTAAATTTTTAAATTATTCAATAGTTTATTAAAATTATTGGTATATAAATTTATATTGAGAAACACAATGTATTGCATAAAATACTATCAAACATTAATATCTTATACTATGTTACATAACATAAAGTTTTGTGTCAAAGTCAGAACTCCTGTCCCACGGGATTCCTGTCATAATCTCTTGTCGACTACAGTATTGGTATATAAAATGTTTAAGTTTATCAATCAGATTAAGATTTTTATTTATTGTATTGAATGTAAATTTTAGTGTAATATTAATAACATAAAAACATATTACTACATATATTGTTCATTAATATTTAAGATGTCAAATAAAAATGTGTTATTTTTTAAATGTATAGGTTTTTAATAATAAATTAGATTTTATACATTAAAATTTAGTTTATACATTAAAATCATAATTATAGTTTTATAAAGTTAATATTTAAATATATTAACTTCAATAATTAATGTTTATAATTTTACATTTTATTTATTTATTTATTCTGTATACCATATTAAAAAATAATTATACAATTTATTAATATAAACTAAAATAAGTCAAATATATTGTGTGATAAATTTGTCTATTATATGATACTTAAACAGATATAATAAAGAAAAAGACATTTATTTTATTAATTTTATCTCTCGTTTTCTTTTTAACACACACACACACACATACATACATACATACATACATACATATATACATAGATACACACACACACACACACACACACACACACAATACATACATTCAAACAAATACACATTTTAAATACAGTAAACGTAATGCAAAAAGAATAAAAATAAAATAAAATAATAAGAAAAACTTAAAAACTTTAGACAAGAATTTCTATTAAATTTGATTCTTATTTTTTTGGACCAAAGCATTGATAAAATTCGTGGCAATAAAACAGTTATATCTATGACTTCAAAGACTGCAACCGCTTTAATGGAGTGGTGAAAAACTACCGGAAAAGTAATTAATGAGTTGTCATACATTGGGTATCCATCTATATCTCATGGGATGCATATATTTGAAATGATATTAAACTTTTATAAGATATATCAAGTTTTTAAAAATAATCCAAAATAATAATTGAAGATTATTTATAAGTATAGAATTGTTTCTTCAAAAAGTTTCATTTAATATTAAAGAAAGTAAAAAATATAATATAATATAATATAATATAATATAATATATATGCATGTTTTAAATTTTCACTAAAATTAATTGTTTATACAATATTTGAGAACATTTGCATATAAACTTATATTACTGGTATTTCATATTATTAGTATATCAAATAAGTGTCCATATAATCTGATGAGAGGGTCAATGCAATTTGGACGAACATAGATTTAAATTATTAAAAATGGGCTATTTATCTAAATTTTAGTGCAAAAAATAATAAATACTTACTTCTTATATAAACAATATCTAATAAAAATAATTTATTTTTTATTATCAATATTTTATATGTTATGTTCATATAATATGATTACTAAAAAATGAAATAAAGAGAGAATTTGAATAATGTTTTTAAGGTAATGATGAGCCAATAAACTGATTGATGGGTAATTTAGATGGAGAAGCACATATACACATATACACAAATTGCATATATTCATTACATATACAGTATAAATTTATATACTGTATATATTGGTCAGGTATGTGACATAGTGTTTGTATTATGTTTGCGTACTTTAGTTGATATCATTAAATTTTAATGAAATTGTTTGCTTCTCCGTCATAGTCATAGTCATCATAATAGACAATAATATAGTAAAGTAGTGAACACTAACTTAAAGCCATATCCATAGCACAGTTGCTACAGTTGGTCATGTATTTTCATTAAAGTGCATAATGCTTTATAAATGCTAGTATTTTAATCATTATTATATAAATAAAGTGAGTTATTATGAGAGGTATATATATATGTTGTGTGACACAAAATGCTATAACAAACAAAATACTGTATATAATATAATAAAAGTATAAAACATAGTCCTAGTCCTCAGCACTAGTAGGCAAAGTGCACTACTGGATGAATGTATAATATTTTACTAACAAGATTTGCTTTACTGCCATATCTAAGATGTTATATAAAAGTATTGAAGTAATAACTTATATTTCTAAATATTTTGCATCTCATCTTTCATATGATATTTATAAAAATGGATAACATTTTTATATTTATAGCGCCCATAGAATACATAATTCCGCTAACAATATGCATAACGAATGGATCAAAATATTAAAATTTATCCTCAAAAAAAATTATATTCATATTATATATGTATAAATAAAATGTACATAATATATATATATATATTGTAATATAAAAATACTAAATTATAGAGCAATAAATGTGAAAATCTTAATACAAACAACAATTCAGTATCAAATCTCTCATTCAATAGATATTAAAAATGATAACAAAATACTTTTACTTATAATAACGTTATAAAAGTGTTGAGAATATTATGTATGAAAATAAGTGCGAGAAAAGCAAAATAGAGATGTAATACAATTGAGGGAAATAGGGCTACAAATTCTTGTTGGATATGACTTGCAATTCAATGAAATTGTTTTGTAGAGTACTTACAATTGTATTGTATGTGCACTGGTATGGGATAAATGATAGATGAAATAGAGAAATAGAGGCATTCATATTAATAATATAAGAACCACACATATCTTTATAATAAACAATAGACATTTTCATAGTGTTCCTCAATTTAATAGTCAACAATGTAATCATAAGGTTTACTAAAATTTTATAGTATTGAATATAACTCGTATACAATTTATGTTGAATAAAAAAAACTTCATTTTGTGGAATTTTATTAATTTATTGATTAATAACTTGTTTTTTTTTTTGGTTACATTAAGTTTACTTTTATATTAATTAATAGTCAAATTGCATCTCTGATGTGAATAATAAAAATAGTGATATAAAACAAAGCAAATAAACAGTTAAATTACTGAAGCAAATCATCTGAGACTTGGCTTCTCCATCAAATGAATTATCCAAACTTTTCATTGACTTTATTATTAAAGATATAAAATAAAATACATACATAAACAACAAAAGCTAAAGTAATAGTATTGCATATACAGTATATTATATATCTCTAGTAGTGCTGTCCATTCAAAAAGGGTTTTCAAAAAAATACAGATAAGCCATTGCCAACACATACACACAAAATACTATTATACCGGTATATATATAGTAATCTCAAATTAATTTCAAGGAATTACCTCTTTATTTGACAATTAATGTGATTTATTGATTTTAAAAGTTAGTTTTTTCTTTGTTTACTACTCGATGTGTAATGTTATATCAACTGTCAATTTAAGATTTAAACTCCAAATGTAATCTTTTAAGTATATCAATGATATAGTTCAGTAAAATTTATTTATTGTTAATAAAAAAGTTAAGTAAATATTTATATAGGTAGTCAAGACAATAGCTAAATAAAGCTAAATAAGTAAACTATGAGACAAATAATGTTAACAAAATCAGCTCAAGTCTTATATAAAGTCAGATAATGTATGATATTTTATAAATATAAATACAAATTAAAAACTATTATGCAAAAATATTAATTTAATGCTACTTGCTCAAATTTTAATTATAATTTATTTAGCTTATAATTTTTCAAATGGATATAATTATATATATAAAGAGTGTATAAACAAGAATTTGATTATAAATTCAATTAATTTTTATAATTATATTTCCCGCTAATTCTTAGTTATTATACTAATTGAGAGTCATATAAACTAATGTTGTTAGACATAAACATTGAAATATATATACATTTCTTAATTTACTTTTTTTCTTAAATTAGTTAAATTAGTAAAGCATGAAATAAATACATACCTAATTCATACCAAAACATAAGCATAAAACACAATATATAGTACTTTATATAACATATAAAATATATTAAATTATCCGGTAGTATATATTGCTGTAGTTATTTAATCTGTAATATAAAATAATGTAACATAAAAATAATTTACATATTATGTAATAAAACATAAAAACAAACATTTATACAGTAGAATCTAGTATTATATATGAAATAAATATAAATATTAGAGAGAGATGTTTGGTTATCGCCAAAGTGATTGTTGAAAATAGTGTTTAATCGCCTAAAATTAAGTAAATATTTTTATTACATTAAATGCATATTTTGACGACAAAAGAAAAAGCAGTGAAGAATGTTTCCAATTGATTGACCACTGATGAGAACAGTTGTATTTATGACTTGACATACATATGCCGGTGCCATACATATTGTCTATCTATATGTATGTCTATTTGGTATGTCTTTTCATTGGCTAAATCACTGGTGGTTTACATTGCTTTCCGGTCGGTTTCATGCATTGAAATAACAGCGAAAACGCTTTAAATATATTGCTTTTACTATTACTATCATATGTTTTTGTAACAAAATTGCAACAAAAAAATATTTGTCTTCTATCTAAAGGCACATCAAACCATATACTGTATAATCAAAATGTTTAATATGTTATAAAACTAATATGACTGCTTTAATATGCTTAACATATACTCTACAATAATACTGTATTACAGTAAAGTCGTTTTGAATCCATATCTATTATCATACTAATATAAAATTGTTTGCTTTTATTTTACTTTACAATTAAAACCGATAAATATAATTTAATGTATCAAATGCTTACATAATTTATGATAAAGTTAACATATTTTGCATTTAATTGATCAACGTTTTTGTTTTTTAAAGATAGCAAAAATTTCATAATATTTGGTATAAATTTTAAATGCATTTTACATGAATGCATGTTGTAATTGGAAAATGCATTTACTTTAATCTAAAAGTAAATTAATGTATAAATAAAATGATAGTATACTGTATATAATGTTAACATTGCTTAAGAATATCAAGCAGAATTTTTAATATGTTGTTAATGTTATTATGTGTATCTTATTATCCAATATTTATATCATTTGATAACATAAAACATATATTTAGCGTGAGATCTGGTCTCTAATGATTAGACATTAATTCTGATTTTTAATTACCTCTGACTTTGCCAGTGCTTCTCCATCTGAAGCAAACAAATCGGTGGCAATTGATGTGATGTGAATGCCATCACACATATAAATCTGCATAACTGAACACACATTCAGATCAATGACTATTAATTATTTGTCATTTCTTTTCTCTTTTTCCACATATTCTTCAATATATAAACTTATCTTTTTTAGTTCAAAGTTATACACTAAGAGCACAGTTACTCAAATAATCATCATTATTAACATTATCTAACAATCTTAGCAAAACAACAACAATGTTCATCTATTTTCTCAGTATATCTGCTTCGTGTGTGAGAGTGTGTTGTCGTCTCGGCTCAAAGTAATATAAATCCAGAGATCTTAGAGTTCATCCATTTATCCCAAACTCTCTCTCTCTCTCTCTCTCTCTCTCTCTCTCTCTCTCTCTGTATATCTCTCACTCACCCACTAAGTCTAACTCATTTACTCACTATCATTCACATACAAACAATACAAGCTTGAAATCATTGTTATAAAAACTAATTCACTAATCTATTAGTAAATAATTGAAATTAGTCTCAACTTAAATATTAATTTTATGCTCTTATTGTCTATTTATGTGGAGATATTTTTACTATTGAGACAAACCATGTCGTGCTTATATACAGTTATATAATAACATAATATTTTCATACAATTAAATTTGTTAATATTATTAAACTTTAAGTCTCTTATAATTTAATTAAAATGTAATAATTTATAAATATTTATAAAAAAAATGAGTTAATATTGGCAATTAATAATTTTTACTTATTTAACTAAGTAGTAAGATAAATAACTTAACCATTACAAAATAAAATGCAGATCCTCAGTTTAGTATAATATATATATATATATACCTGTATACAGTATACTATATAGTATATACTCATTTATATTATTGATAAATTTAATAGATTATAAGGAGTAATACTAAACTGAAAATCACTTCATTTATATTATCAATATTGACTACTTATAGTTTACAATTGAAACATTTATTTTAATTTAATAGATATTGATCACCAAAAATATGAGTCGATATATTTACTTAAAACAATTTTTTATGTGTAAATAAAAACCAATGTTAAATCTTATCTCATTTCATTTGATCAAATAAAATAATTTCACAATAATTGGTCCACTTTTAAAACAACTGTTGTCAGAGAATCGCTTACCATTCAATCTTTTGTGATAAATGTTTTTTATATATAAATTTATATATTATACAAATAACCAATTTTGTTATACTAATTATACTACACTTGTAACCCAATACTATCTATAGTCTCCATTGTATAATATATATATATAAATATATATATATATGATAAAATATCAAAAGACAATATAATTCATTTAATAGTTAAGACCAGTTTTTTTTGTTAAAAATACATCCTTTGCAACTATCAATAGCCAACCATTAATGTTAAACAAAAAACAATTAAGTAATGAAACACAAGAGTACTAAAAACTAGAGTTAAAATGAAATAAAGAGCAAAATTAGTTTTATGAATCTCTTTTTATTTATTTGGTTTTCATTATAAACATATATAATTATAATAATAATATATTTATATACTATATATATATATATATATATATATATATATATATATATATATATAATTTGTATGACTTTCATTTTTAAATATAGCAATATATTTTTCTGCTAAACATGTCCAACACTATTCAAAATTTTTATTCAATATTTTGTATCAATAAACGTACAAATCATTGCAAAAACATTTGCCTTTTATTATATTTGCTGAATACTAGTCTATATTTAATGACTTTATAACAAATCTATAATTGTGTTATACATTTTTTGTATTATTTATTGTTAAAGGCATTCATCATTTTTTTTCAAATTCATTTACCAGAATAATTGACTTGAAATAGTGTTTCAAAATATCATTTAATTAAAATATTATGACATAATATCGTTTCAAACAACCGTAGCTTTTATTGATACCTCTGTTGTAATATAATATTGTGTTACTTACAGAACATTCACATATAATTTGCTGTCTTTTTACACCAATTTCTTATTCATATAACTATATATAACATTAGAAAATCGTTCTTATTTTATAAGTTAGTCCTCAACTTCTGTGTCTTCATTGATGATGAAGTCAAGGGATTTGACTTAAGATATAAACAATATAATAGACATCACAAGTACTGCAATGTCTAACCTCAAGTCATGACAATAGATGCTCGTATTGGCACTAATGTTGTGATTAATACTTTTTTATTATATATGTTTACAAATGAATGTATGATATATGTATATGTATTTGTATTTGTATTTGTATTTGTATTTGTATTATGTATTTTTGTTTTACTTTTGTATATATATATATATATGTATACTGTATATATCAATATAACTCAATAACTTAATACAACTGACAAAACAACAATCATTATTATGTAGTTATAATTTATATGTATTGTATATGTTGTATGAATTTATCAAATAAAAGTATAAAGTTAGCTAACATTTGATTTTTCATTTGAATAGCAAATCACACATCAATTATAAACTCAATTATTTAATTTATAGCACCTTTTAAAGTGTCATACAATTCATAGTTTTTATTATTATATACTGTATTATAAAAACATAATTATCTCTTTCTCATCGATTTCACACTTTTAATAATATTATATATAAATTATATACAATTTTAGTGTTTTTTACCATACATTATATGCATGCTTTCTCTTCATTACATCACTTGAATGTTAACCATTATATCAATTAACTAATAATAACAAAATACTATAAATTCATCCCAACATTGCGTTTATCCAGATATATGTATACTATTAGTTAAATATGTTTTATAACAAATGATTCTTCGAGTTTGTGTCAACTCAAGGATCAACTTATCGATTATGAAGTAACAACCCATCAAATGATGGACCATTGGATGTGATGATTGTTTTCAAACATGTATTACCAAAGACTTGTATAAACAACTCACAAGTTTTTCAAAGATAATTATGAAATAGTTATATATATGGAGTTATGAGTCTGAAAATGACCATATTTGTATATATTTATGTTTAGCAATATATATATATATATATATATCATATCATATATGTATCATATACTATATTTTTTAATATAATGGTATAGTACAGGTATAATAGAGACAAATATCACCGTTAGATTTGAGGCCTATGTTTTCAATAATAATAATAATAATATAACTTAAGACATGATTTTTTATAAGTTAAGATTTACATAGAAATCTTTAAATGAAAAAATGAAGTTTTTCATTTCAATTAATACATAATTAAAATAAACTGACAATTTTAATGTTAACTGTGAATATTTAATTGATGTTTTAATGTTATGAGTTATTTATATAAATTTAAATGTATTTTTGCAAACTTTATTTTTAAATTAGTTAACAGGGATTGCATTCTCTATTTTTTTGTAGAGAATTTGTATCATTTGATAATCAATATATGAAAAACAATAATAATATATGTCATATGACTTTTTATTTTTTCAATTAATTTCATTTTTTGTATAATATTGTGCATAATTTTGTCTGCTTGTAGTTATGATTTGATTATTACCATATATTTTATATAATTTATATGTATATTATTACATACAAATATATATATATATATATATACAGTATATATAATCTGTATAATGATATCTCTTATAATCAACTAATGGCAAAGCAAAGCTTATTACAAATTCTTGTGTAAAATTTTAAACTTTTTATTAGACTTTATACAAAAAACTCATAATTTTTTATTCAATATATTAAATGACATTCAATTTATTTTTATTGAATGACATACAATGTATTGAACGCTTCATTAATTGATTAAATGCTATACTATTACTATATTTTGTTATGTATTTATCAATATATAAATGTCTACATTTCTGCATCACATGTGAGACATTGTCAGTAATTATTTAATAATATTTATAACATTTGGGTTTTAATTAATCATTTAATTAATTAAATGAAGGGATGGTTTACCCGTTCATAGAGTTCAATGTTATGATGTTTTGTTTGTTTAGTAGTGTTGTAGTTATTGTTGTTATAATTGTTGGTTAACTTTGCCGTCTGTTGTGTTGCTGTTTAGTCAATTGAGTTGTTGTATGAATTATATAATGAGTGCACTAATATAGCTAATGATGAATAATAGGTGGCCGACTATATCGACCCGACTGTCCACTACTGAGCTTGATAGCCTTGCATAGGGTAGGCACCAATCATAGCCGGCTGCTGAATGCCCGGTGCTAATCCTGTTTGATGTGTTTGGGCGCCTAAGTGTTGTTGTCCGGGAACAGCACCAGCGGCTCCCGATTGCCAGGCCATCTGCATTGCCAGTCCTGCGGCGGCTGACGGATTGAAACCGGCCGTTGTTTGAGCGGAGGTATAATATTGGGAGTATGGATACTGCGCTACGCCTGCCTGTACTGCAAACTGACCCGACGGTAACGTTTGTGGATAGCCAGCTGTCTGTGGATACCAATAGCCGGCCATTTGTTGATAGGGATAACACAGTGATTGTGCGGCGGCAACAGTGGTTCCTGACTGATGGGTCGGTTGAGTGATAGTAGGATCGCCCGACTCCTTACCCCACGAACATTTAACTGTCTGTCCCAATACATCGGCGTTGTGTGTCGACACTATGGCATTAGTTGCCGCCTCTTTAGTCGCAAACTTTATAAAAGCGTAGCCCTTATCTTTAAAAACACGTATTTCTTGAATGGGACCAAATGGCGCAAATGTCTTTTGTATCAATTCATCGCATAATCCCGTCATTATTCCGCCACAATATACGGTACAATTGGTTGGACTCGACTGTTGGTAGACTTCATCAAATGTTAATTGTCGGGTATTAAGATTAATACCGGGGCCGACCTCTTGTGTGCGCCCACTGGACGGTGGCTTACGTGTAGCCCAATTGGTGCGAATGGCACGACTGCCTAACCACTGGCCATTCATCGTTGAGATAGCATTTTCCGCGTCCTGTTTCTTCACAAACGACACAAACCCATAGCCTTTCGATTTCAATGTTTGCGGATCTCTGACTACACGGCAGTCCGATATCTCACCGAATGGACTGAAGGCGTCCCTCAGTTGTTGTGTTTCGATCTCTGGACTCAAATCGCCAACAAATATATGAAAGTGTTTTGAAGTGTCCGGTTTGGGTCCCGTATTGCCAGGACTGGTAGCCCAGTTCACTTTGAGCTCACGGCCCATACACTGGCGCTTATTCATTGTAAGAAGTGCTGTGGCCGCACAGTGGTGGTCGTTGTACTCAACAAAACAATAGGGATCAGAGTTGGCCGAGTCATGGATTATCTTACATCCATTTACGGGTCCCATCTGTGAAAACAAGGCTAATATCAATTCTTCAGTTATGGATGCGTCCAAATTGCCAACATATAGGGTTCGCGGCTGATTGGCGTCAGACTGAACACTACTAACACCAACACTGCCATCACTTGACTTCATTGTCGAGTTTAATGCCGATGACGACGACGTGTTGTTCTGCATTGTCCGCTCACTAGACGGAGATCACTGACTGTCACACACACCTAAAGTGTATGTATGACCCACTCGTCAGACTCACCAGAGCTGGTCGACAGTTGGTTCCGATGTCCTCACGGGTGTTACTACCGTTGCGATGGTTGCCGACCGACAACAGCGATCACTGACTGACTGAGCAAAGGCTGACTCAGTCTTACACACAGTCTATCAAACACTCAATACTAACAGCGATTGTGTTATACTTATAGTTATTATAGTAGTCATAGAAGTTATAGCTGTTATAACACTCATTGCACTCATCACTCTATACTATACTATACTATAGTCTATGGCACAGTCTATGGCACACTCTATGCCATGACTTTCATTGCACACACACAACATTATACACATTACATACTGTATATCAATACATATCAAACAATAGACAACAACTACAGTATGTCTACCAATATGTGTATCAATGGCGTCATTCAATCACATTAATCACCACTAGATGTCACACTCAATAACAACGGGTCGTACACTAAGTACGTGTGAGACGGGCGCCAAACTTAGAGACTGTGACTCATTACCGCATTTTCTGACCAAATATGACTCGTTTACCGAAATCAATACAATCACCATAAAAGACATCACCAATTGGTTCACTTATACTCATTGTTGACCATCAAACTCATGAGTTAGTCATATATGATATGCTATACGAGTGACTGTTTGGTACATAAAATCGATTTATTGATTACTTTTGACAGACAAACACTTTGCAGACATTTTCAGACATTGGATGAGATTATTATCACTCAAATGACTAATCATTTCCTATAAATCTATTTATATCTAATAATTGTCTTTTCATTTAATTGGTTGCCATAAATATATTCATCAATTGTTGACCCAATTCTTGACGCCAAACCAAACCATTGATGACTCGACACAAATGTCTTAATACAAGAGATCGTGGCCTCAAATGTCTTGACTTAAGTGATGAACTAAACGTGAGGTTTGTGTCACAATTGGTATTACTTATCTGTTATTATTTTTTTTTATTTTTTAAAAATTAGTTATCAATTTGAAAGTTGATATTATTATTATAAGTTACCATTTAATTGATTTATTAAAGTTATCATATATTTAATACATGAATATATGATATCAACAAAGTTGATGACATTTAAGTGCATTATTGTGTTTATGTATTAGTGGTTTAAAAGATATGTTTGTTATTAAATGAGAAACATTATAGTGATGTTAATTATAATAAATAAAAAACTTTATGATTTGTTTTTGATTTAGTCTTTAAATCTTATACTTTAATATTTAATTAATTTTTTCATTACTTTTAGTGATACCATTATTATGAACTAATCTTTTTTCTTATTTATTTTTCTCTTATAAGGTATACCTATACTACTATATATACAATATATTAGACTAACATTTTAATAATTTATTTGATTTTGATTAACATTAGCGCTACCATTAGTTTCTTGATAGATATGGTTAATGAAAAATAAATGTCTTAACATAGAAATTGATGTCCAGTTGTCACTTATATGAGAGTTTACTTTTATGCTTTCAGTTTTTATTGATTAATACAGTAATTAAATTATTCTTATATACATTTATACAGTATATATATATCAATATTATATTTAATTGTATTTAAAATTTATTCAATAGGTTAATATTGCAAATTTAATGCATGACATGAAGCTAATTCATTGACTAATTGATGGCCTCAACCAAGAGTCCAATCAGTGAGATAACCAATCCATTGATAAGCGTCGATAAGATAAAACTCGGTTCAGAAGAGATATCTTTAATTCAGGACAGCACTGATGATCTTCAGTGGTGTGCAGAAGTTGATTATCAATATAAGAGGTTTGTTTGTATATAAAATAATTGTTTGTTTTTTAATTTTTTTAAACAATGACATTAACATTAAAGTTAGTTATTATAGTAATTAATGAATAAATCCTGAGTCATTATACAACCTTTTTAAGTATGATTTATAATTAAATCATTTAATAGATGATAATTTTGTACAAATGTTAAGATCATTATTTAAAATTCGGGTCAGTATTACAATTAATGAGTGTTTAGTTTTAACAACAAATAATAGATGAAATATTGAATTTAAATGACTATTTTATATGTTATACAAAATAGCGATGCAAATACTAGTTATTGCCGGTCGGCACCAAAAAGTGTATTTGAAAACTCATTGTTGGCCTCCTCTTCAAACAGCTATATAACGCCTCCTTCACACGACTCGTCTAAATATGTAAACATTTGTAACAAATTGGACGCAAATTTGGCTGAAATAGACATCGAGACGTTCAGAAGTGAGGACATAAACGCTGTTTTCTTGCAGAACACGGCCAATGACTCTCTGTCACTCTCGCGATCTATTTTTGATGAATCAGTCTCTTTAAGGTAATTATCCTTTTGGGTCAATAATGTGGGCGAATACACATTATTATACCGTATAACATATAATAATGTAATATTTATTTATTTTATTTCAATTTTTATATTTTCTAAAACTAGTTCTTATCAGTCACTTAATAGTGGCGAAGAGCTCTCTGAAGATACTAATGCTATAAACAGTGAAAACATTGATAATACAAAATTAAATGGCGATAAAAATTATTTTAATGATATTTCAGTGGACAGTCTAGACTCGAGTTTATTTGAAAAAAATACATCAAAATTATTACAAAAGTGTACCATAAGAGACAAAAAGAATTACACCATTGCTTTTGAGGGAAGTATCACATCATCTCAAGAACTCAATGGTTTACATAATGATAAAGTATCCGATTTGAATAAATCTAATTTTTATGAAAATAATGAAAATGTCAAAAATATGACAAAATCCTCACAACTTGAAGACAAGTTATGTAATAAAAGCAATAGATTAGTAAAAGGTGTGATCAAATTGAATGCAAAATTAACTCAAAGTATTCCCGACGTTAAGACTTTACTTAAAATGAATGGAGAGTATAGATTGCCTTATTGTCCGGTCAGTGGTTTTATACCATTATATGATTTGCAAAGTAGTCAATCATCAAACTCGCATTCATCTGGCAGTGAGTTTAGTCCACCCCGTTCTCTAGTTAAGGCATTTATGCAGAATAGGTCTCCTTTTTCAAGTCAACAGATTAGCCCATCACTCAGTTATGAGAGTCGTTCTCAAGAATCAACTGCTGGTAATACACCCGACGCTTCATTCAGACCTATTTATTACAATATTCTTGAAATGGCTCGCGAGGCTAATAATAATATTATGTTAGAAAATAAATCTAAAAAATCGGATACATTTGGCTCTTATATGACTACAAATGATGATAATATATATAAAAATACAAGATTTGAATCTCAAAGAATGTATACTTTCCCGATCAAAGAAGTCGATGAAAATATATCGGATTCGTTTACAACTGATATCAATATGAAAAGTGTTGATATAAATGAAATCAATTCTAACATCTCTGATGTCAATCGAAATCCACTGAATTTAAATCCATTTCTTCAGTCACAACCAGAGTCTCAAAAGAATTATTCCAAAACAAATCCATTGACCAAAGCTTCACATAATAGCGATGCAAACTATTGTACCAATCCTTTCATTTCACGATCTAATCAACAAAATATAAATCAAAGATATAAACAACCGATTTATGCAACTCCGAGCTCCCGATCGGCAAACACTCAATTTGTAAATCAGAGTTCATTTACATCAGATATGACTTTTCAACAAAATCTTAATTATGTGCCCAATCAGACACCATTGATGACACCGGAATCACCAAACGATTCATTGAAATCTGTTTATGTTTATTATCCTAATTATTCATTACCTGACTTAAGCTTTTTGGAACAAATACTTGAAGAACAATCTAATATTGTACCACAAAAGGTCTATATGTCGCCTACTAAACATCAAATGCCTGCCAGAGAGTCGGTATCCGTTAAAATGCGTCAAAAGACTCGACCAAAAGGAAGGCCCAAATCATTCAACGATTTTGAGAGTCTTTCGAAACAAAATTTTAATCACATTAAGGATTGGGATTCACTTAATATACTTCTGCCGAACGAATTTAAAGAGTTGTTTCAAAAGGTTAACAATATTTCGAATACAACTAATGAAACAAACAATGAATCAGAAGTTTTTGAAAGTTTTCAATCAAATGTCACAAATGGTGTACGAATGCGAACTCATCGAAGCAATGGACAGTTATTTAATAAGAATCAGTCGTCGAATAGAAAATACATTCGAAACAAACGTTTTTCATTACAAGAATATCCATTTTCAGCATTTTGTGAGCCACAACCCGAGTGCCATATTAATGATGAGCTCAATAATACCGGTATTCATAACATACCGATAGGAATGCCTCGAAGCGTAACAATGCCTAACTGTCACAATTCATGTCATTGTCATCAACATTGTTGCCATAATTGTTGCCATTCTTGCTGTCGAACCCCACGACAGTCACCGATGACCTCAGCAGACAAACCCATTGTTCAGACGCCATATACTGATATAAACACCAATTCTATCGATAAATTATGCCAATTATTGGCAATGGATTTGAGTTTTAAAAAACTTATGAATATAATTAATGGACAAAATGTATCAATAAATAAAGGATCACAATCTGAAAATTGTACTCAAAATACACCACAAAATGCTTTTAATGAGAATATCGATAACGGCTACGAATCGACTAAAACGGCTAAATATAACACCGATTCAAACAGCTTTAAAGAGTTAAAACAACGCTGGGAGTCATTGGCTACAATCACCTCAGATATTAAATTAAAACCTAACAGTTCTATCAATGGTGTTATAAATCAAGAGAGTATTGCCTCCAAAGTCGAAACCAAAGATTCTACATCACAGGTGAGGTCGAAACAGATGTCAAATAAAATCGCGGGTAAACCAGAAATCGCTCGAAAACCAAAATTAGTTTTACGAAGACCTCAGTCATCGATTCCTCGGCCGACAACACTTAACACTGAAAACTCAACAAATAGTCACTACAAGTCAATGATTCCGGTGCCCAAAACAGGCCAAACCAAGTCTAATAGAGCTATACATACTTCTAGAGTCAAAACACAGACTGGGCTGAAGCCGGTTAAGCCATAATTATACAGCATTTTGTGATTTTTATTATTAGATGAAATTTATTTTTTATTTTTAAAAGTATATATTATTTGTTTGTTAATAACCAGAACTTAATGTCAAATTAAGATATATTTATCATTATTTATCACTTTAATGGCCATAAATTAGTATGCGGTCATAACCGTAATATAAATAAATAATAATTAACAATTAACGACATATTATATATTGATTACTATATCCATCACTAAGTTCTGAGTTAGATTTGAATCTCATTTACAAATAATTAAAAACTACATATAAATGGCAATTATTAATATCATAATATATTTTTAAGACTTAATTTATTTTGTTATGTTTTATTGTTTTATATCATCTGTATAATTGGGAAATAAATATATTATATACACACATAAAATTTATAATTTACGTTATATCTAAATGTATATTTAAAAACTCAATTAAGTAATGTTTAATTTAACCATCAATTAATTGAATTTGATTTTTATCTAGTCTTTAGTTAACTTTTATACTTAATTGTAATATTAATTCTAACATTTGTTATTTTTTGGTTATATTAATTTTTAATAAATGTAATTAACAAGTCACAGTATTTTTGAGTAATTTATTTAAATAATTTAAATTAATTAATAATCCTAGTTTATATATATATATAATTTATACTGTATATATAGGTTATATTATATATATATATATTCTAAATAAAATAATAAAAATACAGATCTTTTTAAATTAAAATATAATTTAACTAAATAATTATAAATATAGACAATGGATTTTACACTAAATTTCACATAATAATAATAATAATAATAATACATGTCTCTGTAATTTTATAATTACCGGTAAATGTTAAATATTTGATTCAATTAAATATTACGATTATTCAATAGCAATGACACGCAAAGTATTGGTAGCACCGGACCCTTTACGCCAACCGGTCACAAAAACAACTACATCACCAGTTTTGAGTGCACCTCTCTTTTTACCGAACTCTACCGCTTCCTTGAGTCGAGTGTCTACATCTTTAACCCATTCTTCGGACTCGTTTCTAGGTTTAGGGTAATGGAAAGGTAGAAGACCTCTGAAGAGATGGGCCTGTCTTGTGGTTTGTTCGTTACGTGAAACTGCAATAATAGGACACCGGGGTCTATATTTAGATATTTCATACGCTGTTTTTCCACTTGTAGTTAACACAATGATAGCAGAAGCACCACATTTGAGTGATGCGTTAACGGCTGCAATAGCCATAGTAATGGTCAATCCGGCCGGAGTCGGCGTTTTGTATGTCAATTCATGAAATACGCTCTTTATTGTAATGAAATTGATTCAAATTAACTAATTACTCAAAAATATAGATAAACAATGCAAACCTTTGTAAAAACGGCGGACTCAGCCTCCAAACATATGTTATGCATCATTACCACTGTTTCTAAAGCATACTGTCCTTTAGCGGTCTCTCCCGATAACATGACACAATCGGCTCCATCGAGGACAGCATTGGCCACATCGGACACCTCAGCTCTTGTAGGTCTTGGTTTAGAAACCATACTTTCAAGCATTTGTGTGGCACATATGACTGATTTTCCCGCGACATTACACTTAGCAATCATCATCTTTTGTGCCAAAAACACCTTTTCAGCCGGTATTTCAATACCAAGGTCTCCACGAGCAACCATAATACCATCACTTTCAGCAATAATCTCATCAATCTTTTTGACGCCTTCGTGGTTCTCAACCTTTGATATAATCTTAACATTTTCACCGCCGGGTCCCGCCTTCTTCAAAATTTCCCGTATTTCACGAACTCCAGAACCGTTTCGGATAAATGAAGCAAATATCATATCAACGCCATTCTGGACACCGAACTCGAGATCCTTTTTGTCTTTTTCAGAAACAGCTGGCAAATCGACAATAGCTCCGGGAAGATTCACACCCTTCTTAGATCCCAATTTGCCGCCGTTTTCAATATCACAAACAAGAAAATCGGCGCCTTTTATCATAAATTTCATATTTAATATCAAAAATTATATGATATGTCAATAAAATCAAATATATGCTAAACTACTGACCGACTTCTTTGACTACAAGTGAGATAAGTCCGTCGTCAACATAAACCCGATTTCCCGGAACTAATACTTTAACAATATTTTTATAGTCGACATAAACGATATCTTGTGATCCTTTTTCAAAATACGACTCATCAGTTGTCAGTTTAATAGTATTTCCTTTTACGAGTTCAATCTCAGCGGAGGCGCCCTGAATAGCAGTTAAAATAAATTGCCGGTAATAATAGTATAATCAAAAATGGATTAAATCGTTTAAAAACATACTCCTTCCAGAAGACCTGTTCTTATTTCGGGTCCCTTAGTGTCCAAAGCAATGGCTACGGGATAGTTGGGAATCTGCAACTGTTCGCTCGCCAATTTGGCCGCCGATCTCACGTTATCGATGGTTGACTTGTGATACTGTGTCACAAAACATAAGACAATCAATAAATATTAATAATAATACTAAACAATCGTAAGTGTCAACTGACCGCATACTCTCCGTGCGAAAAGTTCATCCTTGAGATTACCATTCCTGACTTAATCATCTCAACCAATGTCTCCACTTTCTGTGAGGCCGGACCTATCGTACAGTTCAAATGTCAGTTAGTATTTGTCATTTAATCCAAATACAAATCCTCGATATTACTAACCAATAGTACAGATAATTCCTGTCAAACGAACTACTTGTGGTTTGGAGTCGATGTCGAGGGCACTCATGTGGTCCAGCATTGAATCGGCTTCGTTGGCCTTCATCTGGAAAGGGATGTGTTCTGTAGGTGAAGACATTATCGGCCAGTTGTCTCTGTCATCAATATTATAATACAATTAATTTTCAGATAAAATGTGGTTAAAGTGTTTGTCATATTCTTACCAATTAATTCAAAGTTTATATGAAATGTGGTTTCAATTGAAATGTTATTTGAGAGAGAAATCGCTGAAAACGACAATTTTATAGCTATTTATATACTTTTTAAATATATTTTTATCATTTAAACAGTAGTGTAATGAAAATGTTTGATAACTATAGTGATTACTATTATTTTTAACTTACATAAGCTGTCAATTGAAAGCTAATATTAGTTGAAAACGATTATAAAAATGTAATTAAATTCAATTCAAATGAAAGTACTTTATATTATAGAGTATATGACTATTCAATGCTTTTTTATTTCAATTAAGTGTTACTAAAGTCACTCTCTTTTAAGTCAATTGAAGGTTACGTAAGGTTTAGCTGAGAGTCGAGAGTTTCACGCATTGATTGCGTGAAACCAATGGTTCGATAGTGCGATACATAAGCGATGTTCGCATTGTTTTCAACACAAACATCACTACACGTGAAGACAGTGACCACTGTTTTTAACCACTTCTTGAATGACAAACACAACACTTGACGTCCACTTCAAGCCAGACAACAGTCAACTCAAAACCAAAAGATCGCAATTAATTGCATCCATTGGTATTGCAGTGTTTGGCGGCGTTTCAGTCAGTCTTTTGGCCATTAGTTTGCCGTTTGTTTGGCCAGCATTTCGGCGACAAGTATTACCATATATTCCGGCCACCGATACTCAGGTCCGTAACGTATTGTCACTATTAAGACGGTCTGAAACGAAATCAGTGATTGACTTGGGTTCGGGCGACGGAAGAATTGTATGACTACTCGTAAAATGACCCGAAGTTTGCTTTGTATTAATGAATTGATTTAACAGGTCATTGAATGCGCCCGACTTGGCCTACAATCACACGGCGTTGAACTCAATCCCTGGTATTATTTACTTTAAAAGCCATTGTTTTATTTTAAATCTGTTGGCTATAACTTATAATACTTACTATCGGTGCTTATCTTATAATCAATTACCCGATTGTAGAAAAACAATATCCCATTAATTAAATAATAAGCTCTGATTGTGTGTGAGTGAGTGAGTGAGTGAGTGAGTGAGTGAGTGAGTGAGTGAGTGAGTGAGTGAGTGAGTGAGTGAGTGAGTGAGTGAGTGAGTGAGTGAGTGAGTGAGTGAGAGAGAGAGAGAGAGAGATAACAGTGCACTTCAGGTCTTTTACATACCTTTACTTTATTTGAACCCCAATTGATTGACAGTTCATATAATAAATTGATTAAATAGTTATGCATTTAGTTTACCGGTAATATTAAAATTTGATAACATTGTTTTAAATTGTATAATTAATAACTATCAGTTTGCATTATATAACTTTTATTAAATAATATTTTATAACTAATTTATAATATTTATTTTACTTTTTTTTCATAAATTAACTAAAAATATTGATTAAATTACCGGTAAATTACCTATTGTCATATATTTGTACCGGTAATATAATCGTATAATTATTTAATCATACTGTATATATTAAAGCAATAATATAAAATTATTTACGATAATTATAAAAATTTTATATTTCAGGCTTGTCTTATACTCCAAGTTTAGGTCACGATTATTAGGTACCAATCGATTGACACATTTTCAAAGAAAAGATTTGTGGAAAGTATGCATTTAGTAGTCTTATAGTACTACCGGTATTTAAGTTAATAATGTTATAATTATTATTTGATTTAATTTATAACATAATAGATAAATACATCCAATTATGATAATATCGTTATTTTCGGTGTTGAAGATATGATGTCTTTACTTGAAACTAAAATTATAAAAGATTGCAAACAAAGTGGAAATTCGGTTAAAGTAATAGCCTGTCGGTTCCCATTACCAAATTTGATACCTATTGAAATAATTGGCACCGGTATTGATACTGTTTGGCTTTATAGATATCCCAATCATAACAGATTATAGTGAGTTATAATCTTTATTACAATATGTATATATATATTAATAATTTATATTTTAAGTGATTCAATGACATAACTTATGTGATGTACGACAGGTTTTTTCTAATGGTATTTGCAAATTAATTTACGGTAAGTGATTATTCATCACATTTTTATCATATTTATAGACAATAGTAAAAGCGCTACTAATAGTGTAGATTTTAGTACAATTTTTATCTTAAATATTTTTATTACAATTTATAACTATTTAATAACAAATATTTAAGTTTAATGAACAATATAATATTCAATATTCAATATAAGTACATTTATAGCATATTAGATAATATACGGTAATGAAAATTTGATATACAATAAATAACTGTAAAACAATTGTTAAATTTACATAACTACTGATTGCTAAATAAACATTTATCCAAAAAACAATATAAATATAAAACATTTTCACATTAATTTGAAATAATGTTTTGTTGAGGTCAGAGCACATAACAATAAATTTTTATTATCTTAACATCAATGGTCATTCCTAACACTGGTTATTGTATATTTTTTTATAACTGTGTTCTCTGATTTTTGCTGATTCGGTACCAGCAGTAATTCTGAGAGAGAGAGAGAGAGAGAGAGAGAGAGAGAACATGACTATTATTATGATTCTGTAATTTTTCAATTTTTAAAAAATGAATATAATTTAGTATTAATTAATTGAATAAACAATATATATAATAAATTTTATATATTTTACAAATAAAGTGTAATGTAATATTGGAATTAAAAAGAGAGTATAATCACTGCAACAAAATTAATTGTAATACTACAGTCTATATACTTCTACTGTATATTACAAATATTAGAAATTATTTCTAATATATAAAATTTATGACATAAATTGTTTAAATTACATTTTAGATTATTAAGATTAATCCATTTTTAAATTGCATATTATTTTTGATAAAAGTTATATCATATGTATTATCTGTCTCTCTCTCTTTCATTCAAAATCTCTATTCCTAAAAATATGTCAAAAATATTGGATATTATATCTCAATTACCGTAGTTGTATAAAAATCTATATATGCTGAAACAGATAACTGTCCGCTAAAAACTTGTATTATAGATGATCAGTGATATCAAGTAAAGGTAATCAACAAATAATTTTAATTATAGCATTTTTTTATAATAAGTTGTTAACAAATGAATTTTAAATAACAAATAATAACATATGATTACAAATGCATTTTTAATGATTATTGAATAATTTGATTAAATAAAGACTGTTATGATTTGTATTAAAAAACAGTATTTTTATACTAACTATTACTAAATATTATTAATGACCAGAGATTTAGTCTGACAGCTGTTCCAATTCATACCATTGTTTAATTAGTTGAGATTCCAGTGTCAATGTATTCATTTGAATAGATGTCAGTCCTATTATATTAGACTTCTTTTTGAATACATTACGAGCTGATCCATTCCTCGAGAAGACCAATATATCTATAGCTTTCCATTTATTATCCAATTCAAAGCTGATATTGTTTTTTAAAAAATGATTAATTTTTTAGTATTTAATTTTTAAAAGAATTTACTTATAAAAACTAACTTTTCATCAAATAATGGATTACATGTATATCTTTTTGTTATTGATTTTAAACTTTTCTTTAATGTCATTGAATTTTTACCCTGAGTTCCGTATATCTTAACATAAGGATTAGGTTTTTGACCATCAATTAATGGTAGATTTCTATTATTATTTATAAAATAGTTAGTTTAGATTACTAATATTCAGATACAAAGCAATAATTTTATTTGATATTAATATCAATTACTTACTCAGCCTTATGAACAATCAAAAATGGTTTACTAGTATAGCCTGACTTTTGAATAGTCACCAAAATTCTCGGATACTTTACATGATTTTCTTGATCATCACTCAAATTTGCTGTTACTTCAGACTTCCTAAAAAATAAATAACAATTTTATTATTTAAATATTATAATATAACTGAATTTTACCCATTAGTTTCAGAAGTCTTTATTGGTTTATGTTTTCTATCATTTTGAGACTTTTCGATGACATCTTTGTTGATTTGATAACCACTTGTATGAATGATAGGCTGTACCGTTCCTTTAATCATATCCTCAATAGTTGGTAGGGTTGGCTCATCACAAATCTCTTCTATGGGTTCTTCAATGACAACACTGGGAATTTGTTGGCATTTTTGGCACTTCATAATTCTTAAGCTAACACTTATGTTTAGTTGACAATCAGTTGTACGACCAGAGATAGGCAGGGGTTCATTGAATAACATGTTTTCAGAGGAAATAACTTTTTCAAGTTTTAATGAAACACTTCCCAAATGTCTGTCAGCTTTACTATCGATTATATTGAAATGTATTTCAGTGTTTTCATTACAATGTTGTATGAGATAACTGAACTCCTCTTCCCAATTGGGATTAGCCGTACTTTTCTTAACAATGCTTTCATTTTTATCGTTACCCACTGTTATTACACAGTAAGGGTCGGGTTCACCCATTGTCTTAGTTACCGGTAAATTGCGGGCGCCATCCAAATAGATTAAGATGACTCCCACTGCACCAAATATGGGTGAATCAATTTGATTATTATCATTATCATTATCATATTTATTTCTGACTATTACACTATTTTCAATCGTTTCATTTAAATCACTAATACATGTGCTTAATGTAAACCATGTTGTCTTTAAATGAATTGCACCTCTTTTGACATCTTTGAGTGTAATCCACGCTTCATTTAACTCATTATTGGCTATTGTGGCTAATGATAGTGTAGTTCTGCCTAAGAAGTCATCCTTACTTCCCTGATCTTCATCCATGACCTCTATCTCAATATTCTGGTCGTGAAGATTATAGATTACAGTTTCACAAATGTAGTTCCACTTTGGGTTAACTGTATTGGGGATTACTTTTGATTTATATTCACAATTACCAATTAAGACGATTACATATGGATCACTCTTTCCTAATCCTAATATAGTTATAATACATTTGTTATTTTCTCACTTTTTAATAATTGGTTTATAGGACTGACCTAACATTCCGACATCACTTTTCTTTAGATTTCTCGCTTCTATAATCTCAAGCCTAATAACTCCCACGGGTTGTGAAAATTTAATTGATTTTAATGATATATCATTAATTAGAGGAAACACATATTTGTTTGGCAAAACCATAAGTGCTGATAATTTTTCACGAATTGCTTGTCTTAGATAATATCTTATATCATAATTTAATAATAATAATAATTAAAAAATTATTTTTAATTATTTAGAAATAAATAATATGTACCTCAGTCCAGGTATATCTAGAATATCAGCTAAATTAGTTAAACTGAACTCAATTGCCGGGTTATTGAGGAAATAAACGGAAACACAACCCACTAAAGGTATGTCCTTAAGTAATGGTCGTAATTCAACCCGAATTCTACCATAAAGTTGAAAGTGTTTGATACCTGCTTTCATATTCTTGATACTGATTTGAATGTCACAATTGCCGGCATAACTGTTGAATATTTAATGACATATTTATTGGTCTATTTTTTATAACCTGTAAATCGCTTACATTATCTCCATATCAAAAATAATTTCATCTCTTGAGGTATTTTCATCGTAACATTTAACACTTCCGATACGTAAAGGCTTTACGAGATTATATAATAATGATTTTAAATAATAATAATAATTTTAATGCATTATCTTAAAAAAATACTTAAATATTAACATGATTATTTGATAATATTGTAAAAACAATATTGCTCAATTAAATGCTTATTGAAATACTTAATTGAATAAGCCATATACTATAACTATTCTGTAATACACCACATTTTTTTTATTAATCAAATGATAATACTGTATAATTACTTGAAATTAATTGTTATTATTTCTACACATTATATACTGTGTAAATGATTTTGTTTGCATTAAATATTGCTTATATCGTGTTAAATGATATAAATAATTTAATGTGTTAAAAATATAACAACATATTTATATGAAAAGTAATGTTATTTTAATTATAACTGATTTTAATCTTACAATTGATCCCAAATCAACTCTTTCAAAACGAAAACTCTTGAGAAAGTCGGGAAGTGCTGACTTGATATTTGGTTCAATACTTGATTTTATTAATGTCTTTACATATTCATCAATGAAAGGCCACATTTGTTTGACAATTTTGTTTATCCATTCGGCTCTTTCTGAGTCCTTAAATAAATTTATATTTATTACTTTTATAACTACTATTAAAATTTCTTAATAATTATTATAACAGTTGTTTAAGCAACTATAGTTTAATATAACGGTATGTACAGTTATGTACAGTTATGTACATATTAATTTACTATAGTTAGATAGTATTATCAATAATTTGCTGTAATTTTTAGACAAATACAATTTTATTACCTATTTTTATTAAAATTGTTTAACTAAACAATAATGTTTTATTTAGGTTGTTCATAGAATTGACGCTTATAAATAATATTTAGTTTTTATTTAAATTTAAATTTATCAATTACAAATACTTAATTCTAAAGTCTATAATTTAATATATTGTATTGTATTTTATTTTTTGTTATAATTGCATTAATCCCATGAGATTAATATCTAATCAAGTGTTTAATGATTAATGAGTAACTAATTAACACATTTCTTAAAGCAGTATTAGTAATGCAAGAATAATGCAATAATTGTTGTATAATATTATTAGAAATATAAGTAATATTAAGTTATTTATTTTGTAATAGTTTATTATATTAGTTTATTACCGGAAAGTAGACCCATGAGGGCAGGTCTTTAATGGCACCGGTTATGGTTGGTTCCTCATTAGTGGCCAATTGTCTAAAAAAACTAATTCTTTGATATATTTGTGCGAAATATTTGTGTCTCAAAGTCCATATAAATACTCCAATTAGTATCCAAGCGATGCTGAATCCCATATAACCCAATATATATATAAAACATAGTTTTGTAAATAATTTAAGGAATTGTTGGGAGAGATTATAGAGTTGTAAAGCACTTTCATTATAATTTTCGTTACTATTATTAGTATTTATATCATTTTTGGTATCATTTTGTTGAGCATTATTTTCCATTTTATTTGTATATATTATCGATATTAATTAATAAATCGATATAAAAACATTATTTAAAATAGACTTTATATTATAAAAAAATAATTATTGACACACTTTACATGCACCAAATAATTTTCACACATATTGAAAATATTTAGATAAGATAGGTTATTTAATTTATTAAATTATAAATTTTATTAAATATGTTGAATATGAGAAATCAGTTGGTTAAAAAAAAAATTAGTAATTTTTCGGATTATTTAATTATAAAACAAATAAACATTTAATATTATTTAAAAATATAAACTGAATAAAATTAGTATTGCCTTGAATTGTGAGCCAATAATAAAAATAGTTGAAACAAATACTATATAAATATATTTACAGTATATTATCAGTAGTCAGAAGTCTTAACATAAAAATCACAATATTCTTGACACGCATTCGCTGTTTTGCACAGTTATCTCGTCGACAGACCTGTTGTACAATAAAATAAAAGTTATAATTACATCACTGTTTGAAAATAAACCAATAATTATATAAAACATATAAAAACTAGAAGTAGAAATGTTTTCTCTTTATATATATATATTTAATAATGTAGTTGTAATTAATGTTAAATATAAGGAGAGCACATGTGCTAAAAGTTAATAACAGTATATACAGTACAGTATAATAACTACCGGTAATGAAACACTTTTACTAATATTTCTATGAATTTTTTGGTCCATCTTTTTTATTAGGAATATACAATATTAAGTGTCAAATAAATATATCATATTTTTGGCGACAGTTTTAAATGCAATGAAAAAAGTTATTTTTGGACTATAATTAAATTTTTGGTATAAATAGTAATATTAATAATAATAATAATAAAAAAATGAGTTTTAGTGATATTGAAGAAAAAGAATTAACAGAATTGTTTGATTTGAATGGATGTGTTGAATGGATTGAAGAAAACAATTATTTGAGGACTTGTTTGCAATTTTCTTCAGATGTTCTTCAATACAGTTCGACAATTGCTTTAATTCTGAAGAAACGAACACAAAGTGATTATTGTATATCATATTCAATGATGTGTTGTGTAGACTATCTATCGGTCAAACATCTGAACCAATATTCTGTTGATTGCATCATATATTTCGGTAACGTTTGTCTCACAACATCACAATTGACTGATTCACTACCAGTTTTGTATGTTTTCACTAAAAATGGTTCGTATAGTTAATTAATTTTTATTTATTATATTTGCTATTTTTCACGTTTTTATCCAAATTTATAGTAAAGACCGAATCATTGGACTTCATTGAGTCAGCGATTGTCGAAATAGATCCAATAAATTGTTTATTTCTTTACACTACAAACAATGCATTTCTTGCAATGCAAGTAATTGAGAGATTTGAAAGCAATGATAAAATGAAGACAATTGTATCGTTAGCTAAACTTAACAAACAATCAGACAAATGGTATTTTACAGATAGTGTCAAATCAGTTATTGATAGTAAAGATGACAAAACAAGTGATACAAAGTTAGGTCCTTTCAAAATTACAAACGATATTTCAAGCTATGATTTAGTCATATATTTAGGACAATGCAATTCACTTGAATTAATATTAAATTGTAGTAAATTACTAGAAATAGATGTCAATAATAGTACAAAACGATTAATAAATGGATCGAAAGAGTTAGGAAAAAGAGTGGCTTTAATTGAAAAGTTTAAACAAAAATCTTGTCATTTAATTGGATTTCTTATCACAAATCCTTTGCCTAATGTCAATGAAATATGTTGTCAAAGCAAGAAATTAAGCAAACGTTTGCATAAAAAATTATATTATATATCACTTATACAAGCCATCGATGAATATAAATTAGGAAACTTTGGTGAACTCAATGGTTTTGTTGTCATCAACTCATGCTATTGTTCAACAGCTCTCAATTCAATTGACTATTATCTGCCAGTTTTGAATTGGACTGAATATCAAATCGCTTGCGGAGTTACCAAACATTATGGAGGAGTCCTCTGGAATGACAACTTAGATGACACTTCAGAACCAATCAGTGATCATTCAGACATAGATGAGGCATCAGTTGATGACTTGAATAAAAGACTTATTGAGACACAAGTATTTGAGACAAACAAATGGTTTGGACTTCAAGTCAATGCCGGCGACAGAGAGGCCGCAGTCATTAAAAGTGGACAAAAAGGAATCGCTTCTGAATATGAAAATGAAAATATTTTATGATTTACTGAAATATACTTTTTTGATAATTTTAATATTGTCTAATAGTATTTTTAAATAAATAATTAATGTTTTAATATGAAGTTATATAATATTATCACTTTAATAAAATATTCAATAATATATAGAATTGAATATACAAATGAATATAATATGAATTATATTTTCATCATTTTTGATATTTTTTTTGCAAACCTTGAATTTCAGTCAATTCAATTCAAATGATTTTGTCATATAATTTTATTAGTTATGATTTCATTCAAAACAAAAGTATTTATAAATAGTTATTAATTTGAATTACTAATGCTTTTTAGTAACTATAACGTGAGTGATGTGAATAAAGTCTAATTAATGCCAATTATTCATTTAGTGTATAACTACTGAAAGTTATATTTTTAAAGATTATAAATGAGGTAATAGCCTACAGTATTACTTACTAATATTATAGCTTATAATTTACGATATATTTAATAAGTGATATTAATAATTATTATTATAATTATAAACGAGTTTCTTTCATATTTTTTAAAATATAAATATTTATATAAGAGTTACAGATAATTTAAAAAAAAAACAAAAAAGTTTATTAATTGGTTTCAGACTTAAAGGTAAAGTCAAAGTTTGTTTTCGTGAGGATTGATTGTATGGCAGGAACAGTAGGTCAGTGCGAGGGATCAATTGATGTGAACCCCAACCAAACAGATTAGAGATATTGTAGTCTATAATAATTATTATAAGGTATGCCCTAATCCTTATAGCAAACAATTAGTTCAAATAGTCGTTAATAATCTATAATATTGTAGAATAACTAAATATGATATAACAATGCAATTATTGATAACAATGTGATCTAGGGCGTTTCCTAGACTATATATATATATATATCTGCAAATAAGTTGTGCATGATAATTTTGATAGAGAGGGCCAACTAATATATATTTGTATTTTTATTTTTAAATATTATGAATAAAATAAAAATAAATTGCATTATTAGTAAAAAAAAATTAATTTATTGCTTTAAAGATTGAAGTAAAGGTAAAAAACATTAATGTGTGAATGCAATGACTTAACGATCCCTTTGTTGCTACCAATGATTCAATGGTTTGTTTGGTGTAAACGTTGCCATCATTTCATTGAATCATTGAATCACTCATTGATTGCTCTAAACATTCATTGAATTCATTGTTTGTTATAATTGTTTTGACAGTTGTGTCGACATTGAGAGCAATCACTGATTGATTCCGTCGGTGATCACCAACTTTGACAACAACACCATCACATCAATGGCCAAAACATACGACTATTTATTCAAACTCTTACTGATTGGTGACTCCGGAGTCGGGAAGACGTGTATTCTGTTTCGTTTCTCTGAAGATGCCTTCAATACGACATTCATCTCAACAATTGGTGACTAATTTTGTTAATTATTTTTATTTTTTATTGGCTATCATTGGCCACAACTATAGACAATGCTTTGTCTAATAACTGATAATTTGTATTTTGTTGTCTATTAAACAGGTATTGACTTTAAGATCCGTACCATTGAATTGGACGGCAAGAAGATTAAGCTACAGATATGGGACACCGCAGGACAGGAAAGATTCCGCACTATAACGACGGCCTACTATAGGGGTGCGATGGGTATTATGTTGGTCTACGACGTAACCAATGATAAGTCATTTGAAAACATTAAGAATTGGATCCGAAATATTGAAGAACACGCGAGCAGTGATGTGGAGAAAATGATTTTGGGAAACAAGTGTGATGTTCACGACCGCAGACAAGTGTCACGTGAAAGAGGAGAACAGTTAGCCATTGAATATGGCATCAAATTCATGGAAACCAGTGCTAAAGCGTCTATCAATGTTGAAGAGGCCTTCTTTGCCTTAGCAAAGGATATTAAGACTAAAATGGAGAAAAAACTTGTAAGTAATCGACGATTCATTGACCAATTGATATCATTTTACTATTATTTCTAAACTTTTTTGTTAACACTTTCTCTATTATTTTCTTGATTTATTTTGACATTTAAATTGTCATTTCATCGCTAATATCTGTCTTTAAACTCAATTACCGTCTTTTGTATCAAAGAAGGTATGACTCAAAATATAGTATCTTTTATAACATAAACATTTGAAACAAACAATTATTTGTTTAGTATTTCTCAATGAAGACTCAATATTTATTTCAAATAAAATAGATAACAATTTTTATACAACAAACAAACTTTATATCAATTATGATAACTAATAAATTGTATGTTTGAATATATATTATAGGAGGCGTCGAACCCATCGCGAGGGAGTCATCACTTGAGAGCCAATGAGCCGACCAGAAAACAGTCGAAAGTCTGGTTTTGTTCAATACTCTAAATATTTTATGTTAATTTTTAAATATATATATATTATTTAAAAAAATCTAATATTATTATTTAATAATCACATTATTACTGTATTATTTTTTGTCAATCTAAACACAGAGGATATCATAATTATTAGATAACTAACTATCCAAACAAACAAACAAACTTTTAAGCCTTATTTCAGTGCCTTTAACTTTATTAATAGACAAATTAGTTTGTTTATTGATAGGCAAAGTTGTTAAAATTTTCAAATATTAAATACTGTATTAGTATTATTGTAAAACTTAATTGAAATATCTATTTGATAAATTTTTATAAAATTTATTATTTAATATATTTGATATCCTTTTTAATTGCCATTCCAAGTGTTAGTATACATACACGTAATTATCAGCTTTTTTTAATATAGTATAATAATAATATAATTTAAATACTATTAATACAATTTCTTAAAATGTTTTATAAATTGACAACAAAAATGTATTGCTGTTAGTAAAAGCAAATGTAATTTTAGTATATATATATACTGTAATAAGTTTATATTTTGTACAATTTATACAAACATGTAATTTGATTTTAGACAAATAACTTAATTTCAATGTTAATTGGTATTTATTTATACATTTAATTAATTTAATATTATCAAACACTATGTCCTATCAATTAATATCTGACTTGTTTTTATGTCAGTAAATCTCAAAAATAATTATAAAAGAGGACATTATATTTTAAATAAATTTATTTTCTAAATTTTGTTTAAATAAAATTATAGTATTTGTTACTATTATATATTATTAGAGATAAAATACTCATTTCATTGCATTAATTTAATAACTTGAAAGTATATGTTATAAATTATAACTTATAATTAAAATATTGATAAAACTATTTTTCTGATTAAAAAAATTAAAGAAACAATTTTATAAATACTTGACTTATTTTAAATTCAATTATTTTTTACTTAAGAAAAATTATTAATTTAATTTATGTATTATAAATTTGTTTGGCATTTTTGTGTTGAAAATTTAATTGTTAAAAATCTAAATTATTAAATTATAGCCGACATTATAGTTTACACAAATGTATGAATAAACTAAATGACAAAAAGCGAGAAATAAGTTATATATAATATATTGACTTAATTACATATCACTACATAATTCATATGTAATTTAAAGCCAAGTATCAAATTGGGAAAAAATTTTCATAACAATAACAATTATGTATTACCGGCATAATTAAATAGTGGTGTGATTTATTATTAGTATTTTATTATTATTGCTACTAATACTACTACTACTAGTATTATTATTATTATTTAGTCGATGTATGTTATATTAATAGCTATTATCATTTCCTCGTTTAATATTTGAAATAAGCTATTATTGATAAATGTTGTGTATTATCATTATAATGGGAGATGTACTGTATCATTACAATTTCCCAATATCTAATGTAATAAATTGTCCTTTAATTTGCAAAAATTAGTATATTTATGATAATATCACAATATATTAATAGTACATAAAAATATTGGCACAAATTATATGCTACATACTGTATATTATTTGTTTGATCTAAATGTCTATTTTATTGCAACTATTAATATTATATGCTTATAAATTAGGATTTATTGTTACCATTAATCTAATCGCAAATCATAGTTACTTTAATATGGTTTATCGGAATCTATTTTTTCGACTATCAATGAAATTTGCTGACTATTTAATTTAATTTTATTGATTAATTGAAGTACAATAAGTAAAGTTACTTTACCGGTACCTGCAATTGCATACCATATTTGGATTATAGCCTAAACTTGTATTTTTTTACATTTGCAGCAAATTAATTGCTATAAAACATTGAATGCCAGTAATGATAAATTTATTACAAACCAATAAATGTATATAATATAAATATATTGTATAATAACCCAATATATCGGTAATATTTATTGCTCTGTAGATGTAGCTTCAAGTTTATAGTTATTAATAATTTGAAAAAATAATTAATATTTTCACGATTTCTATACATTGTATAGACAAAGATCATCGAAGAAAATGGTAATTTTAATAATGAATTGGATGACATGTTAGGTACCACCCCTCTAATCTAACTGTGCAAGGACATATTTCCAGTTTAACACTTTATACATTTTAAACATTTTGCAGATTTATATACTTTATAAAAAAATCAAGGATGACCATCATTTACATCAAACATTAGTTTCAAAATTGAAATATATATTAAAAACATAAAGTTTGATCAAAACGCTAAAAATAATTAAACATAAAAATGTATGCTATATATAATATTTGAGATTATTTGTTGAATATAATTTTAATGTAAATTTTGCGGCTTATAATTGGCAACATTATAATCATTTAATCTTAGTATTTTTATATAGAATTTATTAATTAATGTACAACAATAAAGTAATATAAAAATTATTATAATACAAAATTATTATAAAATTAATATTACTATACATTTAATTGATTATTTTTACAATTAAATACAGTATATTAGCATTTAAACAAAATCAATTATACTGTTATCAAGTATATCATAAAATTTTGGAGACAATGATTAATTTAATATATAAATTATATTTATATTAATATTAGATTAGATTGTATTTACTTTCAATAAGATATCAAAAGTTTTAAAAATAAATTGTCTTAAAATATAATTATCGACTAAATAAATATACATTATTATATAATTGTCATTTACGGTTGCAATCAATTGTTTGGATGTTTATGTAAATAAATAATTATATTTTACTATACAAGTTATAACTATATTTTTTCTTTATTGTTAAATTATAACATCATTGACTCTATTTATAAATTGACTGATTTAACTTTATTTGTTATGCAATCTCATGTATGTATAGATGTTATGTTTATTCATTATTATAGCAATTCTGTGAATTGAAAGGGCTTTTTGAGTGTCATTGCAATCTTCATGAGCGCCAAGTTGTCTATAAAATCACTTTGAAATTATATAAATTGAATAAAAGCCATAAAAATTATCTCTTATGATAAAAATGCATTGAAGGTCGCAGTTTAGCTTATTTATCAAAAAACTGCTATTTTTCAGATACACATTAGATTATCGACTAAATTAAAATGATTTTTTAATGAATTTCATTTTATATATTAGTTTGATAGCTATTTTTAATGTACTATAGTAAATATGTGCAAAATAAAATAAAACATTTTGTTATTAAAAAAAAGTTTATTTGTCTAAATTGACGTGAAATTCATTAAAATGTCATTTGATGAGTATATTGATGTATAGCTTAATGATGTGATATTTAAAATTTATATATAGTTTTAGTTATTACACTTATTATCTGATGATGTACTACAGTATAATGTTTATTATATTCACATATGTCATATATAATATAATAATAGTTATTTTATTTAAGTAAATTAAATTTAATTTACACTATCTTTATAATATTAGTTGTTTTAAGATATTTTAAAAACATTGAATAAACGTAAAAATTTTATAATTAATTTATGTTTTTATTGCGACATGTTTTACATTTATTATCATTGATATTACATATCTATTATATAACTATATATATATATATATATATTATTAAATTAAATATATATGTGACTTTAATTAAGTATTATTTTATTAAAACTACTATTACTTTAAATATGTTTAAACTCTTAATGAATGATAACAATGAGGGTTTATCTGTTTTTTAAAAAACATAGAGATATATGAATGTGTCCTTCAAATTCAAGTTTTCAATATTTATAATAATTTTTAATTTTACAATTTTTATTTAAAGCTTTTTTCTCTGACAGTACTCTTTACATGAATTTTTAAAGTATTATAAAGTGTTTTATTTCATCGCATAATCATTCAATAAATGTATTCACAAATTGTTTACTGTATTACTAGTTCTTATATATAAATAGTTATATATAGTTAACATCAATGCCATTGCAATGGGAAGGGATTGATGTGACTGACAAATAATTGATCATTAAATCTCAAATTTAATTAATACATAATGTGACTTATATTAACTTTTATAATAATTTATTTTAACTTTTTTCCTATTATAAATCATATCGTAAAAATAGTCGATTACTATAACTATTATAATCAACAGTGCACTCCAAACACTAGATATACTATAATACTATCAAAATATTAATCAATTTTGTTTAAGTAAAACCAATTGATAATAATATTTATAATTATATGCAGCAATTTTGTCCTAATATTTGGTATAATTTTTTTAAATAAAATCATAGATTTATAATTAAACTGCTAATTACAGTATAATCTAAATTTAGAGTTATCAAACATTTGGCAGAGAGTATATACAGTATAAAAATTAAGTTTATGTAAATTTATTGTATATTTTGTATTTTTTTATATTTTTGCCACAAAATTCAAACATTTGTTTCAATAAGTAAACGCTAGCAAAAAAAAGTTACCGAAACTTTTGCTAAGATTAAGAGTAAAATACAGTACGTTTATAATAAACATATTGGGATTAACTATAATTAATCATTTGAATTAAATATACCAATTATTATGTGTTGTAATATTATTTTTAAAGTACAACATTTAAAGTTAATACTGTATATCAAAACATTAGTACAATTTGCTGATTGCTATTCATGTAATATCTTATAATATGGTTTTTAAGTCTGTATTACTTTATTACATATACTGTATAGAGGTTTGTATAAAATTCATATAATTCAGTGTTGAGTATATAATGACCAAATTGACATTTATCAAACCTGAATATTTATACCAAATTAATAGTTGTATTTAAATTTATTGTATATTTCTTACCAAGTATTTTACATTTTGACGTTTTATAGCTGCCTTTGATATTATCAAATAATACATTGATATTTTTCAAAATGCATTTGATATAAATATTTATTACATTCAATTTTTAAAAAATAATTTGCCACAATAATTGTATTCAATTTTTTAAAGGATATTTATTATTCAACTATTTGTTATCTAAAAATTAGTTTAACAAGATTTGGTGTGAATCTGTAAATTGAATATAATATGACTAACATATGTTTTATTTTAAATTTTAATTAATTAAAAAAAATAATCTATTTTTGAAAACATCAAAGTGTTGTTTGGAAAATTAACCTGGGCAATTGAAAAAAGCGTCAAAATAAATATAAATAGTATATTGAATACATTAATTAATAGTAAGTATGAAATTGTGTGAATGTGGTAATGCTATGTATGTAGAGTGTGCTCACAACAGGTCCTCACATTGTGTTTGAATGCAGTGCTGACTAACAGCTGATTGCTTTTCACACAACTGTTAATGCATTGAATGCATTGAAACATACATTCAATTGATTGTTAGTGAGACTGTGTGTTGAAGTAGTAGTCAATAGGTTTGGTATGTGTTGTGAGCTAACAGTGCTAACAGTGTTTGTGCTCATACCAGACAAGATGGTGAGCCTTTAGACACTTAGCACAACTGATCTGACCTATCACTGGACCAGCCATACAATGGACCAAATAAAGGCTTTTGTCTCTTTAGAGTCCGTCTCTCGTGTCAATACTTTTGGTGATAACTGTGCTGAAGACACACTCATGTGCTGACACTAACACTCATTGTTAACCATTATTAACTCAAAGACCAAGAGCTAACTAATTGATAAAAAAAAGCAACGATTGTCACCACTTATTCTCATTGTCTTTGATTATGTTATTGATATCATTGAAGTCATTAATAGCCAAATGTTGTCAAACGTCACAAATAATAGCAATGACTTTGAACTCGACAGACAAGTAGTGGTCGACAAAGATATGGCCACTGATGGTAACATCACTAGAGATCAATTGAATGGTATGTCCGACGAGAGCCAAACGGACACGAAAACCATTAGCCATCACAACCACAATCAGACACTCAAAGATTGTATTCAACAGACTGTCAGGTATTGTCTCAAATCAATAGTTTAGCCAAACGTTTGCTTTAATTATTGATTATATGATATAAAGCCAACAAAATGGCTAAACTTATTGCAGATCTCTTTTATCATAATTGTTGACAATTTGTTTGATTTTCTTAATGTCATAACTGATTATTGAGATAATTATTAAAAAGCAATACACAAGTGATAAATAATTACATATAATATAATGACATTCATTAATATAACTATTTTATCATAACTTATTGCTATTCATTTAATGTTATACTCGAATGTATCGATTATTGAAATATTCAATCTCTTTAATAATCATTTTTTTTCTCAATAATACATTGTTTTAGCCATACATTTGTATAATTATTTTCACAAATTATATAATATATTTCACAAATTTTTGTTTTCTTATTATTTTTGCAGTGAAAAGACAAAGAAAAGGATTACAGCAATTATTGTAAGTATAGTTGCGATTATTATTATTATTATTATTAGTCAATTACTTATATAACCATTAGGTCTTTCCATAAAACAATTTAGTAATTGTTTAAATAATCAGAAAGTGCTAATTGAGTACAAATCAATTAATAATAACAATCAGTATGTGTATTAAGTAATAGTAATTTTAAGATTTTAAAAATTATAGTCTAATTAATTGTTATATAATAGTTATATAATATTTTATTGTGTGTGTCCTTAGTTTTAGCTACAAATGACATTATATTTATTATGTCAGTCATTATGTCTGACTCTTAATTGTAAAAATTATATGATATGTTGATTATGTAACCATCAAATGATTAACAATTGAATTGATTGCAGAATGAGATCGAAGAGTTCAATGATATCGAAAAGTTATTGCTTTACATCCAACTGCCAAACGGTTCCGCACAAGATGTCGATCCTCTCAAACAGTAAGTCTTTCATTTGAATGTCTTATACTATATATTGTTATCAATTTAACATTAGTCGACATTTTTAACAATAACTGATAGTTTTATAGTTATATTATTAATGTTATATAGACTAGTTATAAATTTACAATACAGTATATAATTACTTTATTAAAAATATCGCTATTATTATAAATTATGTTTTATTTTATTTATTCAATGATCAAAATTTATATCATTCAAATGGTTTTCATGGAAAAATCAATTGAAAAGAAATATATTTATTTTAGTTGATCTATGATTTATTAATTATATTGAAATATGTATTGAGAAACTAGATTTAGATATATTGATAAATGTTGACAATAAAATAATAAATTATACAATACATTATATTTAGTTATGATCATTTTAATGAATACTACTACAGTATAACGGTTATAGTAGTCATTAAATTGATGATACAATACAGTAATGTATGTAACGACAGCTTTATCAATGTTATAATGCATTCAATAAGACAAATACATGTACCGTATATTGAATTATATTTGATAACCAAACGATGCCATTGATGTTTTGAATTGTTAATTGAAATGTAATTAACTGTTACATAATTGTTATCTAACACTTATAGAATATGCAGTATTGTATTTGTTAATTTAATTAATTTTTAGTTAAAAATTTTTATGTCCAATTTATATCATTTATTAAATTTTATTAATAACATTCAAATGCAATATATTACTCAATTTAATTATGTAATGATTATGTTGTCTACAGTATTGTAAAATATAATTTGTAACTATAGCATAATTTATGTAAAATTGACAACTGAAAAATATATATAAAATAAAATTTGGGAAATGTATGGTATTTGAGATATATAAATATGATTTTATAATAGCAGCACATAAGGCGATGCTATATAAAAATAAATAAATAATATTTATTTATGAACTAATTTTCAGATTATTAGTATATTTTAGTTTTATGACAATTAAATCAATGCAAACATAGCGCCAGTTATGGACGACAGACAGTCAGCTATATATTCATTGCCTTTCCATATATATTACATAACTGACTATAAAAGCGTATAAAACTTATCGATTATATTATATGAAATTACTTTTGCTAATAATAAAAGACATTTTAGATTATATAAATATATTTTCTATATTACGATTTATTATTTGATAAATGTGTTATTTTACGGTAATTTACATAAACTTAGTTATGAAATAAAAACTGTTTTGAAATGTGTTATAATAAATAAGGAATTGTTATATAATATTTTCAGTCAGTTATTTATTTTATGTTTGCACATAGTTTTGTTAAAATATGTACTTAGGATTAATATATATTTTGATATATGTGGTAAATTTGATATAACTATTTTGCTATCCGAAAATAGATACATTTGAATTACAAGTCAAAACCATGTTTTTAGACTAATATTTAAAATAATTACATTTTTCCCAAAATATCATTATTTTATATATTGTATTTAAAAATTGAATTATATGTATTATGTTTGATTAAACATGTTTAAATATATCAACCACAGTTACCATTACTTAGTATTATTTTGATATTTTAAGTCATACAAAGATTTTAATAAAATAATTTATATTTCATTATCATAATAATGAGCATATTTTTATTGTATGAAAAATATATTATTTTTCAAAATTGAGATATTTTAAGGGAGAAAATTATTAATTAATATTTACTAGAAAAGAAATTATAATTGATATTACTTTTATGTAACTAATAAAATAAAATATTATTAAACAAATTTTATCGATAAAAATTTTTAGTGTAATAATTATACAAACAAGTATTATAATGTAATAAATGAATGCACATGTACTTTACTATGAATATATCAATAATTTAAGTAATAAAAAATTCAATTATAATAATTTAATCAATAAAAAAAAGTAATGAATAAATTTAAAAATTGTTTTAATAAATTAGAAAAATTAATAAATAGTTTGCAAATGATTTGTAGGAAAGGTCCGGGAAATCCCTTCGGAAAGAAAGCTGATGTCGAAGTGGCCCAAACTTACACTTGGATTCAAAGTCATTTAGAGGAAGACTCAACCGTTTCATTACCAAAACAAGAAGTTTATGAAGAATACAAAGTGTTTTGTGAGGCAAATAAGTTTGAACCTCTCTGTGTGGCTGACTTTGGAAAAGCCATGAAACATGTCTTTCCAAAAGTCAAACCCAGACGTTTGGGACAGAGAGGTAACTCTAAGTACTGCTATTCAGGACTTAGAAAAAAGTTAAACATCGAACCGCCAGAACTGCCTGTTTTAGATACGAGTGGCTATGAGTCTACTAAAAGCAATAAAAATTGGGAATCAGATAAAAATAGTATATCTGATGACGAGTCCTTCATTGGCAATGATGTTATCATCTCTTGGGCCACAAAAGTCTTAAATCGCAATTTCGATTCATTGCCAGATTTGACTCAATATTTAATTACTTCAAAATCATTTGACTTTTCATTGAGTGATAATTTTAAATCAAATGACAATAAAAATTATTTGAAAACAAATGCAAAGACAGCCAATGGTTCCCGAAGACCCATTCAAAATCATTTACAGCGAAAGTTGCAGGAAAAAGAACAGGAAAGAAAACGAAGAGCAACTGATGTTAAATGTTGTTCAGAAGTGACAAAAACCATTCAAACTTTATCGACCAAAGCTTCGCGAAAGAGTCGCAAAAATAGCACTTCAAAGTCAGAGACATCTGAGTCAATGACAACGACATCTCTTTCGTTGCAAATTAAAAAAGAGCCAGAATTTGAGTTATCGCCTAATTTACAGACAAATAGACCTCAAAACAAAGTAAGTCTTATTTATTGAAAAACAATTTAATCGTAATTATTATATTTATTATACCATAATATTAACTTTTATTAATTACCGGTAAATAATTATTTAATGTTTGATTAAATTCAACGATTAATGTATTTTGTGAAATTTCTATGCTTTATAATACTATAATCTATTAATATATAAATATTATGATAAAATTGCTGAACAAAAATGATATAAAAACTGTGTTATATTGAAGGTCGCAATTCCTCGTACGGTCACACCATCTCGTATGACTCAACCAATATCTACGAGTATAATACTTGTGCCGACGGCAACTGTCAGATTGGCTTCACCTCAGTCTACACTTAGTAGTGATTGTACGGCAACGACAACGATGTCGACAATAACCAGTTCATCTGCAAAACAAACTACTCCTAAATATAAACGAATTCAACCGAAACCCGTGAATATCTGTCGATCCGACTCCGAGTCTGCCGTTTCTACAAATCGTTTAAATGAAACTAACGAAGCATTTAATATTTTTGCCAAACGAAGACATTCAGTATCCGTTCCCATAAATAAAGACATTAAAGTGAAACAAACAGTTGAATCATTTGGTGAGAAACAGATTCAAGCAAAACGACAAATTGAAGAAAAGGAGGCAATAGTTAATTCAACAAAGAAGAGACACATCGATACTATCAATACATTGAATACATTTGTTTCAAACAGTACTAATAGCAGTGGTTTTGATGACGCAAACTCTAATAACAGTTTATCACCCGATTCTTCTCAATATCAAACTATCACTAATGGCACAGAAATAGTTGCATCTGATATACGAATCAATGACATTGAATCGGAAGCACTTATGGATTACTTCAATAATTCTGCGTTTAGTGTTACAAATAGTGGTAAAGAGCAGTGGGAGACAAATACTAATGGCAATCAAACGGCAAAACTGTCGCAACTAAGACAACTGCTTGAAAATCATTTACCAAATAATACCAGTAATAAAACACCACAAAGAGTCGGTGAAACGGCACCTCTTGAGTGTTACTCCGAATTGAGAGAAGCACTTCTCCGCAAAAATTTGAATAATTCATTTCAAAATTACTCAGGATTTAAAACCATGGATTCAAATGAACAATCAAATGGTTTAGTTTCGACCAAAGATATTGAGTGTCAAATTAGTCAACAATTAGACACTTCTCTTATTGATATAAATTCTTTGTCTTCCCTTTCTATTACTTCCAAGAACTCGAACTTTACGAACGGAGAATATTTTAATCAATACAATGATAACAAAAATGGTTTATATAATAACGTTAACATTCAGGTGCCGTCAGTGCCTCCGAGTCCTAACGCTAGAAGACGTGCTTTCAATTTTCAACCGATTTCACCTCGAGATACACCAACTATTCCCGAAAACTCTACGATAGACTCAATTAGTTATAATGGTTTTAATTTTACAAACAATATAAACAGTGCGTCCCCTCAATACAGGTTGAATCAACATACGGTTGGCGTTGGACCCTCTCAACCGTCAAGTGAAGTGAACAGTCCATTTGTATCACCAAGAAGTACACCCGTAACCCCAGTTGCGTCTATTACTCCATTACCTCCGAACAGATCTCGCCATAATAGCGGTCAAAGCAGTTACAGTGCATTACAACGTCAGACTCCTCTACAAACTCAAGTCGATTCCGGTGTTTCATCCATATCTAGCTCTCCATTCATTTCTCCGCAAACAACTCCACTTCCAACCAATCGAGTTCGCGCCCAAACTGGAGGAATACCACGTAATATGAACAGAGCTCGACATAGCTCTGGACCGGGAGGACCCATATCATTGTGTAGTGGTATTCATTCCGGTTTAATCTACAATAGAAGTAACTCATTGTCACCAATGATTGGCGACAATTTTGTAAATGGAAACTATGGGTCTTCGAAATTGCCGTTTACTGAAACGAGATCATCTCAGATGGTATCTCTTGCATCTAATATGAATACAAATATTAAATCGGGAACTCCTTTGTCACCCCTATCGCCGATGACAGTCATTCAACAACAAGACTTTAATTCTCTAACCAGTGATCAACTAAATGGCAACTCGCATATGACATATGATTGGTCATCCAATCATCTGAAAAGCACAATAAATGACAACTCGATTGTTAATAGACAAAGGCATGCGTCTAATCCATACAAGAAATCATCAGTTACTTCAAGCAGTGATCACTATTCACCCGAAATTATATCGCATATGAAAAACTCGGTGAACATTACTCAAAGCGAAGCAAACAAAACGTATGGACTTCTGAATCGATGTCAATCAGTTCCGGCAGCAAACTTAGGTCTTGTCGGCAAAAATGGCTCTCATTTGTCTTCTGCCAACAGTGTTGTTGATATAAGCAGTCAATTGTTAGATGAGAGTACAGCCATTTCAAAGTCATATCCGGCGACACCTGTCTGTCCCCAACCTTTCCAATTCCCCCCATCACCGCCTCCTTCGACAAAACAACAAATAGTTTTTGGTGGTAATGACCTCATTTCAGGTAATGTCTTACAAAGTGGTCAGGACTTAATGGTATCGGGAGTTCAACTTCGCGACAACAATATATGGAATCCAACGATTGCTAGCACTCAGCCCAACGAAAATGAACTGATCATAAATGTCACTAATATTGGATCCAATTCATCAAACGTAAGACGAAATTTGAACGATTTGTTGGCTGAACCTCCCGACGACTTACAGACAACACTTGAAGACCTCCGGGACTGTGATAACGACTTTTCCAAATTCGCCCAACAGTTAGAACTTGAAGCCAATGATTGCAATTATGATGACTTGACTTAAATTCTCATCAAAATCATTGAGTTTTGCAATTTAATGAACAAAAAGTTCATTTATTATAATTATTACTATTATTATTATTGATATATTATAATCAATATTATTTTTATTAATAATCAATATTATTATATTCATTATAATTAACAAAACTATTAATGAGTTAGTTTTTATTATTATTAAGCCTTATTTTTGCTAAGTATTGGATAGACTTTAAATTGAGTTAAACAACACTTTGAAATTGAACTCAAAATATTTAATTAAAACTGACTTCAAGTTTGCTTCTTCAAAGGGCTCGTGATATCTAATCATTTGAGATTTTCTGCATTTTTGGCCATTTATTATATCAATGATTATTATTATCTAATTAAACAAAACAAGCCATCCATTAGTCCATTCCTATGTTAAGCACATATTTGTCATCAATTCATAATACATACATTGCATTATTATTTTTTATTATTATTTAATTTACAGATATATTTCACTAATTATTAGTTTATTAGAATTAATTTCATTTATGGCTTTCTATTTTTAATTTGTTACGAATTAAAGTATATATTTTTTATTTAAAGATTTTATATATTAATTTCTAATATATATACAGTATTTGACATTAATTATTTAAATTCAATTGAATTGTTAATTTCAAAATCAATATTTATTTAAAGAAATGGCATAACTTAAATAGGCTATTTTTAATAAAGCATTTTAATGATAAAAATTTTAATATTACTATAAATTATATCAACAAATATTTTTCAGATTAATATATATAATATTCAGGTTTATACGAGTAGTCAACTCAATTGTGCCAATATCTACGTTAACAATATTATTATTTAAATGAATGTTTAGGCATTTAAACAGCAATTCATTGTTTGGATTATATTGTTTAATTGAAAGCCATTAGTGATTTTGATTATTACATAAACATAATTAATGACATATAACTTATATAATCATTTAGTAACTGTATTTTAAATTTTGATTGTATTTTTATAGTATGACTATCAAGAAAAAAAATTATTTGTAACAATTAGTTTTTAAAATTTGTAAAAGTTATCATTAGGGAAATAATTGTTTTAAGAAAGCCATGAGAGGGGTGTTTGATATTTAAGGTGACGGGTAATCAATTGGTCAAATCAAAGTCATAGGTGTGACAGTTATTTTGTTAGTTATGCTAATGTGTAGAAATTATTGACTATTTTTTGACTAAACGATATAATGAGTCCATATATACGATGATATTATGGATACTCAATGAAGGATCAGACCATGTCTTTCACATTTACTATTGAATTGCTCTGTATTTTTAGGATTTCACTCAAATCTTACAGTAAATGCCAGTATTTCGTAAATATAGTGAAACATATTTTTTGAGATTTACTCTTAAACTCAGAAATTTTTTGAAATTTATATAATAGGTATATAAGTTTATTTTTTATTTATTTTATTAGGATTTTTATGTTAGTTTTTATATAAATTTTGTCTAACTTTAAAATATTATATCTAATAATTACTTATTAAAAAATATAATTTTTAAGTTTTTAATAATCATGAAAACAAAAATATCCTAAAGATTGAGATTATAAATCCTAAAATAATTTTTGATTAATTAAAAAAACGATATTTAACTTGAAGTCATCGCAAATAAAAGAATAAAATGAATTGATTAATATGTTTTAGATTTGATTAATTGTATTGAGTTGTCTTCAATGAAATTGTGGTCTCACGTTAAGTACAAACCTTTTTAAAATGCAAACTATTATATTGATTATACAAAACACTACTCTATAAATGATTTACAATTGAATTTATTTCTTATGTGAGTTTGCTTTTTATACATACCGTAGTTATAAATAATGGATGCAATGTTTAGGTCAAACCTATTATTAAATTAATAATAATAATACTATATTATTCAAACAAATAAATAATATAATTTAGATTTTATTATTTATTTGATATCTTATATATATATCGAAGACCTGGTGATCTCATAATAGCTGTTAATTTGTTGGTTAAGACCTCTCATGAAATATTATTATTTTTTTTAAAACAAATCAATTCCCAAAGCGTTACAAAACTTAATTAACTAATTAATAAGTTTGTTAAATACACTAAACTTTGTAATCTCATTTGTTAGTTTGTGTTTCATTAATTTTCAGACATATATTGAGAGAAAAAATACATTCAAATTTCATTTTTATGGTTTATTACAATCAACAAAAACGGCTTATTTTTAATATTAAGTTTACATCTTTATCATCACTTTTATTTGAAAGATAAATATGTGAAAAAACATTATATAACTAAATTGTTTGATCGACAAACAAATACATCATTAAACACGAGCCGCTTTTCAAATAGATTTCTTTAAATCAATAATTTGATTGAAAATCAATTGATATTATGATTAGAGAAATACTATTTTTGAAAATACTTTTCAACAAAAAACTAATTGATATGTTGTTGAAAACGCACACATTATTAATATTATTATTATTATCTTTTTTCAATTCTAGTTATTATACAATATATTTAGTATTTGTTTTCAAATTGATATTATTATTATTATTCATTTTTTAATTGATATTATTTTTATTATTCTAATTGTAATTATGGGTAAATTAAAATTTGTGTTAAATGTTGTTATACTTTTAATTTCTTTATCAATAATTGTAATTTGAAAATATTTTCTATTATTTAATTATTATTTGCTAAAATTTCAAACAAATGCTGCTTTTTATTAATAATACAAATATATTATATAAATATATAAGTGATTACAATTAGTCTTAACAAATTAACTATAAAATTAGAGCTTTTCTTCAAATTTAAAAATTATTTATATTGTAGTTATTATAGTAATATTGTAATAAATGACTATATTTTCAAATGAATGTTGTTTTACAAAAAAATATAGTTATAAAAAGTCTTACATTTTTATTGTAAAAAACACATCAAATTTTGTTAAATTAATAATGTTTTAAATTATCTAAATTATAACAATATTTACGCCATTTTATAGCAATATTGCAATCATTTTAAAAATTGCTTCAAATTTAATTGTTTAGTGATTTAAAATATCATAAATTTATCTTTTATATCAAACAATTGTTTAATTAGTCGTCAAATTTGTCACAAAATCATTCTTATAATTTGTTATCACTTTTATGTTAAATTAGGTTTTAATTAACAAATTTATAATTAAAAACAATTAATTTATACATTTGTTTCAAAATTATTTGAAATTTACTCAATATGTCTGATTCATTGGATTGTTATATTTAATTTACAGGTAAGAGATTTTAAGGTAAGATAATGTACAAACTGTGTATTACATTAAGTTAAATCATAATTCATAGTTTTTATAATACACTAGTATTTTCACTTAAATTATATAATTGTTTCAAATGATATCTCAAATGACATTAGTAAACAAATATATAAACTTTTGTTTTGACCTTTCACCTTTCTATTATGTATTATAAGTTTTGCCACACAAATAGTATTTATTTTTCTTTAGATTTCAATTATAATCTATGAATTATAACTATATTTTCATTATATTGTATATGATTTCATTATTTATCACTTTATTATACTATAGTTTAAAAGACGTGAAAATTTTGTTATTTTTGTTATACTAATTGATATATTTGATTGTTTTAATAATATATGAAATGAGATAAATAGTACAGATTTCTAATTAAAAGTTTATTTTTTATAAATCTCTAAATTTATTTAAAAATTAGAGTAATTGAAAATTTAGTAAAAATTTGTAAATAAAGTTGATTAAAATTTAAATTTCATAAAACGTGTTAATAAACAAATTTATTATTAGATTCATAATTATATGTTAATTAATAATGTTTTACGAAGAACAGGAAACCTTCAACTTATTGGCCCAATTAGGCGGTCGTCGCGAGTAATCCTTATTCTCACAATTATCACAATCTTTGAATGGGTTTTCTAACACTTTCAGCAATTGATTAACAGCACCGAAATCCCCATTTTCTGCGCTATCGATGGCCTCCTGAGCTAAATAATTGCGTAAAATATATTTTGGATTATTTTCATTCATCATTTGAACTCTTCTTAAATTAAATTCAATCAATTGTTGCGAATCATTCATAAACTCTTTGATTTCAAACTCTAATCGTTTAACATAATTGTCAATCCATTTCTCCCAAATCTCTGTGTCTTCAGATAATTTTTGTTCAGAAGTCATGCTCTGAAATATAATCAAATATTACATTTAAATGCTTTAATTAATAAATAAAACTAAATAAATATAAGCACAAAATCATTTACAAACAAACAAAAAATTAATACATTTTATTATACGATTATTTCATCATATAATAAATAGTATAAAAGCAATCGTATAATAAAATGTATTAATTTTTTGTTTGTTTGTAAATGATTTTGTGCTTATATTAATTAGTAATAATATAAAATTTACTTTCAATTCTTTAGTTTTTTCAATCTTAGATAAAACCCTTTCAATAGCTTTGGGTCCTTTGCCTAACATTTCCAGTAATTGTGGATTAGTTTGTAATAACGCTAAAAATAATTGAAACTCATTTGTATCAAAAATGGCTTCGTTTGCATTAATTATTTCTTCTAAAGAGCAGCACTCAGACAACAGCGCTGTCTTCAAGTCTTCTACAATCTGTTGACCATCTTTTAGATGACAAACATTTATTAAACTAAGTGAACGAAAACAGTTAGTAAAGTCAGCGCCAGTTTTCTCCATTGTATCCAAAAATGATTTGAATAGTTCGACATCACATAAGAGATCACCACTTGTTTTATCTAAACTCTTGAATAATCCAAACTTTTTCAGCATTTTCTCAGTATATTCTCTATTAAATACATCGTAATAAGTATTTTCAAGAATTTCTTGCAAATCATTTAAAGAGACAATTGGTTGAAGAGCTTCAGCAAACTTAAAGAGATTCCATTTACATATTTCCGGTTGTTTTGCGTATGAGTAGCGCCCGCCGTCGTCGGACGTATTGGGCACGTGATCCCAATCAAATCGGTCCATAAAACCGAATGGCCCGTAGTCTAGAGTCAGACCTAATATACTCATATTATCAGTATTGAGAACTCCGTGACAGAAACCCAGAGTCTGCCAGAAGGCAACCAATTCTGCTGTTTTAACGACAACTTCTTTATAAAACAATTTATATTTTTCTACATCTGATAAATCCTTCAAACTATCGATTTCAGGAAAAAACGTTTCAATTGTATACTTAGTGAGTATTAGAAGAATATCTTTGCGGCCAACACTTGGTCCTCGGCGTCCAGTCATAGGATCAATAGTTTTGAAAATTTCAAATGAGCCAAATCTGATGAAAGTTGGCGCCAATCGTGATATTATTGAACAGTTTTCATGTTTTGCTTCTCCTGTATAAAACATATCGCGTACGACCTTATCGTCTGAGATAATACAAGTGGCCGCTCGTGTGGTCGGAACACCCAAATAATGCATGGCTTCACTGCATAGAAACTCGCGGACACTCGACCGCAACACTTTGCGACCGTCAGCTTCGCGTGAATATGGCGTCAGTCCCGCGCCTTTCAACTGTAGTTCCCATCTTTGACCCGAATTGTTAATAATTTCACCCAAATATATAGCTGCCCCGTCACCCAACTGTCCCGCAAAAACACCTGTTTTTTGATAAGATATTTAATACAAATTTAGATAAATTAATGCAATTAATACCGAATTGATGGCCACAATAACAATGAGACGCTGTCTCCGATCCATTCAGTAATTCATTTCCACAAAAATATTGCACAAAATCTTGTCGTCGGACCTCTTCTTCGTCGATATCAATGAGATTTAATGCGGACAACGAATGTGAGACTAGCCGTGGATTCGCCAACGGTGTCGGTTTGACCCGAGAAAAGCAAGAATTATCAACTGTTCGCACATAATTGTCTTCAATCGGATCCAGTGGTAGACACCGAAGGGCTTTGTTGTCGAAGACGAGTCCGTCCAAAGTGTTGGCCATTTGTCTGACTAAATGAACTCTTCGGCGACCAAATAAATGCAATGAATGAACGATCAATTGATTGCACGCTTTGATTGATATTAACATTCAATGCATTTGTTAGCAATCAATACAATCAATACATTCTTACATTAAAATGCATTAATAATTGCTTTAAATTTAAAAGTCATTCAAATAAATAATAAATAAATAATTCATTGAATTTCATAAACAATATATTAATAACTGTAAACACAAACAATTTGGTAATAGTATTGTCATTCAAACAATACGTCACACCTATGCCAGACATTGGTGTCCCCAATGCTGTCATTGACATTGACATACATTTAGTCCAATGACCAGTAATTGTGACGTAATTTATGAGTGATAAAGAATATGGTGTATTAAAGTATTACAGTATATGTATTGTAATAATAATAATAATATTATTTTATTTACGTTTTGAGTCAAAACATAATATGTTTGAAATACATGACAACAGCTGTATATAGTTATAGCTATACTATAGTTGAGTAACACTTATACTATATATTCAATTGCTTTCACTTTTGTCTGTCATTTGTTGACTTTGAAAGCTATTGACAAACAAATCCTTACATCATATCAATTGTTGTCCACTTTTGTGACCAAATTCAGTGATATTAACAGCAAATTTGTCTTCAATATGGGTGTTATCCGTAACTTCAGCTCAAATTTAACCACAAATTCATATGATGTGGATATCATTGAAGAGATGATTGATAAGTATGTCTTGAATTGTCTGTTGAAGTGATGCAAACACTTGTGATAACCAATTGATTTGCTTTAATGGCAAACAAATGATATGTTAAGTATATGATTGAATTGATCCCATAAATAGCGTAATCGATGACAATGACAGTGATGTCGATCACAATGATCTTCGAGCTCAGCGACGGTCACAACGAAACCGTGAGAACCGATTGCGAAGAAACCGTTTGCGTCCGGAACCGACGTTCAGAGCATTAGGTGTCAGAGGAAAAAGCCATCGAAAGAACCGAAGATATGCTGATTGTATGTATCGCTTGTGGTTGCGATTTACCATCGATTTCAATAATATATCAAATTTTATTATAAATAATAGAAATTTTCTTAATTATCATTTATTACTGAAACCAAATCAGAGCACAAATTTAAACAAACAAATGAGTTATTATTTATTAATGATTCAAATGATTGATTCATTTAATAACTAATGTCTGTTGTATTGATTTATCAGTCAATTTATTGCACCAACAAATGGCCGACTCGTTGACCGAAGGCGACGAACTCAACGACATTTCCATTTATGATTTTATACCACAAACGGTCTCAGCTTTTGCTCAAATACTTATTAATGGCGAGAATATGAAGATATTGAATGACTTTATTAATTGTACTGAAGAACAACAAAATGAAATTCTAAACAAAAGACGTGATAAGACAGAGGGAGACAAACCAAATGACAGTCAAACTAAAGTTGATATCAATGGCAAACTTGATGGCAGATATTATGAACCAGCCTTTACTGCTGACCAATGTTTTCAACGAATTGATTCCGATTTGAAAAATATGCTGAAAAAGAAGCGAATACCTCTTGTATATATATATATATTGTCTTTTAATAATATTAAAAAAATTTTAATTTGAATATTTTTATTAAATTTAAGGGAGTGTTGGCGTCAATTGAGGAAGAGATCACTGAGTTTTTTAATCACAAACCCTTTGCAACTTATAAGTCGTGCCTTTCATCGGGTTTCCGGCGACTTTTGCTTCACGCCTGTTGTCAATACTTGGATCTCAAGTGTTTTAGTGCGTAATATAGATATTATTATAAATTATTGATTTATTAAATACAAAACTATTAGGTTTTGACGCCGACGGCGAGCGTTGGTCTCAAGTGGACAATAAAAATAAGTACTTTTATCGGCCAGAAGTAATGCTCACCGAATTCATTGAAACCAAGTTTGCATATTTTTAACGATTTTATATAAAAACATTTATATAAATTTTGACAAATGTATATTCACTGCCTGTAACTAATTTTAAATGTTTGTTTTAATTTTTTGTTTTTTTGAGATAAAACTATTTTTTTAATTTAAAGATATTTTAGACATTAATCGTGTTTTTTGGTAGTTTTATTACCGGTAGAACTGTTTAATTGGGGTAAATGTGTCGATAAACTTAATGTTTAGATTACACAGATGTTGTAACAATTAGTATGACTTGAATTGATATAAAATAAACTACTATAAATTCATGTAATTATTATATATTCATTGAATTTTTTAAAAATACACTGAAAGACAATAATATTGTAAATCATACATACCTTATATAATAATTAGTGTCATAATTTATTGGTTATTAATATTGGTATTTAATCCAAAAAATATATTAAATAAGTTTGACATCATTTTTATTATAGGATACACACTTTTTGTGATTTGAGGAAATAAAATTTTAAAAATACCGGAATATTCAATAAAAAATAACATTTTATTCTAAATGTTGTAAATTTTATTGAACTATACTGTAGTGTTTGTATAGTATTATACAATGTTAACAATCAATTATTGAAATTATATACAATATTTGCTAATAATTTTATAAATAAAAATAAACTCTTTATTAAAAATACTTGTAAAATAAAAAAAATTTACATAAAAAATAAAGCATTTATTAAAAGTGATGCAAAAAACATATCTTTGATCATGAAATAGATTTAGTTTCTCCGTGAGATATAGTTATGAATTCATTATTATCTAAATTATTATCTTTTAGGGCTGTCTTTAATTTCATCGGAGGCTCCAAATAGTACTATAATATTAATAAAAATCAGTAAATCATATCAAAGATATTTTTCAAAAATATAAATACTCACCTCATGTGCTAAAGCAAACGTTCCCCAATGTATACCAATACTTAGTTTACTTTTGACGTCTTGATGTATTTTAACGGCTTCTTCAGGATCGACATGTTGTGGTTGCATAAACCATCGGGGCTCATATGCACCTATAGGTATGGCCGCTATATCAAATGGACCGTACTTTTTCCCGATTTGTTCAAATGCCGGACAATAACCGGTATCACCAGCGAAGTAAAACTTGTGTTTAGGTCCGATGACAGACCAACCGCCCCATAATGTCTTGCGTTCGTCATTGACTCCTCTTCTTGTCCAATGTTGTGCCGGAGTAAATACAAACTTAATGTCAGGTTTAGTAATAATACAAGACGTTTGCCACCAATCCATTTCCACCACATTCTCAACGCCTTCATCTCTCATCCATTGAGACAATCCTAACGGCACAAACCACTGAAGTTTAGATCCAAAGCGATCCTTTAGCGCCAAAACACTGCCTAAATCCAAATGATCGTAATGGTTGTGACTGATGACCACCGCATCGATTTGTGGCAATTCTTTCACACTGACCGCTGCTTTTCTATATCGGGTCGGACCGAAGTATTGCGATGGCGACGCCCGATCACTAAATATGGGATCTGTGAGTAGAGTCAATCCATCGATATGAACTAGAGTTGTGGCATGGCCAATCCATGTCAATGAAATACCGGTGCCATCAAAATTAAAATTTGGTTTCAATAGCGGCAATGTCTCATCCAATACCTATTACCGTAATATTTATCCATTTAATAATCAATTCATTCCATAAATAAGTTTGAAATGTGAAAAATATAAATCAATATAAATCAATATAAATCAATATAAATCAATATAAATCAATATAAATCAATATAAATCAATATAAATCAATATAAATCAATATAAATCAATATAAATCAATATAAATCAATATAAATGATAAATTAATGATAAAATATTACCTTTTCTTTGGGAACTTTGCTGTTGTCCGTCTCAAACATGAATTTAGGAATACTCCACATATTAGGCTTTTTCCACGTCCGCCACGGGTTGTTAAACATGCCGTCCTCATGGATCGGTCGCATCAATGACGGGTCGTTGTCATCGATCGGCGGAAAACACGTCAATTCTGACATTGGTTTTGAATTCTGTGAACAAAATATTTAGATTTTAATTATTTTTTACAAATATTTTTTACTTGAATTTCAGTATTTAATTGTAGAGAAATAGGAATTGGAAATGACCTAGATAATAGTTTGAATAATTTATATAGATTTTTATTCATATAACACAAATATTTATTAATTGTGTTATTAGATAATGTATAAATCAATTTGAATTATTTTTAATGAATGTATACAGTATTGTATAATAATTTTAAAATAGCATTATTGACGATCAAAATAATTTAGTGTATACTTTAAATAATACAAGTATTTGTAAAAAATGTGTTAAGAAATTAAAACATAAACTTAAATATTTATTTAATGGATAATTCAAGTAAATCACACAATATTTAGAGTATACACTGAATTATTATTATGTTTTACTGTACTATTTGAAGGCCAGAATAGTTATATTTATTAGTTATACACTAATAATACACTAATGTTAACATTAGATTTGTGGAGTTTAGTGCAATTGCACTATTATTTTGTACTCCAGTCAACCTACCAGTGCTCTTACTATACTTTTATTATGTGTATTAACACTATTTTTCAAAAAAAATAATGCATATAAATTAATTACTATAATGTAAACTATTGCTATTTATGTGATTAATTTGTAAATTACAGAATATTTTTGTTGCATATTTTTTCTATATATAAACAATAACACAATATTTTTATATTAAATTTAAATATGTTGTAAATTTTGTCATTAATTTACTTAATTTATAATAAACCTGTTTACTATTATTTAAATATTTTAATAACACGTGATAGCTAATAATAATTTTAATTTACTTATAGTTATTATATAAAGTTAAACAAATAATTATTGAATTTTTATTTTATCATATACTATAACATTTATAGTTTAAATGTTTATAGTTTGTTATATGTTATATAATTTAGAAAATAAGTTATAATAAGTTAGAAAAAGTGAACTTATTTAAAATCATTATTTGGTTGCAATTCACTCTACTTTATTAATAATTAAATCTATTAAATTTATATGATATTAAAGTTTAAAAACTAATATTTGAGTAAATCTGAAATGAACAAAAATTAGATAACTATAAATTTAGTCAATTCAATAAAACTATAATAATATTATTTATAATTGAAATCAAAAAAAATTTCAACAAATATAATAATTTATATTTATTATAATCTTCTTACTTCTAATTATACGTAGAGATGGGCAAATAGAAAGTTTCTAGAAAGTTTCTCAGGAATAAATTTCTATAGAAATTTAACTTTATTGTTATTCTATGGGATCCCCATATCTATAGCTATTGTAATAATATATAAATAATGAGACATACTATTATTCATATAACATTATACTATGCACTACTATACAAAATGCGATACCTATATGTAAAATAATTATAATTATTTAATAATAATCAGTTTTGTAAAATTTTAATAATTATTTATTATATAAAAAGTTATATATAAGAATTTAAGTTAATTAAATAAATTAATTGTTACTTTAATTAATAATTAAAATATTAATACTAATATTTTATTATTACTTGTAAAAACAATGTATTGTTACATGATAACGTATATAGAGAAAAACAAAATTAACATGGGGATCCCATAGATAGAAATTTCTTTTAGAAACTTCTAGAAATTTCTCTATTATTTTATAAATTTCTCTTTTTTTGCTAACACTAATTATTAAGCTTAGTAAAAAAGGGGCAATAATACGCCGCGCGCTTTATTATAATAATATAAACTATCATGAGATACATAATTAATAATAATTATAAAATTGCAGTTAACATGATTTATTTTTTGTTGTTGATTAATTTATTGATAAAACTATATTATTATAAAATAAAAACCTGTTAACTGCATATTTGGTAATATTAATTTAATACAACACGCGATACATTGTTACCCCTTTTTTTACTAAGCTTACTAATTATACGGTATTGTAAATGTATTTTATAGTTATCATTTGCTAAAAAAAGTTCATTAAAGTTTAGAAATTATTTTTTTAGTTAGTTTTAGTTAAAAACTATACCATTTGATAGAATTTACATTCATTGGTAAAATATTTTTAATTTTACTAATGTATTAAAAATTCTAAAATATATTTGATATAAATATACTACTAAATTAAGATCAAATGAGTCAAATTATATATATATATATATTAATTAATTTTGTGATTGTCGTGTTTTTTGTAATTTTTAAATTTAAATTTGAGATTCAGATAAAATTATTATTGTTTCTCTCTCTTGTTCTCTCTCTCTCTCTCTTATTTTAATGACCCTGGACAAAATGGTCAACAAAATTTAGTATAGATTGATATTTTAGGATTAAAATAATTTAAACAATATTTAAAATGACGTTCAGATGTTGGTTTGGCAACACTAGACAACATTTTCAACCGGTTGTTATGATACTGTACTGTATATAATCTAAATGATAATGCTTATTTTATTTATCAATGTATTGATACACTACAGTATATAAATATAAATACAGTATTATATAATAAGTTTTTAAAATTGTATTGCTAATATATTTACCATTTTAAGATAAGTGTTGTAAAATTTAAAAAATATAAATAAAATTCACAAAAAAATATCATTACTTACATTATAAATTTGAGAAAAAGCAATGTTAAAAGTATAACATAAAAATATTAAAAAACACTTCATATCTTATATTATTTATACAAAATATTTATTAAATGTTTTTAGTTTTATAATTAATTTTAATTTTATAGGAAAACTGTTTTATCAATTTGTTATAATTACTCATTTTATTATCAATAAAAATATATTAAAATTGATTTCTTTTTATTTAAGACTAAAACACGACTTATATTGTTTTCAACTGAAGGACAACTTCTATGGAGACAATTGCAAAGATTATTAACTTTTATAATACAAATGATTTCAAGTTTGCGTTTCAATTGAATCAATTTATTGTAAGTTTAGTGCAATTGGGATGTACTTTACTATACCAAGTAATTCATTAATGATAAACAATTATATATATACTGTATATTTATATATATTTTTAATAAATAATATAAATATAAGAATATTCAATCAATAATTTTTCTATCATTAATTCAAATATTTTTGTTAGTAGTGTATAATTTTGTTGACTAAATGAGTCAATAAAGATATTCATAAATATATACTTTTTATACTATTGATACATACATACAATATATTAAATGAAAAATACACTAAAAGTTTGGTTAATTTAATAAATTCTCAATTTTAGTGCTATTTTGTTGTTCAAGAATTTGAAGATAAACATTACAGTATTTTTTCAAAAAATTTGTAACATATTATGATATTTTAATATTATAATAAATAAAATACAAATTAATTAAATATTAAAGATATTTTATTACTTAAATCTGATTTTTAATGGCTAAAATTGAAACAAAATAATAACTATGTATTAATATAATATATTCAATTTACTTATAACAAATGTTTTAACAAAAATCTTAAAAATATTATAAACAATGCATATATTATGCGTAATGAATTAACAACTAACTTCATAATCGATTTAATATTGTTTGAATAAAATTATTATATAATACTATATATGAAATAAAAAACAAATAATTGTAATCTTCATCAATATCCTGTTTTAAACTGATTATGCAATATATTTATATCAAATGTATTAAAATAATATAATTTATAGTAAATTACTTAAAAGCACTTCAAATAAATTAAATATTATGAGTAAATATAGTACCGGTAATTCATTTTTATCATTATAAAAAACATTTAATTTGCTCAAAAACTTGGTATATTATGTATAATTTATCTAAAATAAAATTAAAAATTATTAATTACTTATAATTATTGCATTTAAATATGTATTAAAAATTATATTTTTATGTTTAAAATTGCACTCAAATATAATATACTGTATAATGAATAACTGCTGATATTTTAATTTAGTCAACTAATAAAATAATAATAATAAATACACACAAATCTAAATCAAATAAATTGTTAATATTTGTGACAATTATTCTCAAAATATAACTGTTTTTTATAGAATTAGAATAATGTGAAGTCATTTAAGAAATATTTGAATTCAATTTTCAGACAAATATTTTTATAGGTTTTATATTTAGAAAATAATGCATTGAATAGTTGTGAACACATTTAAAGAATTGGTATTTAAATGAAGTAATTGATTGACAGTCCATCCAAACAAATGGTCGGACAAAACAAAATGTGCGGTCAAATGGTATATCGATTCAAGTGTTGGCCAAATGTCAGTTCACTTGTCTAACAATTTTTGTCTCATGATATGGACGACCATCTCTTGCAGTGTCTGTGGCTTACAATTCTCTTCAATCCAATGAATGGTACAATCACTCAATTTATCGAAATTATTGATTTCAACAGATTTATCGAAAGACTCGAACAATTGATCAAAAATGGACACAAAAATAGCAAACTTTTTCTCGTCAGTAATTTGGTTGGTCTGTAGACCTGGTTGTGACTGTTGGTGTTGTTTAACCATCTTTTCATAGTTGCCTTTCATGATCTGTAATCCGACCACTTCTTTACGCAAACGATTCAACTCCTTCTCCTCTTTGCGCATATCATCGGACATCTTCTGAATGTAGTCAATAGACCTCTGAAGAATTGTGGCCTTCGAGAGCTTATAACTTGTGGTGGAGTCGTGTTGAGCACAAGTGGGCACCAGATGTTGTAAATCTTCATAACCTCTTTTGATGGCATCTCTTCGTTTCTGTTCCGCCTGAGTATGAGCTTCACGTCTGCGCTCTTTATAACTGATGGACGATTTCTGGTCGCTATCCTCGTCATCGGTGGTCAGCGAGCAGTCCGTATTCTGACCCGAACTCAATGGCATCTCGACGTTGGAGGTCGTTGTAGACGTCGCTGATGTCGACGAGTAGTTTGAGCCGTATATGGGATTCATATTTGCGATCACCTCTTGTCCGGTGACTATTGCAATCAATGCACTGTTTGTTACACTTTGGGATCAATTGACTCATCAAATACAAGACACAAAACACATTATCCGTCAATCCATCTAATGATCAGTTGTTTTGTTTTTTTGTATCAAAACATTGTATACGTCTTTACAAATACTTTACACCACAGATGGCATAACTTTCTTCACGATTTCATTCAAATGAAATACAAATTTAAAATCAAATATTTAATTATAATTTCAAAATAATAATTATAACAAATCATTAATGATTTAAATTAATGTCTTATAAATAATAATAAAACATTTAGAAAACAATATCTTTTTTATAATCAAATTAAAATAAATATGTTTTAAAATATGTCACAAAACTTATCCAAATTGTTATGAAATAAATACATCTCTTAAATAAATGTCAAATAAATCAGATTTGCTTTTTAAGAAATTTCAATAAATCTCATCGTATTAAGTATTGTATGAAAAAATGCTTATATATTATGTGTAAATATTGTACACTTATTATATAATATATAATGTATACGTATTAAACAATTATATAATCAATCATTTTTTTCGGCAGACAATCTTTGGAAGGACTGACCATTTTGGTGACTATCACTCTCTGTGAACTAAAACAAATAATCCAAGACATCCCAAGACAGCGTACTTAACAATAAATAATATATTAATTAATGTCAAGTAATCAATCAGTTATGAGTTTCAGTATTTTTTTGCTAATATACCTTAAACTTTGGATAATCATTCATAAGAATGGTAACAATGCCAACATAGGGAACAAACCTTTTGATAGAAAAATAGTTAATATATTGATAAACAAAATCAAATGTATGGTCTCTACCCTCGGGCTCGACCGACAATATCTTTTTTCTGTAGCCACAGCTGTCCCGGAGCGTACAGTCCTCTGTCATCAACTGAATTGTTGTCTCCTTTTGTCAATATCTTTACCGAACCGTCTTCTCTATAAATTTTTTAAAAAAACATTTTAACAAATGAAATGTTTAGCTTAAAAATATACTTTTCGTGAAGCTTAAGAACTCTGTGAACAATAGGAATGTCTCGGCCCTCGACTTTGAAAACAACAATATCGCCGACTCTGATGGGATCTTCTCTATAATTGGTCAGAAATAGTAAGTCTCCCCGATGGAAAGCAGGTTCCATACTTCCACTATAAGATATACAATTTCATATCAATCTAAACAATTGTTGTCATTTCATTAGTAGACATACCTGAGGACAACAACAATCGGCGACTCACTGCCGGTGACAACCATAAGACCTTTCCATATCATCAGTGCTGAAGACACAATCATTCCAAAGTTGAGCACTTGATATAATAACTGGACATCACATAAGATAATGTCATTTAATACAACATTTGTCATATCTATAACATCGGTAACAGACCTGTCTTTTGCTCATTTTGGCCAAATCGCCGAAACCTAACGATTCCATAAACATTTTCTTGTGTTATTTGACCAAAATTTGGTCACAAATTTGTACTAAAAATTGTATTTATTAAAGAAAAACAAATGATTGTCTTTTGGGATGTGATGAGTGATCTCGTTATGAATGATCTGATGATGTCTTGTGGTGTGTATTGCAGTCAAACGTAAACTCAATGCTTGTGTGACACGACTTATGACAAACACATCACTGTATTTGCCATTCAATACAATACTATAATACAGTATATGTCACACATTTGGCGCACACTTTGAATAATTGCTTCAATTTATTGCAACTTTAAGTTTATTTTCATTAATTTAGATATTTTAAACATTTGTTTCAAATATACTGTAGCTTTAATTTACTAAAATAATAGTAATATTTTTCTGATAAATGCTTGAATGCTTAAACTTATTGGGAACTTATTGGGAAATTAATTGTTATGTTAATTATTGAAAAAATAAAATTATTTAATAAGGATCTGATTATGTAATATAAATGCAATATATCATTCAATATACTGTATCAATACAATAGATATACAATACATTATACAGTAGTTTTGTTCAGTAATATTGCTTTATATCTAAATGTAATGCGAATAATGCTATTAATATACACATACAATACAATGTCTATTTAATATTGTATAATAACTTATAACATCAATTATTAATGATTTGGTGCATTGATATATAAGTACAGTAAAGTAAAGTATATAAGTCTATTAATTTTCATTAACTAATAAAATATGTTTAATTAATTGGAATTTGTTGTTAGATTTAATGTTCAGTTATTAATATAAATGAGCTTAAAGTTAGTGTATCTTATATAAAGACATCAATAATTTGTTACAATTTTATATTTTCTTAATAATAAAACAAATTTCAATGGTTTTAATTTGAATAATTTAATATTTATACTTATTTACTAATAATAGTATATAAAATTTTTAAAATGTATCTACAGTATAATACTATATATTAGACAAATTTTTAGTTAATTTTTTAAGTTAATTAGATATTTGAAATTTTGAGTAAATATTAAAATAAATTTATCATTTATGTATAATAATTGTTTAAAATTTAGATTATATTTTTAACTAAATGTATATTTTAATTAAATATATGTAGCATTATTTAGCAAAAACCTATTACTTTATTAATTTAAATTATTACACATAAGTAAGTTATCTCACATATAAAATACTTTATAATTTAAAAACCATTACAACAATATCAAAAAATGACAAAATAATTAACGACTGAATAAACAATTTTAAACAAATTGAATAAAGATTTTTAGTGTGTTTTGTCGTGTTTTGTAGTTAAACAAAAAACCATTTGTTTAAATAATAAAATATGACATAAAAATTAAATTCAGTTCGGATTTGTTATTATTTTTATTATTAAACGACATTTCATTTAAATAATGTTTGAGTGAAAAAGATTTTTGTTTTTTTCCTTATTGAATATTTTTAGCATATTTTTCCAAATGAATAGTTTTGTTTTCATATTTTTTATTATGTTTAGTAAACCTTTTTTTACTGTTTTAATTTTTTTTCAAATGACGACCAAGATCATTCATCAAATATTTTATCTCAACATTTAATCTAAGTATTCAATTAAAAATTTAATTTAAAATAATAAAATTGGTTATTATATGAGAAATTAAAGAATATTATTAAGCAAAAATGTAAATTAAATACTAGCAATAAATACAGTACTATATAGACAACTGTATGAGCACAATGATCCAGTATATGTTATATAAGTTAGAGTACTGTATATACAGTAGTATTATATACAGTATGATAATTGTGTTGGATTTCATGGACATTACTTAAATGCAGTCAAATGATAGTTACTGTAATAAATTCACTTAAAATAATTTATTAAACATTATATTTATTTATTGATCTAAAATATTAAGTCATATGCCTTGTATTGAAAAGCAACATAAAGGGTATAAAATGGTTATAATAAATATTATTATACTAATAAAGTTTGTTATTGAAGAAAAACATTTATATAATATATATTAAGAAATTAAAAAATAAATAAATGTGTTTTATATAAAATAATAAGAAGTGAGTTATAAATATATAACAATTGATACAGTATTTTGTAGTTTTGTTGTATTGAGTCAATAAAAATCTATATAATTATTATATTAAATATAATAATTGTTAATTTTGAACACTTGCTTACTATTTAAACAGATAGTAAATGTTAATTCAAATATCTATTCAGTTGTTCAGAGATATGATAGGAGTGACGCTTGAGTTGAGTGACTACTAATGCAAAAAACTTGTTAAGAAATAGAGTTGATTTGAATACCAGTGCAAGTGTTGGCCATAAGCTTATAAATTGATGACAACTAACTGTTGAGTCGTTAGTTTTAATGGTTGTATGTTTGGATGAAGACTAAGACTTCAATTTATTAGAAGAGTTACCAAATGAATGACACGAATTGTTAGTGAGAGTCGTGTGCTCTCAGACCTCACCATTTAATACCAATGCTTTGGTCGGTAATCATCAAGAATTGACTATAATTTCTAACACCACATAAGCCTCACCTAAACTTAAGCCAAAAACCACTAAATAAGAGAGTAATTCATTAGAAGTTTAGGCGGAATTGATATCACATCTTATGTTGTGTTAAGCCGTTTATCGATCGACTCGAGATCTGGTATATACAGTCAGACTCTCCTCATAGTGTTTGTTAGTTTGAACTGTTTGGCACTTGAAATACTGGTGCCCACGATATGCCAAACACAACCAAAAGTATATTATGAGTGTCACCAATAAGTTTGATATGGATGTCACTGTCACTGAACATAATCATCGCAATGCTTACCCCATAGGACACGACAATCAACACATGAACTCAACAAATAAGGGATTTTTTATTAAAACTTGGGTTATATTTATCTTACTCTTCATAGCCATCACTTGTATTGCAGGCATTGCTGTGTTTGTGGGACTTTTTAATCCTTTTCAGAGTTGTGTCTGTGATAATAGTACATCACTTTTGTCTAAATGTATGAACAATCAGACAAATGCTGACAATAGATGTTTATCTTCACTATCTCGTGATTGTATAACCGATCAAACAAAAGTTGCATCACTTTATGCATCAACTAATCGTCAATCAGTCCGATTACCCAAAAGTATTGTTCCCACACATTATGAGGTTCAGCTCCAGACATATATTGGACCACAAGATTTCTACTTTGATGGCAATGTTTGTATTCAGTTATATGTTTTTAATTTTTTTTAAATAGTAAATTCTAGTTATTTTAACTTAAAATTTATCTTTATTTGTAATTATAAATAAGTTATAAATTGTCTGTTTAGGTGACAATTTGGTTAGAGTGTAGACAAAGCACTGATAACATTACTGTTCACATCAATGACATTGTCATCTACAACGAGTCGGTGTATCTGTTGGATGACCGCAAACAGCAATTGCCATATATCTCACACTTCAGTCACGAAACTAAACGACAATTTTTTATAATACATTTGAATACATATCTAAAACATGGAAAGCAATACATTTTGCAAATCAAATTCAAAGGCAATCTTAACGATGACTTATCCGGTTTCTATAGGAGTTCCTATAAGGACAGCGCTGGCAATAAAAGGTTATGTCCTATCATTTTTTATTTAACTTTAAAATTAATATTAAAATATTTTTAATAAATTATACACTTTAAACTGTACAATTTTTATGCAATTACTATAACTTTTTTATTTAACAAACATATTTATACTATTTTATGAGAAGATACATCTATTAGAAAAATAAAGTGATTATTTAAATTTGTTATCAAATTGGTATTTATATTTAATGGTAATGTAATATCAAATAATAATGTATATGATTTATATTTATAATTTATAAAGTAGTTAAAGATGAGCATATTTAGTAAAGTTTAACGGTTTTTCAAATTACTATTTAATATTGATATAGTGAATCAAAAATATTTTCAAAATCGTGATATTATTATTGGTAATAAAGATATATTTTCAATCAAATAATATGTGATTTTAATACTGTATAAAGGTGTGCTATTATTATTATTATATTAATATTATTGCATGAATCTTTGTTACACGTTGTTTAATATTGCATTAAATTGAGGGATAGTTTAATAGCTTAAGGCTTTTAAAGGGTCATTAGGCTAACAAATAGTAACAATATTTTATTGATTTCATTATTAAACTTATAATTAAATTATATAAATTACTAACCTTTAATACTATCTTTATTTAGTCTATTTATTTTCTTTAATTTTTAATAACATGTTATGCATAATAATTATACTGTACTTAAATATATTTGTAAAACTTTAATAATGACAAACAATTACATATTTTGTAGTAAACAGGAAATTTTCTAACATACACACACATACATAGTATGTATGTATTATGTATGTATGTATTACATACACATGCATACACATACATACATAAATTTTATATAAAATAAACTACAAACCAAAGCTTTATTTTTATGCTTTTAAAGTAAACAAAAAGTGGATATTTTAAGAAAACTATCATTTAAAAAATACCGGTATAACATATCATTTTAATCATCATAATTAAGTATTTTTAAATTTATAAAATATTTAAGTACGGGTTTCTTAAGCATTATTGAAGTTTTATTTTGGTTGATATTTAATAATTTGTAATTTTGTTTTATTGATAAATTTACATTTATTAAGAAAAAATATTGTCACTTTAAAAGTTCAAAATTATTAACACCAATTTTATTTATAATTATTTATTTGTTTTATCAATTTACCGTACTTTCAACTTCACTAAATTAGTTCAATTATAACATTTAAATTGTTAAAACACGTAAACTCAATAAATAATAATTTCTATTACCTATGTCTTTGTGACAATATTTTATGTAATTTTTTTTATAAAAGTAACAAATTTTAAGCATATTATTAACTTTAAATGTTAAGGATAAATATTTATTTATTTATACCACTATCATTATACAGTATATCATATGCTAATTGATAGTTTGGATATCATTAAACAAAAATCAATCATTAAACAATCATTTAACTATAAAAGTGTCGGATTATTTTATTTTTATGGTTTTAGTCAGAAACTTATATATAAATTAATATTTATATCGATTACCCCACTGGCGTCTCTTTAGGCGCCCAACTATTATAATGTTTGACCGCATTTAATGAAATTCATTTCAAATGAAATATTATAATTAACAAAATAAATACTTATCTAAAAAATCACTTAACAAAAAAAATATTTTTAGAAAAATTAAATACAGCTAAAACAATGTCAATGAAACCTTACTAACAATTGTTAATTAATACCTGTAAATTTGAAATCACACCCACGCTTTTAATCTAACATTTTAACAATATTGATATTTTATTATAGTTTATATTAATATATTGTATTAGTATTTTTAGTTTTTAATTTATAGATTAACTAATGTTAAACTAATTTAAATGTACAATTCAATTACAATGAATTGAAAATTCAAGTTAGTATTGTATTAAAATTTAATTAAATTTACTGTAAATAATTTTATATATTTAAAATTTATTGTTAATTTAGTGTATTTCTTATTTGATTAGGTGTTGTCCACATAAGACGACCAGATTTTTTTTGATTTTCCAAAATCCATAAAATATAGTTTTTTCCTAAAAAATAGAAATAGATTTACTTTTGAATTTAATTTATCCTAATCTCTAAAGTATGTAAACCTATTAACTTAATAACTAATTTGTTTAAAAGAATATCTTATGTCTAAAAACTAATGACAACAAAATTATTTACTAAATAATTTATTATGAAATCGCAAACAAATATCTTATTTTAGATTTAAAGTATAAAATAAATGCTAAAAACAATTTAGTTTGACTTTATGTTAACGTGATATATATAATTATCGATATAAATAACTTGATAATAAATTTAGAAAACAATTTGCATAAAATATACAGTATATTACGTTATTTTTATAAATTTTTCAATATTTTTAAAACAAGTTGAAATATATAATTTTCTCATAATTTATACACTAAGTTATTTTTTAAGTAAATAAAAATACCTTTAAATTTTATTTTTATAGTATAAAATTTATACACTTATTATACGGTATATGCTTACTACTGTAGTTTAAAATATTATATATTTTAATACTGTATATTGTATTAATATAATTATAACAGAATTTGACAAAAATTTAGTTAATCTAAAAAAGTCGTTTGAAAATATTTCTGAATAGTTAATAAGTTAAATGATTAATTATTTGTAATAATTAATACTGTATATACATATAAAAATTATATTAACAAATAAATATAATTAATTACTAAAATTATAGTAGTTATATCAATATAATCATTAAATTTAGTACATTGAAAATAAATTTGTTTACAACTTATATTTACAAACATATAATTGTTATATAATTAAAGTAATTAATAGTTTATTTTATAAACTATATAGAATTTTAATTATATACTATAGAATATACATTATAAATATAATATAATTAATATGAATGACTGACTGACTGACCATCAGATGGCTTGCGGTCACTCAGTTCCAGCCGACGGACGCCCGACGAGCCTTCCCGTGCTTTGACGAGCCATCCATGAAAGCAACGTTTGCCATAACATTAATACATTTACATAATTATATATCGATATCCAATATGCCTAAAGTTAACACTGAAATAAGGTATTAATCTTTTTATACAAATTGCTTTACTTTATTATTAGCTTATCTAAGCTTATGTTTCAAACTCATTGGTTAATCAACTTATTAAGTTTGAAACTTTGCAATGCTATTAGTTTCTTACTTTATAAGTTAATGATTAATTAATTTATTTTTTAGTATCTAAAGTAACTAATATTATTTTACTAGCTATAGAGTATATTAACTGTAAAAATAGTAACTGTTTAAATAGAAAATATTAATAAATATGAATATATATGAATATATAATTGACATTAGAGGGGAATGGGTTGCCGACACATTTGCAGCAACGGTCAAAATGTCAACTTATTTATTGGCATTTTTAGTCAGCGATTTTCAATCAATATCTCATGAAAATGGAAATGTATGCTATATTTAGTGATTTTAATGATTAGCAAATTATAAATGATTTAATATTAAATATGAGTTACAGTTCCGAGTGTGGTCGCGGGTCAATGCCATTGAAACAGCAAATTATTCATTAAAAGTGGGACCAAAACTACTCAAATATTATGAAGACTACTTTAATATATCGTATCCATTGCCAAAAATGGGTAAAATATTATAAAACTAAAATGTTTGCTTAGTTTGATGTTAATTATATATGCCAGATATGGTAGCGGTTCCCGATCTAAATGCCGGTGCAATGGAAAACTGGGGATTAATTATATACCGAGAGACAGCTATGCTTTATGATGAAACTGTTTCTTCATCACATAATCTTCAACGAGTGGCCACAGTTGTCGGTAAAATTTACCAAATAATACTAATAATAATAAATATTTTAAAATAATTAAATTCAATCAAATAATTTTCTGATAATTTAAAATACAAAGCACACGAATTGGCTCATCAATGGTTTGGCAATTTAGTGACTCCCAAGTGGTGGGACGATCTATGGTCTGCACATTATTTAAAAATTTTGTAAAATTATTAGATAATAGACTTAAAAATATAAAATTTAGGTTAAATGAAGGGTTTGCCTCTTTTATGGAGTACGAGGGCGTGGATGCTGTTTATCCCAAATGGCAAATGGTTTGCATTTTATTAATTGTTTTTTAATAAATATTTTATAAAACAATTTATTTCTTAAATTAATGAATAATATTTAAAAGTGTCTAAAACAATAGTTTCATTGTTTATATTTAATGATTTCATTAATTATTTTTAGTAAATGTAGCAATAAATCACTGAACCAAATGCTTAAATACCAGTAATTATTACATTTAAACCTAATGTTGATTTATTGCAAATTAGTGATAGAAATTTTCTACACTTATACAACAATAATTGTAAATATTTGTATTTAGATTTTTATAATTATATAATTAAAATTATTTACATTTAAATAAATATATTTATATTAAAATATTATTGATATTATGTATTGATATTATCGTTATTCGTATGAAAAACAAAAATACTTTAAAGATTAAAAATTTTATTAGCAAATTATAAATTATATAATGAAAATGTTGATACTAAACATTAATATAGAAAATAGATTTTGACAATTGATTAAGTTTTAAAATAATATTTCATTAGAAATCAAATACTAATTAAATACAATTTAATTTATAGTTATATTTCACAGTTAATTAATGAAATTTTCATAAAAATTTCTATATATTAGTAATAAATGTCTATAAAAAATTTTACTTTATTAATATACTATAAGATTAGAATACCATATAAATTATTATTATAATACCGGTATTATTAATACATTATATAAATTTCTATCACTACACTACTAATGTATATAATACCAATATTTTATATTATTTTTAGTAAAATATTTTATTCATAATTTTATTATTTTATAGATAATGACAACAAATTAAAAAATATATGACAAGTCATATTGAATTTGTCAATTTTAAAAAACATGATATATTTTTTAAAAAAGTATAGAAAAAATCAAAATGATTACATAAATATAAAATTATTTAAGAAACATTTTAGAAATTATGTAATTAAAAAAAATCTTTTGCCAATTTATATATTTAATATATTATAAAATCCTAAAGGACTAATTATTATATATATATATATATATATATATATAATTTTTATGATATAATACATTACACTTAATATCATTTAATTTGATATATTAAGTTAATATATTGTTTTAATTAATGATATTATTATTATTAAAAATATATTTTGAAATTTGTATTTGACTGAAAAGTAAAAATATAAATATTTGCATAATTAACAATACAAGCCATTAATTAAAGTAAAAATTGTATAGTAATGACAAATTTTGTTTTAAAAACAAATAAAATATAATTGTTTTATAATAGTTTCAGCAGTTTGTTGTCGATGAGATTCAGGATGTGTTTGAATTGGATTGTCTGACAACATCACACCCGATATCAGTTCCGGTTCATAATCCGGATGAGATAAATGAAATATTTGATAGGATTTCTTATGGAAAGGTTTTGTTGTAAAATAATAAAAATTTATTTAATTAAAAGTTTAGTCAATTATTATCACATACTCTACACTATAGGGCGCATCCATTATCCGAATGATGGCTTACTTTCTAAATCGGGATACTTTTAGGAAAGGAGTTTCTGTGAGTTTTAATTATAAATATTGATTATAATTGAAATTTTTTATTACAGTTTAATTAATATTTTTGAGTTTTTATTTTAAAATTTATTTTCTAATATTTTGTTATAATTTTGGAAATTATTAAGAATTATTTGAATGCATGGCGTTATGATAATGCTGTTCAGGACGACCTCTGGAACTATTTGACATTAGCTGTTAATAATAGTCTTAATGTTAAGAAAGTGATGGACTCGTGGACACTGCAAGACGGCTATCCAGTGGTCACATTGACCCGAGATTACGACAATAGGAAGGCGTGGTTAACACAGAAGCGATTTCTACTCGATGTCAATAACAACCAAAATAACGGTAGTATTGATCCATCGAAATACTGGTGGGAAATACCAATTACTTACACAAACCAACGGAATGCCAATTGGGATCCAATTACTAAACTATGGATGACTCGGAGCAGTGGTAATTTAATTATAATTGTTTGTTAGTGTAATAGTTTATAATTTTATAAATAATTTATTATATGAATTGTTGTTTTATAGCAAAACATTCAAAAGTGTTTGCTATTAAAGATGAAGATATTCCTAAAAATGACGAATGGATTATAGCTAATCTCCAAGAGGTTGGCTATTATCGAGTAAATTATGACAAAACCAATTGGGAACTCATAACCAAACAATTGATGTCAGATCACAATAAAATACATGTCATAAACAGAGCTCAACTAATAGACGATGCACTGGACCTGTCCAGAGCTCATCTTCTTGATTATCACATTGGACTCAATATAACCCAATATTTGGTTAATGAAAAGGAATTCATTGCCTGGGAGTCGGCTCTCAATGCCTTTTCTTTCATGGATCGTATGCTTAGGAGGAGTGCTGCCTATGGTCTCTGGAAAGTATGGCTTTTATTACCACATTTTTTATATATTTTTATGTCTTATACTATAATAAATCATTTCTTTACAAATTGATTAATAATTTAATATGAATACAACGTGTAAACAACACTTGCATTTCAAATATTATTTCAAAAGAATTGATTTAATTTTATAACACTTTCTTTGATTTCAAAAAATTATATTATTTTCATCTAATAATTAAATTAACTTTATTATACTAAATCACATAAATAAGAGTTACTTCCATAAAGAATTTTAAGCTAAATCATAAAATTTATTATAGTATAAAAACGTGTAGTGATTATAGTAATATAAGTGTCATAATAGCTAATATCATTAAAGAAATATTATTTTATTATTTTTAGGCTTATATTTTGAAGATAATATCAAATTTATATAAAGAAATTACTTGGACTGTAACCGAGGACTCAGAGAATATATTAGAAAAATATCTGCAAATTAGTGTAATCGGTTGGTCCTGTAAATATGGTTATCCTCATTGTACTCAACAATCAATGCAATTATTCAATCAATGGCGAGAATATGTCGAGAATAAGCAATTCAAGAATCCGTAAGATTTTCTAACTTTAAATACATTAAACACTATATGATATAAATTATAGGATTCATCCCAATCTAAGAAGTATTGTTTATTGTACTGCTATTGAAAACGGTTCCGAAGAAGATTGGAATTTCTTATGGAATCAGTTTCTTAACGTTTCTGTTGCCTCAGAAAAAGACAAACTGTTGCGGTCTTTGGCCTGCAGTCGTGAACCATGGCTTTTGTCGCGATTTATGTGGCGTGCATTCAACGGTTCCAGTGGTATACGAAAACAAGACGCGAGTTATGTCTTCCGATCGGTGGCCACAAGTAATTACGGTCGAGATATTGCTTATAATTATTTGCGCGATCAATGGCATCATATCGTCAAATAGTAATTCATTATAGCTTAAAATTATTGCATTATAGATATAATTTTCTAATTGTTAAATAAACTGTATTTTTAATTAAAATCAATAGCTTTGGAAAATCATTTTTCTCGTTCGGAAGTTTAGTCAAATCTGTGACCTCTTCGTTAAACACGGATTTTGATTTAAAACAGGTTTGCAATCAATGTTAAAGCAATCTATAAATTTAATGATTAAAACTTTATATTTTGATTGCATTGTTTAGCTCCAAGAATTTTATAACAGTGTTAAAGACAATGTGGGAACAGCTCAGAGATCATTCCTTCAGGCCATTGAACAGACCAAAGCTAACGTGCATTGGATGCAAAGCCATTACCAACAGATCGATAATTGGCTCATAAAACACAACACTTAATCCGATAAACATCTTAAGTCTAAAAAGTTTTTTCTTTGAATTTCTTAGTTTTTACTAAAAAGTTGGAAAAAATATAATGAATTGAATCAATCTTTCAATTTAATTGACTACTAAATCATTAGATTAGACACATAATAAATGTAATTAAATCAGTGGTAAGTACTACAACCTGTATTGTATATCTAAATATTATATTTAGTTTCACCAAAACTTATTTATATAAAATAATAACAAAAATTCATTACAACTTTTTATGTCACAATATAAAGTAAACTTACATTTTATCACTTTTTAAAAAATAGATTCGAAAGATTTTATCAATTTTTTGTGCCATTAAATAAATGTATAATAAATATTCAATTTGTTTTATTTTCACACATATAATTAAAATTGTAATACATATTTCGTATAAAAAATAAAACCATTATTTTAATCGTTTCTTATTTGCCGATAATATTAAAGAAAACTTATATAAATTGGGAAACAGTAGTCTCTTTCGGGCTTTACGTTTGTCACTAAATTGTTTATTCAAATCAACGATCGACTCTTTGATACGTTTGACGATCTCTTCCTTATTGATCTTCTGATGTGTTTTTCTAACAATTGTTTTCTTACTCTTTTGTCTTTTTAATTCATTGTTTGTCATATCATTCACAGCCAATGCTTTGGCTTCTCGTCTAATCGTTGAAAAACTCAGTGTATTAACGATTTCACACTTAAAGTCAATGCCATGTTTTTTGAGTTGACTTTCCATTGCTCTTACTTTCGTCAGTCGTTTTCTGGTCAGTTTGATCTCTCGGTCGATATCTTTACTTCTGTTATGTTTCAATTTATGACTTTCTGTAGAAGTAATCGACAACTTATTCCAGTTTTTGAAGATAAGCGGCATTTTCTTAACTTTAAAGTCCGGAATATATTGACCTAAAAGTAAATAATTTTGATTTTAATATATGAAAAATACTTCAAAAATTATTATAAGATTACGTCCTATAGTTGTCAACAAATTCACATTTTTGTCTTTAAGTTTATTTAATGTTAGGTAAGAATAAAAAGCAATAAAATATGACAAAACAAAACAAAAGGAAACTTAAAAACTAATAATTTTTGTCATAAATGTATTAATACTTACATTTGATTATATGGTTAAACATAAGATAATTATTCATAGTTTCTGCCACTATATTAGCCACTTCTTCGAACTCAAACTCAACGAATGCATAATTTCTTCGATTTCCTGTCTATTGATATGAAGACAAATAATAAGAGTTGTAATAATAATAATAATAATAATAATAATAATAATAATAATAATAATAATTGTGACACAAAATCAATTAATACTTTGGGATTTCGTGAAATCCTTAATCGTAAGACAGTTCCGAATTGAGAGAAATATTCAAACATTTCTTTCTCGAAGAAACCAAAGGGTATGTTAGATATCCTAATAACACCTCTTGTGTCGTGTCTTTTCTGTGATAAACAAAATCAAATGAATGGTATTATTATTATTAATAATTATATCATCAAATCATTGATCCAAAAGACATACGTGTTTGCCGTCAACATTCACGTCATTATCTGTCATCAGTTTCTTGTGTTTAGAGGTTTTCTTCTTCTTCTTCTTAATGTTGAGATTGATATCATTTGAAGAGTTTGTGAGAGCCTTAAGCTTAGCCACGGATTTGGTTAAAGAAAACATTATTTAATCAAAAGTATTGTTAATTCAAATCAATAGACAATTGATTGAAAAGACTATTCTTTGCAAACATTCATTCAATTCATTCAATACAACACTCAATGCATTGAAAAACATGTGCTTTTAGTTAGAGGTGTTGTCGTTGTTGTCATATTATTAGAGGTGTTGACGGCTTTGTATTATATGTTTGTAATGAGTGTTGCGATCACTAAATAATAACCAATTGGTGACCAAATTGGCGGTGATTTTGTTGCTACCGATAAATGTTGAAAAGATATCCGAAGACCGAGTCATTCAAGTGGTCTCAAGTATTCAAAGGTGTACTCTATGTTGAGGCCATTCTCTTCTTCGGATCGTTTTATTTCTTCCGCAAACTGTGTCGCGACCAAAGTCTGTAGTGATGACCACATCTGTCATATAATTTGATTATAATTTAATTGTTGTCTAAAATAATGTCTTTTCAATTGAAACAGATTATAGACATAACTTCTATGAAAATCACGGCATTATTCTTGAGAGTAGGTTTTCTTCAGATTTAAATGTTTTGTCATTTGAAATAAGTTATGATTTGTTTTGTTTGACAGCCTTTTACAATGTAATGGATTTGGTCGGACACGACTACTACCGAAAACTTGATTATAAGGCCTGGAATGTCCCGATTCCCGATAAGAAGTGATTCATTTGATTGTCAAATAGTTTTCAAATTTTTAGTTATAATTATAGGATTTGTATATCATATACGATATATTATCATATATTCAATTAATTGACAAAATGAATGAAAATTTAATTAAACGACAAGATATCAGACAATCTACTTATGAATCTAAAAGACGTGAAAAAGAGTCGAATAAGATTGTCTCAGAAGATAGTGATTATAGATTGCAACAAATTAATGATTTAAGAGATAAGATTGAGTTAAAAGTGGATCAATTAGACTCAAATATGACTAAAAGTGATATCAACAATGCTTTCAAAGAGTTAAATAGTGATTACGATAGACTCAGTCAATATATCAATGAATCGGTCCTTTATTTGGCTAAATATAATCAAAAGTTGTGTCAAACAGTACTTAGTTCTTTGCGAAACAAAATTGATACTCAAAATGATTTATTAGTACCGAAATCAAAATTTTCATTTAAGTCCTCATTTAAGACTTCAACGGTTAAAGATTTACCTAAACCTAAGGTCGAGACTTGTGATGAAATAGATTCTGCAAAGACAGCAATACATGAAATGTTTGAATTTATTGGTTTCAAAAATAAGAGCGACTGTGAAGAACCTTTGCGAATGACTGGCGAAGAGTGTAATCTAAAAGATATACATTTGGATGGAATCACTAATTGTCGTATTGAGATAATTGGTTTACCAAACACTTTAAAGATAAATAATTTGACGAATTGTAATGTATTTTGTGGTCCAATAACGACATCTATTTTTATATCCAATTGCAAGAACTGCGTCTTTAATATAGCCGCTCAACAACTAAGACTTCACACATCCAGTGATTGCAAAATCTATTTACACGTCACGAGTCGGGCCATTATTGAGGAATCGATACGAATTGGTTTTGCACCTTACGATTGGACCTATGATGGCATTGAAGAAGACTTCAAACGAGCAAATTTGGATATAAATACTAATAATTGGCAACAAATTGATGACTTTGATTGTTTATCTACAGATAATTTATCCAAAAATTGGTATTTCATTGATTTAGAAAATTAATTGTTTTAATTCTTTTGATTCTCTAAACTAAGATTTTCTTACACTCTTTAAAATAAAACATTTTAACAAAACATAAATTATAACTGAAGACAATAAATACTGTATTCAATTGAATTGTTAATTTTGCAAAATTTTATACAATTATTATAAAGAAAACTTGTTATATAAGTGATAATTTTATGATAAGATATACCGTAAATATATTTAACAAATATTTAATGTCTTTACAAAATAAATTGAATAAAATAACAATTGAATGTTAATACATATGAAATGTTTTAAATGATTATTTTAGTGATTGTACTCAAGAGTCAAAAAAAACTTTAATCTATGGAAAAAAAGTCTAAAATAATTCAATGTTAAACATATTGTTTGATACAATCAATACTATAGATCCAAATGATGTCAAATATTTGTCATTTATTGAATTTATAAAAAAGTTTTGATAATTTTGGTCAATAAATATTGAATGCAATGATCAAGTTATGTAATGAAAGATTGAATGTCTCATTCATCGGGTGTGGCCGGTATCCAGAAGGACATTGTACTACAAGCAGAGGCTAACATCATGTACTTCGGATTAAATTGAACGCACTGTACGGGTGACTGGTGTTCGGCCTGAAAAATAGCCACTTTGTTACCCGTAATAGCATTCCAACAGTGAATACGACCGTCAGTGGATCCGCTAAATATAAACTGCGAATCGGGTGAGAAAGATGCCTCCAATGGCAGGCCTTTGTTGTTAACGTGACCCATAAGTGTCTGAAGTGGTGTCCCTTGAAAGGCATCGATCGTATGAATGATGTTTCCATTGGTGTAAATCATAATAATCTTGCCGTCGGGTGAAAATTTGAGACCAGTCCAGTCACAGTCCTTGTCCTGCGGGAGTTTGAACGTATTGAAGGGTCCCTTATCGAAGGATCGCAGGTCATACAACTTCACCGATTCTGAATTGATTCCAACAGCAAATATGAGTCCTTCGGGATCAAAGTTGGCAACCGGTCGGCCTAATAGATGCATCAATCCCTGACAATTAGGTGATCTCAGATCCCATAATCGGATTGTTTTATCGAGAGAACCACTAAGAAAAGTATCGTCAACGGGACTCATACATAAAGTGACCACTTTTTTTGTGTGTCCGGGAAAATATCGGATGTATTTATTGTCGTGTAATGAAAGGTATCTGATTGTGTCATCCACTTTGTTGGACGAGTGAATGGCTGTATTGGCGGCGTGTGTGTAATGGATGAGATCGACGCCATACTTCTTGGAGTTGAGTGACCTCTTTTGTGTGCCTTTCTCGCAGTCATAGATGACAATCGAGTCGTCGTCCGATGAGGTGATCAGTGTCTCGCCGTTGGACGAGAAGTCAATTGAATTGATTTTATCGGTGTTTTCCCGAAATACTTTGGCCACATGAAAAGTGGTCAGAACCGGCTCTATTAACTTCATCTCAACCCTACCGACGCCCTGAGCCAACTGTCCATCGATTTTAACCATTATTTATATCATATCAACGGATAAGTCATACAAACACTCATCACTTGAGTAGTGCTCACAAAACACAGCAAAACAATCATTACTTCAATTGATTCAAATGTACATCAATTACGACAATACATGACTTTCAATGCATTCAATGTATTATTGGATCACAAATTGATTAATTGATTGATTGATTGCATTGATATTAATTAATATAGTATTATTCAAAGTTTAATTGCCATTATTTGATTATAACATTTAAATAAATATTATTAAATTATTTAAATGACAAATTAACTATTATTTATATAACTTATAAATTTAATACCATTATATATATATATATATATATATATATATATATATATATATATATATATTATACTGAATTATTTAATTAATTAAAATCACTGAAATTACATATATTTGGTATATAAGATAAAACTATACTTTTAAAAAATTACAAAATTAAACAATTGTCTGGATATTATATTTATATATTATAATTATTAAAACCGTATTAGCATTGCTAATTTACCAGTGTAAATTATTTGTCATTTTAATTAACATTTTACAATATATACAGAATGTATAAAAATTTATTAATAATTAAGAAACTTATAATTTAGTGTATTATAAAAACTACAATAATTTATACATTTATTATTCTATTATTAATATAAAATTTATATACTATAGAGTCTATAGTATAGACACTTAACATATTACTCTATTATCAATCATTTATTATTATTTATTTAATTTATTAATAATAAGCTATAGTAGCTGTTAATCGCTAAATTATAAAATGTGATTAATATGTAGAGATATTGACAATGAAAAAAATACAATAAATAATCAATTACAATTTTTATAAACTATAGTCTATCACATGTATATCTATTTCTTAATTATTTTACTGGCAAAACAAAAAAAAAACATGATATTTAAAAATGATTTAATGAATGAATTAATTGTATTAATATTAATTATATTAATGGGACAACTGATGGCTACATCCAAATGTCCTGTTTCTTTGGAGGGCGAGTGTCAATGCAAAGAATATGTGGATGAAAATAAAGTTGGTCTAAAAGTCGAGTGCTCGCAAACAACGGCTAAAAAGCTATTCAATGATATCGACTCTTTGACAAAGTCGTCAAAACAAATCTTTGGACTACAAGTTCGCGACTCTGACCTCAGGGACCTCAGAGATCTGCCGCCAGGTCTGCACTCTGTTCACGAGTTAATTCTCGACAACACTGGCATTGATTTACAAGTATTTCGTGAAAGCAATGAATTACTCAAAGTATTGAAGATATTTCGTGTATATCAAGAAAACTTTACTGAAGTATGTGTTTTAAGTTTATAAATGTTATTTGAATTTAAGTGATATTTACTGATAAGATTCCCGAAGACTTTTTCTTTGGGATGGATGAGCTCAAGAATCTGGCCCTCAATGACATTGGAATCGCTTACATAAGCAAAGACGCCTTCACTTATTTGGAAGACTCACTCAAAGAGTTAGAGTTAAGAGAAAACAAATTAAGAAATTTTCCGATCGCTGTTCAGGTGTTGTCTCATTTGGAAAGTCTTGATTTGTACGGCAATGAGATTAAGACAGTTCCCGACGATCTAACCTTTTATTTGGAATCAAGTCTTAAACGACTCAAAAGATTAACATTAAATTGTCAGTATTTTTAGGTTTTTTAATATTGTAGACAAAAATTAATTAAATATAATTTATATAATAGATATTAACTGTACGTGTGATTTCGGTAAAACCGATTTCGCCACTTGGATCAGATCCTATGCTATAAAAGGAGTCACTTGTAAGACACCGAATCGTTTGTTTGGTAAAGATATTTCTGTTACACCTAATGAAGAGTTTTGCGATTTCTCCTTAAATATGAGCCATAAAATTACCATCAATTCAGTGGTATTAACAATATGCTTAATTTTAGTATCAATAAAAATGTTTTATGTATAACAAATATTTATATTTTTTAATTTTATTTAAGTTTCATTTTTTTAAATCATTATAAAAAATACATAAATATTTGTCATAAAGTTAGAGATTAAAAGCTGGAAGTAATTGTCCGGAACAGTTGCCAAATCCAACTTTATATGTCGATCCCTGACAATAGCCAGATATAGTGACTTCATCGCCATCTTCGAGATACATGCGAGTCAGTCCATCCTTTAATGGTATTGGTTTAGTCCTATTCCACGACAATTCTAACATTGATCCAAAATTTTGAGGTAGAGGTCCACTAATAGTTCCGGTGCCCAACAAATCGCCAGATTTTATCTTTTAATTATATTAAATTTAGTTATAACATTGAAGAGTATGTAATGTTGTAGATGTAATTACATTGCATCCGGTGATGGTGTGATGAGCCAACTGTTGTTTAGCTGTCCAATACATATGACAATAATTTGAATGACTCACTTGAGTTGCCTCTTGTTGTCCATCGGGTCTAATTGAAACACTAAGATTTATATTAAAATTATATGGATCTGAGTGTCTCAGGTATGGTAATGGTTGTGGATCTTGTTTAGTATTAGCAACTTTGAAACTTTCCAGTGCTTCCATCGTTACAATCCACTGACCAATAGTTGTCCCTAAATTTTTAGCCAAGAATGGTCCCAATGGTATGTATTCCCACTTTTGAATATCCCTTTTTGATAACAAATTTATATATACCGGTAATTGTAATATAAATCTTCTAATTAAATAACGATTTAATACCTGGCGCTCCAGTCATTCATTAAAACCATACCAAATATTCTGTCTTCAGTTTTGTCAATAGGAATGGGTTCTCCCAATTGGTTGGCTGTCCCTCCCATAACAAATGCCATTTCTAGTTCAAAATCCATAGCTTTTGAGGGACCAAATTTCGGTGGCTGAGTATCGTCTGGTCGAGTCTGACCATTGGGTCGACGTATTGCAGTTCCAGAGACAACAACAGATGAGGCCCTTCCGTGATAAGCGACGGGAAGGTGTTTCCAGTTCGGCATTAATGCATTTTCTTTACTCCTAAACATGACTCCCACATTAGTAGCATGCTCAATTGATGAATAAAAATCGGTATAGTCTCCCACTTGAACCGGTAGATGCATTTGGGCATCACTTTGCTTTACTAATGCTCTTTGTCTTAAATCTTGATTATCTCTCAATATATCCGTGTCTTTGTCTAATAAGTGCTTTAGTTTAGCTCTGGTCTCACTCCAGGCTTGTCTTCCCAATTCCAAGAAGTCGTTTAAATAATTGCTATTAAAAACTCGTTTGGAGTTATTCTTCATAATTGGTCCATCAAACAGATGGCTTACTTCACTTAAATCAAGAATATAATCTCCAATCGCAACTCCTGGTCGTGAATTGGTCTAAAAAATATTATATTTAAATCTTAAATTTAATTTTACAAAATTGCAGTAATGTATTATTAAAAAAAAGTTTAGACAAACATTTGTTTTGGTAGAGAATATACCAAATGGTAAATTCTGTATCGGAAAGTGATTATCAGCACTGACTTCAATAAAAGACATTTTTGTTAATTTATAAGAATTTAAGATTTAAAAAAATTGATTCAAATTCCTATCAAATTATATATATTTAACGCAATTGACTACAGATTCAAACCACTACTAAATGATGGGCTTCTCTGTTGTGAAAACTTTTCTAGTTTTGGTATAAATAGTAAACATGTTATTCAAGGACAGACACCAGAGAGAGATTGTAATCAATTTTTGTCTCATAACTGGTTTATTGGTTTATATTACTTGTTTTTAAAAACGTCAACTAGTACAATTTTTTATATTTAAATAATTATTTTAGTTTTCCTTTTATTTATTACAAAATTAAATACTGTATATAGATTTACATAATATAAAATTAATGTTTGGTATAGTAAATATTTGTTTTTTAAATTGCTATCAATTGAAAGCATTACACTTTAATTTTTTAAAATTTATAGTTTTTCTAAAATATTGTCAGTTTAAAAAAAATGTTTTTCCCTATTTTTTACATATAAAAACCACATTTTGTTTATTATAAGTACATTATTAGTGCAATTTCAATAGTCTACATGTTTGTCATACCAATTACATTAACTTCTATAGAGAATTAATTATCATTAGTCAAATAAATAGTTGTTTTTGCTAAAAATATTTATTATATTTTATATACGTTTTGAGTTTTTTCAAATATGCATTCAAACAATTAGAAAAATGCATAATAATACTAATGAAATAAACTAAATTATAGCAATATACCAATACGTTTTAATAATTTTTTTTATAAATATTGATAATACAACAAATAATCTTATAGTTCGAGTTAGTAAATATTGCCATTTATTTGTATATCTCTAATATAACAAAAATTAATTATATATTAAATACTTATAATAATAATGAATGTACAGAAATAAAACAAAATTTTAGAGAAAAACAAATGTGTGGCAAAAAATACACTATTTATAAATTAATTAACAATAGATATTTATGTTAACAATATTAATTAATTATATGTATATTAAAAACAAATATGGCAAATAAATATCTATTGATTTTTTTAATCACATAATTATTAAATTAATAAACAAACGAAATCTTCATCAAAATATAACTATATTTTCGAGTTTATAGTATTGTAAATGATTTAAATCAATCAGAAGATAAATTGTTGGCCATAACACCATAAAGAAGTTTTTGTCGATTCAAATAGTTTTTTCTGGCCTTTTTCAATAACTCTTCTTTACGTTTGGCGAGTATTTTCTCCCTTTCTTGTGATGACTTTGAAAATCGGTGTCCAATGAATGCTTTGGCACCAGAATTTGAATCCATCAAACTGTTAATATCCTCATCACTGGACTCATTATCTAAGCGTTGCTCTATTTCTTTGTGTGTTTCTTCATTATCACATTTTTCATCATTCTTTGTATTGGAAAAGACTGGTGTAGTGGACACAGCCGTAGAGGAAGACGTTGATGGCAATAAATAACTTTCATCAAATTGATATCTAATAATAAAAAGTATCAGTTGTTATAATAATCATTATTAATATACTTTATCAGAAAATCTATTACCTGGAAGTAGTTTGAACGGGAGGAACAACTCTTCCGTCTAAAATATTTTCAATTGTTAGCTCAACTGATCGAGAAATTCTTAAGTCTTCAATAATTGTGTTAAGAGTAATGTGCGGAAACATATCTAATACTTGTCGAGCCATACTATCCATTGAAGGACTATGTAAAGCGCTTCGCGAATTTGTAGAAATAGTTTCAATGGTATCAGTTTGTGGTGAAGTCGGTGATACACCAATAGTGATCAGATGGGGTCGCGTCACTTCCACTGACACTGTAGGCAACCAACTGGCATAACGTGAACCATCAAAATGAAAGAAATGGTTCGTTCGGCCGCCAAGTCCTCTATTTTCGCGACCGTTTCTATCAAGTGCTAATCGTTCGGGATTTTCGTCTTCGTCTTCATTGCGATTCTTAAGTGGTGTTCGACAAGTGGGACAACTAGTGTCCTGTTCTAACCACGACCTCAAGCATGAGTTATGGAAGAGATGACCACATGGAAGCTTTCGGGCCGATTCCATGCGATCCCAACAAATAGCACAGTCGTCATTATTTTTCTCAAGCTCTTCATTAGTGGCCATCGGAAAGTTAGATTCCATTAAACGAACGACCTTTTCATATAAATATAACACTTAATTACCGGTAATTAATTCAATAATTAATTGAAATACTCAATGCTTTACCTGTAAATAATTTTTATGTTTACGAATGCGGCGATTAATTTCGTAAAACAAATATCGGAGTTGCATAAGAATGACCAAAGAAGCCATCGATAAGATTATGTTACCCCAGAATAACATATGCAAGTGATGACAGAAATCAATGATAAGTGTTGATAATTCAAAGAGTAATTCAGTATAGTATGCCATCGATGCCCTGTTTTCCCAAACGCCTTCATAATTTAAATCCCATAAATGTATGGCATAGCGGACAATGACGAACAGTGTCCGTACGGCCACAAGTGAACATTCAGCCGTCATAAATGCAAATGTATTGATTCCAGCGTGAAGTCCAACCAAAATACAAACAATAAACAATGACAACGATGTTATCAATATTGCCATCAATAGTATTATAAGACGAAAGTGTGTCCACTTAGGAGTCATTGGAGAAAATGATAGATATTCGAAGCGATCTCTGCATAATTGGGCCAAAAGTGATAAAAATCCTAATATTGAGAACCAACTGCACCAAAGAACTACTTCATCCATATATTGGACATTCATTACTCCAAAAATAAATATGAATTTATAGAATACAAAGTTCCAGAAGCGGTCTTTCATGTGTTGCTGTTCTGACACACGAAGCTCACCGAAGACCAACTTTTGTATTACTTTTCCCACTAATATTAGACAACAATAAGCGGAGTTTATTAGTGTCCAAATACAGAGCGGTTCGTGAAACATGAGATACACGACATCAATGAGTCGCATAATAAAACCACTGTCCAGTAGAAGACCCAAATGGATAGACGTCTCATTGCTAAGCGTACCATTGCTGGTCATTATTGTCGGCAAATCATTCACATTAGTGTTGTTGTCGTTGGCCAGAGTCAGACCAACACTTAGTGTGGCGTTGAGTCGCCAATCGGGTTCAGACGTCACTTGAAACGCATAATATATTGAACACGACAACAGAAGAGCACTGATTGTTGTGTACGCCTGAAGACTAGGCAACGGAAGAATGTCTGGTGTTTCCAGAAAAAAGGCCGGCATTTCTCACCACTTAAGATATCCTCACATCAAATGGTTTATCAAAAACAAACGGTTTTCTCTCTCTCTCTCAGAAGTTAATAAAATCCTCAAAATTTCTTTAAGTAATAATCTGTCGCAAAGCCATCGGTTGTGTCCAACACTTGTTGTTCAACACTAACTGTAAAGATATCCCAATCAGTAATCATATGTTATTTAAATCAGACTTAATGTCAATCAAATTAATGTATTATTTATAATAAATATGTTTATCATAAGATAAATACCTTACTTTATGTGACCTTAATATATATCAATGACAATGTTGTCGATAAAGTTATGTCATCACTACAACACTCATACAATTTGGGTGACAATTACATCCAATTGGTGTCTGTGTTGACCACTGTTTCAACACTTTGTCGGTAAATGTATTGTTTGATTATCTAATGAGACAAATGTTTAGATTGTAGTCAAACCACTATTAATATGTTTGACACGTTTTGACCGAAAATAGTAAACACTTTTTAGAAACAATTATTAATATGTATTGCTTTTAAACAAATGTTTTATTTTTTAAAAAAGCTTTCAATTAATTGTTATTATTTTTATTATTATTTTAAATATTTTGATGATTTTTGTTTGTATTATGACATGAATTCACTAAATAAAGAGTGAGTAAACTTTATCTATCCAAACAAATGATAAGAAACAGGTTTTATAATAAAGTATACGTTATATTATTTTAAAGGGGTGCTAAAGACATGTGCTTATTAGTTGCAGTTTTATATTAAACTTTTATTACAAATTATTATATTTAAATTTTATTAATTAATAATTAAATTAGTAAAATGAATGAAAACAATGGTAACAATCTAAATGTTAAAAGTGGTAATTATACTGAACACGAATGTATTTATATAGTTCATTGGTAAGTAAAAGTTTTATTTATCTTAAACTATAATTTTGTCGTTGTCTTCATCTTCTGTTGTTTTTTCTTAGCCTTCTTTTCTGTTTCACTTCAACTATCACTACAGTTGGTCTCTGAAATGATTTCCGTACCATCGCTATCATTAACACTGTTACCCTCATAACATGTATTGACATCATTGTCTGTACATCCATATGTTTGATCCTAATGTGTGTCTGAAGTAAACTCTTGTAACCAAACTGTTTGTCACAACCCATGTAATGTCATTTATAAACCATTTTCTCCGTTAATTTCTTCGGTCTTCTTCTACTTCTTTTAATCGGTTTATTTATCAAACTATCATTCACTGTGTCCACAGTTTTCTTATTAATAATTTGGTATTTAATCAATTGTTTTAAATACAAACACAATTTGTTTGCAAACTCTTAACTAAATGTCTGTATTTATCAAACATTTCAATCAATTGCTGACAATATCTTAATTCACACAATAATATTTTGTATTTATAATAGGTTTAAAGAATTTAAAAATATAAATGGCTATAAATCACAACATAAATATGTTCAAGATAAGTTTGCGGAAATGTTTGACAAAAAGCCGCCAACACGACACACAATTTTAAGAATAAATAGGACATTTGACCAGGATAAGACTGTCCAAAAAAAGCACAAAGTTCCCCATAAAAAGCCTAAACTAACACCTCAAAATATTGAATTAGTAAAAAATGCTATAAATAATTATAAATCTATAAGAAAAGTTAGCGAATATTTAAAATCGATAAATGTTATTTTAAGTTATGGATCAATTCGTAATATATTGGTTAAGGAATTGAATTTATTTCCTTATAAAGTACAATTTGTACATAAATTACCTGAAAAATCAAAGGAAATGCGTGTTGATTTTTGCAATTTGATTTTAATTAAATTGGACGATAATGCCAATTATTTGGATAATGTTTGGTAAGTTTATAATAAATATTTTAATTTAATTGCTCGTTTCGTATATAACTTCACATTTATTTTCACACTGTTTTAAAAAATTTATTTTCCAGGTTTTCTGATGAATGCAATTATCATAAAAATGGTTTTGTTAATAAACAAAATATGCGAATTTGGGGCACAGAAAAACCAGATAAATCAATTGAAATTCAAGCCAACCCTGAATATTTATCAGTATGGGTTGCTTGGAATTATAAATATGGTTTTATTGGCCCTTATTTTTTTAAACGAGAAAAAGGCCAAAAATATACCATTAATGCATTAAAATATCAATCAATGATTGAAAATTATTTTATACCAAATCTTAAAGAAAAAACTGGTGATAATTACAAAAATCAAATATTCATGCAAGACGGAGCCAGTCCACACACAGGTATTTATTTGATTTTTTAATAGATTATGACTAGAATTCAATTTAAATTTATAAACAATTATAAAATATTTTAATTTTAACTTACAATTGATATGAATTGTCACCGAAACTCAAGTCTATCATTTTTTAGTTTATCTACTATTCCATCCATCCCTTGCCTTATCCCTCACAAACAAAACCCAGATCACTTCCTAATCTCACAACCACCCCACCCCACCATCACCTAAACTAAACCAATGATATAAAGCATTTATTGCACTATAAAAAAGAGAGTTGAAAGAGATCTGTTCTCTTAAAAACTGAGTTTCGGGTGACTCGTGATATCAATTGTAAGTGAAATTTTAAAATATTTTATAATTTTATGCTAATATTAAAATAAATTAATAAAAATATTATTATTTTTTATTTATTAGCACATACAACTTTAACTTTATTACAACAACATTTTCAAAATCGATTAATTAGCCTTAAAACTGATGTAATCGAATGGCCAAGCCATTCCCCAGATTTAAATCCATTGGATTTTTGTTTCTGGGGAAAGACTAAAATGGATGTTTTTCCATTTGAAAATCCTCCAATTGATTTAAATGAATTAAAAATAAGGATAATTAACTCTTTTAAATTTTTTAATCAAAACACTTTTGTAAAAATTATTGAAAATTTTATTTATCGCTTACATATATGTATTGCTCGAAATGGGGGGCATTTTGCTAATATTATTAAATAACGTTTTTTATTGTAATTTTTTTATTTTTTTTATTTGTTTGGATTAATAATGTTTAATCACTCTTTATAATACAATATTATTATTATTATTACTTTAATACAGTATTATATGAATATTATTATTGAATTGATTACATTCAGTACATTCACTGTACAGTACACTACAGTACAGTACAATACAGGTATTGAAAACACATACATATATGACGTGACGTAATGTCAATGGGTTTGACTATTGTAGAGACCCTTCGTGTGAATCACTGATTGGCCAATAAGTCACACCATTTGCTATACCATTGAATTTTTATATAAATTAATAATAATTATATATATAATGAAATTAATGTTTAATTGATTATAATTATAATTATATTGATTATTAATAACTAATTAGGGGTTATTTGCTATAAAAATTCATTTAAGTTCAATACGTAAACAATATTTTAATTCATATAATTGACTTCAATTGACAATTATATAATTTATAGTACTGTATACTAAACAGTGTATAGTCCTACAGTTAATCAGTACTTAATTAGTAATCATAAATGTAGTCAAATATTAGCAAAATTTTAAATAATTTAAACTATGTATTGAATAAATAGGTATTGTTTAATAAATATTATATTTGATTAATCATGATTCATGACAATGTCATTATACATGTATTTAGTGTTATTAGTGATAATTTATTATTAAACTTACATTTCTCTAATAATAAATATTAATAATATAATTTCATTAACTAATATTAGCATAAATGATATTACTGTACAATAATTGTTTCTTATAACTCTAATAATTACATTTTGCATATAATTAAATTAAGTAAAATATTTCAACAAACGTCGCTTAATATGTTTGAAAGTAATTTTATTTAATTAATTATATCCATTATATATATATATATATATATATATATATATATATATATATATATATATATAAGTATTAGAGATATTTAATTTAGTTATATCTTATTTAGATAGAATTTTTATAATTGATCCAATTTATTAAATTTATTATATATTGAATATAATTATGCGATAATTATTGTTATAATGAATATATCTGTTAATAAATGTTAATATGTTAATAGCAATTTCTAGCAACAGGATTATTAAATAATATATAATTTATAAAAATTGCTTATTATTTATTATTTGCAATTCAATATTAAAATTTCAAAAATAATTTCAATAAGTTTTCTATAAGTTTATTAAATTTTGAGCATATTAGCATATACTGAGTATCCTCACTTATAAATAGTGTTATAATTAAATTGAAAGCTTAATTATTTGATTTATTAAAAATATATTGATATTGTACAGGAGATATGCTAATGAAAGTGTGTGTCTATTAATTATAATTTCTATATTATTAACTTGTGTTTGTAATTAAATTCTTGTCCAACTTAATAGTTCATTATTATGACATTAATTTTAATATATCCTATTATAGAGTTTATAAGTTAAAATGTTTCAAAAATAAATTTGTATTAAAACAAACAAAAAACAAAATAATTAACAAACAAATACTGCAAAGAATTGAATGAAAATATGTAGGAATTTATTGATTTCTCTCACAAATGTTGTTTGACTCTATGTTAGTGTTATGTTATACATACTAAGCAATGCTGTTATGTAATAGCGATTGTAATGTTTGTAATACTGTATTACTAGTGGTTGTGTTGTGCTGTAGTAGCGGTTATTAAAGCATTTAAATGAAACTCCAACTCAACACATAAATACATAACACTATAATACACTAACTAAAGCATATTTTCATTAAACAATATGCTATACAAATGTATTGATTATTAAATTTGTTTATTAATAAGCATATGTTATGATATTCTTGTTCTCAATATTTGGTATATAATTACCTGATATGGTCTATGAATGCATTGAAATTCTGGACTTCAAGTGAAACAGTAATACAACAGAATATATGAGTAATTCATAAGAATATACACTATATTTCAGTATATCATACATTATATATATCTTATTTTGTCTCCACTATAATCTCTATATACTGTAAATATATTTTATCAAATAGTCTATCATATGTTACTATAATGACGTATTCATCCGTTTTTTATCAGCAAAAAAGTGTAACATTTTATGAAAATAAGAAATGACTTATAATATAGTGTTGTAATGAATTTAAGTTAGCATTCAATAAGTCGTTAGTTTGTGTGCAACAAGTAATCAATGCATTGATTGAACATTTCTTTGAACATTTCAATTGAGAGCTTATAGAAAATGATTTGTTGAAAAATTGAATGTTTGTCTAAAGTGTGGAAAAGTAGGCTTTTTGAAGGTAAGTGCCATTTAAGACATATTTGAATTGCACTTTCATTTAGGTTACTGCTTGTTATGACATACCATATGTTTGCGTATAAAATGCATTTTACTTAATTATTGTCATACTATTACTCAATTATATGAATTTTATTAATCTAATAATTACTTTATATATTTATAAATTTTTAATTATAATAAATTAGTTCGTATTTTATTAATTAACTAATAACTATCAAATGCTAGTGTATGTCTAGAAATGTAATATTTTATTTTTCTATATTATATATAAATTATATATATATATATATATATATATATATATATATATTTTATTCTGTTTTTTTTCGATATACAAAATACACATTATTAGAAAGTTATATACAGTATATAATTTAGATTTTGTTAATGTTGTTGCAAATATAAATTAATATTATATACAGTTTATATAATATAAGTAAAGTTTGTTTAATATAATGTTTAGTACTTATAATAATAACAGTAATTTTCTGAAAACAAATTATTTTTCATAACTTATAAAAATTATAATCAAATCATAAATGAGAAATTTTGATAGTTTTTAATTTATAAGTACAGTATAACTTATATTTAGTGGTAATTGAGTGTAACATTATTGCAGTACACAATTCCCATTATTATATAATGTATATGATATGTGGGTTGTTATATCAGACTGGTATTAAATATCAGTAATAAATTATTTGAAAAATATTAGTTCATTGATGTGTATATATTATTGATACCAGAGAGACATCGTTTTGAATTAAAACTATATTTAGTATTAATGTTATATTAATATGAAATAAATGATAATTAACTAATAGTAGTGAATTGTGGGCTCAAATAGTAATCGAGTCGACAGTAATTCATTGAGCAGTTGTTCGGTGTGTTTGCAATGTGTATGTCATTACAAATAAATGGCATTTTTCTATTATTCTCTATTCACTAAACAAAAATCCCATTTATTATTCATTGTATTGATTCACAAATTTCACAAATTTTTGTTTTTAGTTTAGTTATAGTTTTAGATAAATACATTACCCGTGAAACAAAATTTAAGTTTTTGACAGTTATTTGTAAATATCTGTTCTGAAATATAAGAAATAATTTATTATAATATAGAGATTTCCATTGTATACTTCGAGTATGTCTTTATATATATTTTTAATATAATGTATTTATTATAGATATGAAAATACATTTATCATATAAGGTAATAATTTTTATATAATTATTTAACTCTAAATATTGTATACTTTTAAATGTTTATATGAAAATTTAATAACATTTCTATACAATTACAAAATTATTTGAACTAATTTTATTGAATTTTAATTATTTAAAATTTTGAAGGGTTTATACTAATTTTACTATAAATAATAATAACTTATATGTATTTAATAGCTAAATCCTTAAATTTTTTTTATTGTTTTTTACATAATTTATTATCTTTACAGCTTTGATGATTTAAATGTTTATTTACTATTAATATATTATATATTTTTTCTATTCTATAGTTTTATTAAATTTATTTTAATCTATAATAACATAAATATTTAGAGAGTTATTCAAGAAATACTGTTGTTATCATTATTGTAATATTATATTACATAGATTTTAATATTTCTAAATAAGTTACTTTATATAATGTTTATATTTATATATATTATAATATACAATATATACTTTATATTTTAAAATATATTTTGTAATTTTGAGATATTTATTATACTTTATTTAGTAAATATGTAAAATATTTTTTCAAATAAGATATTCAACAATAAAGTTTTATTTTGATTTATGCGTTAATATAATTTATACTTTATTGTTTCTATATTTTTATATTTAACATAGAAATATATATATATATATACCCATATTATAATTCATTATAATTCATTGGTATTAATATAAATATACAGTATATTGATGCCATATCTTTTATTATATGAATTCTTAAAATTGTTAATTAAAAAATATAATTATATATTTTTTAATTATATAAAATTTTTGTTATCTAAGCGTTTTATAGTAAATAAAATGTCCCTGGAGCTATTAATGAATCTGCATTTAATTATTATTTTAGCTTTGCGCTAATCTATCCTAACAGTGCCAATATTGCTAATTTGCATCAATAAATGATTTTTGTGTAAATAAATGGATACAAAACTAATTTCATGCAAATTTCATTTAAACTGAAAAAAACTAACGTTAGCAGTGATTGTATTACTATTTTTAAAACAATGTAATATTTATTTATTTTTAATATATCAATAAAATTTAATAAATAAACATTTGTTTAAAGGATGAGCGATAATAACAATTCATGCAATTCTTCCGATTACGACTATCTGATTAAATTTTTAACATTAGGTATTGATTTTATTTTTAAAATTATTTTTGAAAATCTTTAATAAATTATTTTTGAAATTTTTAAATAAAATATTTTGAAATTCTTATGATTCGCTAATTACAGGCGATTCTGGTGTTGGAAAAACCAGTTTTCTTTATCAATATACTGACGGGTCATTCAACCAAAAATTTATATCAACGGTTGGCATTGATTTTAGAGAAAAACGAATTGTATGTTAAATAAAAAATTATTGATTTTTATTTAATAAATTATTGTATAATTTTAAATATAATAAGGTTTATAAGCCTCTAAAAAGTGATGGCATCATAGGTCGGAGCCAAAGAGTTTATCTACAATTATGGGATACGGCGGGTCAGGAAAGGTATGTTCAACTCATAATATCTGCAATAAAATTCAATTGTTGCTTATTGTGAAACTACAGAACATTATAGTGTAAATTATAATAACATACAGTATATACAGTATAGATAATACACAAAAATAAATAAATTATTCATATATTAATGACATTTGTGATGAAAATGTGAATCCCATTTCCATAATTGTCTAATTGTATGCATTAATAGGTTGTATTTGATATCATTTTAAGTAAAATGATTGCGATTATTGTGGCCATTGGAATGCCTATCAAATTAATGGTTCAATTATTCTCAATAATATTAAAGAATTTGATCCAATATGAGATCCTCTGGTAATGCTATGGTTATAGGCGTAGCTGTAGTTTAAAATCTTGTAGCGATTCAATAGACCCACAGAATATTCTTTATATGTTTTCAATACAATAATTAAAACTTTAATATAAATTTATCTATTAATAGATTCCGTTCGCTTACAACTGCATTCTTTCGCGATGCGATGGGATTTATAGTCGTATTTGACATAACAAGTGAAAAGTCATTTTTAAATGTCAGGAATTGGTTGGAACAGCTTCGGACACACGCCTATTGTGATGATCCCGATGTCGTTCTTTGTGGTAATAAAGCAGATCTCTATGATAAAAGAGTTGTCTCAGAGGAAAGGGCTCGACAAGAGGCTGAAAAATACGGGTATAAAACAAAATTACTGGTCTTTGAAAATTGAAATTTTCCTAAAATAATTAAAATATCTAAAAATTTTCCAATTAAATTATTATCTAATACATTAAATATACTGTATAATAACCATATTGTTTCAATATATTGTTTCAAAATATTATTATACAAGCTTAAAAATATAACATATAGATAATTTTTAATTAATCATTAAAATTTTAAATTATAATAGTGTATTTATATTTTATTAATGATTAAATAGAAAATGAAATAAATTTATTAAAAACATTTAAACAAAAAGATATTTTCAGATGATTTATGTTTATAAACAACAAAAGTGTTAGTTTTCTGTATGTTGTATTGTACAGTATTATGAATATTGGAAAATTTCTAAACACTAGTCATTATAAAATTATTAATCATAATAATTGTTTCAATCAAACGATAGACTTAAATATTTTGAGACGAGTGCGGCCTCGGGTCAGAATGTGAGCAAATCAGTCGAGACTTTATTGGATTTAGTGATGACTCGAATGCAAAGAGTGGTCGAAACAAGTCCTCGACTTCCAAACCGTCGCTATTTTAGCGATAATATTAAACTCGAGGACAACGAATACAAGGAAAACAATGGAAATTCAAATTACAGCAAATATTGCAATTGTTAGCCATTGGGATCAACTCTTATACAAACTTACATTCAATATATCATTTACAACATAACTTAGATTTTTCTAAGCTATGTCTAAATCCTAGCAAAATATATATACATTTTATGGTATAATATATACATTAAATTTTGTGCCTTTTGTTCGGTTCTAATAATATCATTAAATGTAAGCTCATTATCATTAAATTAAGAGCTAATATATAAAAGAACTTATATTATATTATTAAGTTATACATACAATATATTTATAAATTAAATATAATATATTATTATTATTATTATTATAAACATTTATCTATAAATATGTTTTAATGTTAAAATATAAATTCAATATAAATATAATGGCTTAACTATTAATAGTATTCAAATTTAATAATTGTTTTTCATTAAAATATTTACTTATTAAGGTATTTCATAATTATATAATTATTTAAAGTAACAAAACATCTAAATTGTATAACAATTGCGGAAGAGATCATTCATCGGAGTGAATGTCAAACAGTTTTGCCACTTCATTCAGATCCTCAAAAGGCTTTCCCTCATTAATAACTCTTCTGGCGATTTGCATTCGGCTGAAGACATTCCATAAGACAATGCCGACCACTATATTGTTTTTCAAATAAAATATAATTCCTTTTCCAAAGTCATCACCCGGTAGTGGTGTTCGAGGAACTGCTTCAGTTAATTCAGTTGTTTCTGTTTTGAGCACATCTTCAGCTTTTTGGTCCGATTCGGAGCGAATTCCTTCACCGGTTTTCTCAACCGCAGCTTTCGGGGTATCTTTTTCTGATGCTTTTGCAAAAACACCAACAGTAGGCAGTGATGAGTCGACAATACCAATGGCTTCATATCCAACTTGAGGGCCTAAATCCGACCAAAACATCGATTGATGCCAATAAGGTTTGTGAGCACCCGTCATATTCTCTCCGGCTAACCGTCCGCTAACTACGGCGTGATCGTGATGTTCAACACGTCTTCGGCCGAGTTTAATATCATAAAAACAGGAGGCATCGCCCGCTACCCATAAATTAGTTCGGGCTTCAAGTTCGGCATTTACTCTAAATCCGCCGTAAACATCATCAACCTCTAGACCTGATGTTTCTGCTAACTGTGTGTTAGGGTTCAAACCGACGGCTAATATAACATAATCGGTCTTCAATTTATTGGAATCACTTAAACTTAAAGCCAATTGATTTCCATCCAACTGAACGTCTTTAACACTGGTCTTAGGAATTACATTAACGCCTATCATATAATAGATAATCGTTTATTAATCAAATCCACAACAAATCTATTCATACCTTCAGATTTAACTTTATTTGTAGTCCATTCGCAAAGATATTGAGGCAAAACTTTACCCATATTTCCTTCTTCAGGAAATACTTGATTGACTATGAGATTGGTTTTGTAAAGTTTGGACCGACCGGCCAAAGCACAGGCCAATTCACTACCAAGAAAGCCTCCGCCGACTATTGTTATTGATTTAGCTTTTCGTGAAATATCTTCTAAACGATGAAAGTCTGCAATATTTCTGTACAAAATCACTCTCTTCTGGACATCGGATGGCGAAGTAATAAATGGTTCGATGTTTTTAGGTGTTCCTCCGGTTGCAATCAAACATTTATCATATGATATTATCTCCCCGTTATCTAAGTATACTTTCCTATCGGTTGCATCCAACTTAACCACAGTATAATTCTTGAGAACAGAAACGCCTCCGGTTTCCGATTGAATTAGTTTTTCAAGTGGTAAATAAAATTCTTCGTGTTCTAAGAAGATTGTTCTCTCTTTTCCATTCCATTGTTTAAATGTTAGTTTCTTTGTTAGATCAGGACTACTAAACCAGAGTTCTTTAGAGAGAGGAGGTCTCATATATGGATAATAGTCTTCATCGGAAATAACCAAAACTTTGGCTTTCGGGTCATTGGCTCGAATTGATCTAAAGGCGGCAAAAGATGCGGTTCCGCCGCCTATTATAAGATATGGAACTTCTTTAGGCAAATCGGGTATTGCTTTAGTAGAAGAAGACTTTTCTTCTTTTAACGATTGTTTGCTAAATTTAAACAAGTTTTTCATCCAATGAAAGTGATATTTATCATCATTAGTCATCGGCGGCGGCAAAACTAAGTCTATTACTCCTGAATTGTATACAAAAATAGCGGTTCCACCAAAAAACAGAAGACTTAAAGCTAACTGTTTGTTATATTTTTTCTGTTGCTTATTGAAGGCCTCTTTCCACGACCCGAACGGAACCACTGCTTCATCCATATGTCCCGTACGGAACTTCTCATACTTTTCTGGAATCTTCTGTTCCGAATGCGATTGTCTGACCACTCGGTGACCGATTAGACACTTGCGGTTCAAACGGGTTAACGACTGTCGACATAAACTCAACATTTTATTCAATTCTTCATCAAAAAACTTTAAACAAACAAACGGTTGGATTTTATTGGGATTTTCAATAGTTGGACAACAAATCCATGCAATGAAGTCAACTGTTGTTTTGTAGACAATCACTGGTCTGACCTCAAAGTGATATCAATTTGCAATCAACTCTTTGGCCAACAATTCAAATGCAATACAAACCAAATGATCGCCGGTTTTAATGACAAAACATTTATATTAATCAACAAAACAATTATTAACACAAATATGTGTTCATAAAGTACGACAACATTTGACATACATTTATAGAAACATTTAAATTGATTATTAGATTTTCATCGATTAATTGATTTATGATTTATTTGAATAATAAATAAATCACTAAACAATAATTATTATAACAATATATATTAAAATAATTTAAAATCATTCATCAATTAGTTTTGATATTTTAATACATTATTATATATTTATACTGTATTAGCATATCATTCAATTTTTATTTATTACGACAATCAAATTTATCAGTAATAATATACTTGTATATCATTTAATATATATTTTAATATATATATATAATAAATAGTTTAGTGTATCTGTAATATAATAAGTCTAAACTAAATTAAAATAAACTTTTATGTATTTTTAAAGTTAATATAAACTCAATTATTTTTATTATCAATTTTGTATACATTTATTAAATATTTAAATGCCAATGCATTTTAATTATATAAAATGACTAATTTTAATATTTAAAATCTACACAAAATGCCAATCATTTGATTTGACATAACATTATATACATCGATGACCTCAAGTATCATCAAATGGCACCAAATGGTCATTTAAGATGAAAGCAATTGTCATCATTTGGAAGGGGTTGTCATCTCAAGAGCCTTAAGTTTTTTCTCCATATTAATCTTTTGACAAAGTTTAGTATATTCTTCGAGATGTTTGTCTTTAGTGGTCCATCGATCCACTTCTTGGCGAAACTCGAAGAGTGTCTTCTCGTAAAAATGCGGTGAATTGAAGAGTATAAAAGCCGAGACCGGGAAAGACATGTAAATTGCCATTTTGAAGGCCTCCAACTTCCAGTTTCCCATCGCTTACTATTATAACAATCAAATACCAGAGATAACCACTTAAGACATTAATAATACCGACAATCAAATCAAGTGATGTTTAAAATGTTTGTTTTTAGTCAATGTATTAATGGATGAAATCACTAGACATGCGCTCAAACATTGTCTTCAATGAGACTGACTGTCACTGCATAGCAATCAATGTTTATAACTATTCACACAATTAGTTACCAAATGTCTAATCAATTTGAGACCAAATTTCGAACAATTATACCAATTGTCGTCCAAATCATTATTGATATTAAATTATATATATATATATATTACAGTATATATCACTAATAATATACAACTTATTATACTTATACCTGTATATCATAAGTATTGTAATATTTAGACCAATTAGTTATTAAATAATTAAAAAATTGGTAACAAATTAGACAAAAGTACAGTGCATTTAAAAATGAGCATGGTCATCTTAATTGACATATTTGTTAATTCCCATAAACTAAACTATAAATGTTTTTAATATCTATTGTATATAATTGGCAGTAATTTACCGGTAATTACTAAACTATTGTATGATTTTTTTAAATGCATTGAACTTTCAATTTAAGTAAAGGTTAATTGAAAATAAAAAGATATCAAATAATATCTGCATATAATTTGTTTATAGTTGTCATACAATTACAAAATTGATGTTTGATTAATGAGAAAAATTCAAATGAATATTAAATATAGACTCAGTTGTTGGCGGAGATGTTGTCCTTAATATTGTCGATAATAATGTTGTTCTTGCGGTTGATTTTTTCAAATTATTTGCAGTTAATTTGACAAATAATTTATAATCAAATTAAAAGTAATGACAAAAAGTTACTTTGAGAGCACCTTTAGATGGGTCGCCAAATGTCAAGCATTTTGTTGTCATAAAAGAGACAGAATTTTTTACAGATATTATATAAAGTGATAGAAAGCACTGTTAGTTTTTGGCTCTTGTATTGAAAAATGTTATTTTGTTGGCACTGTTAGCTACAAATTAAGTCATTTCAAGTAAAGAACACATTATTTTATAAATTTTGTACATAACATGCAATGCACTACCAATTCATGTCTGTGTTGGTCAACAGTTTCGTACCCCTTGTCGTTCAAACCCCATCCCAATCATCTCTATTATATAATCATACATTTTATATAACAATAATACAGTAATTTTCTCAATTGTATTTCAATTAAGCAAAAAATATTAAATAATTATAATTTTCATAAAATTTATATAAAAACAGAGCAGTTTTATGATGAACAACATTTGTGTGATTTGATGTAATCTTCAATTTGTTTGGGAACTAAACAATCAATTTAAATAATATATTATATGCAAAAATAATTTTAAAATAATACGAGACTTAATTTCTTGTTGGCTGCCTTTTAACAAAAATCATAATAAACATAAAAATTAATTTAAAAATTTAAATTATCAAAAATTCAAATATCTTTAAATAATAATAATACTAATAAAGTTAATTAATATAATACACCATATAATCAATACTTTTGTCTTCAGTGAAACTTTTTGTTGTATTGTTTAAAAACAAAATATTATCATAGGTTTTGTTGTTTTTGTGGTAAAATTACTTTTGTTTTTTTTTGTTGTTATCACTCGTTATTAAATCAAATGTCAAATCAAAATTATTTGTTTCATTTGTAAGAAGAGTAACTTATGACAAAAATTATTAAATAATAACAATTCAATTATAGAGGAGTTTTGTTGAAATCAGTCAATATATAATTATAATACTAAATTTTGCCCAATTTGTCCATCAATCGGGTGTCCATTAATGTATATCTTATCGGTATCAGTCAATCAACTTCTAATATAGCAAAGCGTTGAATAATATACGAGAAAATAACTTTTAGTCAAATAAAAAAAGTTGTCTTCAGATTAGATTCAGTAAAAACATTTCATCCTATCTTTAGCTGGTTTTGTGTTGCAAATTAACAAATAAATTGCACTATTATTTAGTAGTTTGACTTTTGGAGTCCCCGAGAGTTATGAATGTCTGAATGTTGGCTGAAATTTGTTTTGAAGTTTTTTTTTGATGGCTAATACAAATGATTTGATTTGATGTGCACAATGAAAGTGTTGTTTTGATGCAATACAAGTACTTAAACCGTTTTGTTTAATAATTATTATTCAAAATCAGTTTTATTATTATTATTATTAATTATATGTATAATTTGTTTAAAATAATCATTTATACTGCACAGAGAGCTGCACTTCATAATAGTTATGGCCAATGCATTCAATGGAGAGATGGAGATGGAGTGATGCAACAGTCCGGCACTCAATTCACACCAACAGTTCGTTAGTAATCCTCCCGATGTATTGCTCATCAAAAGCGGTTGTTTAGTTTGGCGCACACATTGACTGACACTTATTATTATTTATATATATATATAAAAACACTTAATTATAACAAATTTGTACAACTTTTTTAAAAATGTTTCCAAAAATTCTTCGCATATCTTCCTCTCATTTCAATCTTCACTTAATATCAATCAAAAAACAGACCTCTTTTACGGTTCTTTTCATTCAATTATTAAATATTAATAATTTTCATTTTTCAATAACAATACAAATGTTTATATTTATATTTTAAAAGAATCACTTAATGACTATTAAACCAAATTATATTCTTTTAAATTAAGCTGAAGTATAGTATCCTTTACGGCTGCGAATACAAACCGGATATTTTCCGTGTCTATTGATATTAAAAATAATTTATTAGTATTATTAAAGTGAGTCATTAAATGCAAACAAACAAAAAATGTCAATAAATAAAAATTAATATAAACCTGTGGCACACGTAAAATGAGAATATATTATCTTTTCACTATCGGGATTGAGGTCGACAAACATCTTTAATATAAATTCTCGCGCGTGTATCGCATCTTTCTTTGGCCCTAAAAATTGTAACAATAATTTTTAAATATATAAATTATTAATTATATAATAGTTTAATATTTTAATATTAATTTCTTTTATTAAATATAAAAAATGCCTTAATATATAAACTCAAGTTGATTCAATTTGCTATAAATTAAATATACTGTATAATTCATAAATCAAATAACAATAAAAATCAGAAATTAGTGACATATAGGATCTGGTACAAGTGATATCTAATATATTAGTAAAATACAAGCTAACAATACTATTAAAAAACAAATATTCGTTGATTCATAAATCATTGTCTAAAATTACTTGTTTATTAGTGTGATAAGCAATAAATTTTTCTATAGTTTTTATTATCAAAATATTATCAAATAGTCAATTAAAGACTTGAAATTAAAAAATAAAAATTTATGGCTAATATACCGTCATATTCAGGAAAATAGTCGACGAGATGGGAATACATTATCTTTTCTTCTAATAAGTCTTTCTTATTTAGAAAGAGAATAACTGATGAGTTTTGAAACCAGGGATATGTGATGATCGTCTTAAATAGCGCTTTGCTTTCTTCCATACGGTTCTGTTGGTATACAATAGGGTTAGTTGTGGTGACAAATAGATATAATAAACATGACTGACCTCGTTGTCTGACTCGAATAAGATCTGGTCGTATTCACTTAAGGCGACTAAGAATATAATTGAAGTTACATTTTCAAAACAGTGAATCCATTTTCGCCGCTCCGACCTTTGGCCGCCAACGTCTACCATTCTATTGATATAATAAATAGTCAATTATCTATGTATAAGACTAACAATAGTTGTTCAACTATAAGACATACCTAAATATGATAGAGTCTAAATCAAACGGATACTCAATGATGCCAGTAGTAGGCACTCGGACTCGAAGAATATCTTGTTGTGTAGGCAAGTAATCAGTGGCAGCGATTCTATCGACATCACTCAGGTAACTATAAAACATAATTTCATTCATTTAATAAACACAAATAGTGTGTCCATTGACTTTAATCAACACATACTATTTGGCAGAGTCTGTGAGCTGATACTCTCTCCTCCTATCATAACATTCTTGGATTCCAGAGTCAGACCACAATTGTTTGATGGCTTCAACAAATGGACTGTCAAATGTGGTAACCGTTTCGTAGTCTACAGAACGCACTAAATCTGCATTTTCCTAAATTATCCGACAAATTAATTAACAATTTATTATTAACCAATTGTTAACAAATCATTAATAATAAAAATTACTGAATTTCTTGAATCTTTATAAGGGATTTTGAGCAAATCCATGGCTTTAATCATGCTTTGCATAGCCATAAAGATATTCTGATAGACAAGTTTGATGAACCCTCTCTTGTCTTCATCCGAATAGCCCGACCCATGAATTATTCGCATCTGTTTAATGAATGTACTCTTTCCCGACTCTCCAGTGCCTAAAAATATAAATATAAAATAATTTTTAATATATTTATTATTTTTATTTACCATTTTATTTATTAAACAAATTCACTCATTGAGTGCTTTTGTAAATTCAAACAAAGTTTTAAACTACAGAATTATACAGTAGTTTGTCTTAAATGTTTGTTTGCATTCAATATTTGCTTTACTTATAATTTTTATTTTTTTCTATCAGTAAAAGCATTTAATTTATTAAATAGTAAAACATATATAATTTTAATAAGTCATTAAATGCAAAATATTTAGTAATCAATATATAATAAAATGCAAAATATTTCGATACATATGTATAACTTAAGAAAACGACAAAACAATTATATTGAAAACATCAACTCAAGCAAGAAATATAAATTATATAAATGTTATCATAAAAACTAAGATATATATACTGTATATATGTTTGGGTCAGAGTTGCCAATCATTACTAAAACTCAAAAATATCAAAACTATACAAACATTGCATAAGTGGCTAATATTTATAATTTGTAAAATTAAGTTTTTCTTATGCCATCAAAATAATATAAACTATACAACAAATTTTCAATGAGTTTCAAGTTTTGTTTACATTTGAATTGAATGAATAAATGCATAAAAATGTTTGAAAAATGTTTGAAAAATGTTAGTTAAATATATTGTTAAATATATTGTTAATATGTTTTTTAACCATTAAATTCAATTGCAAAACATTTGAGTCATATGTCAAACAATAACACAAATCATGCATTATTTCAATAAATTTTGTCGAATGTATTAAAAGTAACAAAAATTATGTTTTTTATCATTAATTAATAGCATTGTGTGAATACATATAATAAATGTACAATTAATTGCATTTGACTATTAAAATAATATAAATAGTATGAAATAAATATAAAATTTTATAAAAATAATCAATTTAAAAGATGCAATTAATATATATATATATTAAGCAATAAAGCACTGGTATTAACTAAAGTCTATATTAAATTGTTAGTAACCGATATGTAAATAATTTCCGACTTAAATGTATCTCTTATATAAAAAATCAAAGTGTTATAAAATGATTGCCTTAAATACATTTACATAAACCAAGATTGCTTACAATAAAATTATCCAATGAATTAAGTTAGTAATATGTAAACTAATATTTTCAGCAAATATGATTCATTTTAATATAGTTTAATAATAATAATAATACTGTATATATTTATATACTATGTATAAGCAATTTAAATACAGATATAACAACATGTATGACAGTGTAAAAGTAGATACTGTATAATAGCAATGTTAATATAGTCATTGGTTTATAAACATTTCATAAAAATATGATTTGGCTATAAATTTCAATAAATAATTGTCTTTTATAATTAAAAATGCATGCCTTCCTCTATATGTCTGTCTAAATATAATGACAAATATGGCTGCGCTGTACACCTAATTGATCATCAATTGAAACAGTGATCATCGCTTAGGATTATCATATCATTTATATAACTAAATTATAGCATATTATTAAACATTTAGATTATCATTCAATTAAACATACATTTATGGTAAACATATAAAAGATAGAAATTGCAATTAAGTAATACAATACAGTGTTTGTCAATTGGTATCAAACATGAGATACGAGGAAATCTTAATTATGATTATAATTATAATGCGAGTCAAAGATGAGATGGGAATAGCATTAGAGGATAGTATGGATCATATAAAACAAGTATTAATGAGTACCGAGAAGTAGTAGTTTGAGTTCCCGTCGGGCATCGCGTTTGTCTTTGCGGAGCTGGCGTTCAATCTCCTGATTAATTCTCTTTTGTTCCTTCGCCTCTTCGCTCAGACAACAGGCCATAACTGAGATCCCCGTTTTGAAGGGTTCTCGAGGTGTTGTCTTCAAGTGGTCACCACTTAAAGCAACACAAACAACAATACAGACACTATTTGTGCCAATATTTATGGCAATCGTTGTAAACGTTTACGATCTCTTTGCCGTCTTTTTGCTTTAATTAAACAACGAATCACTTGTTAACCAACTGTTTATCATTGAAGAGATTGTTGTAAATCTCCCAACAAATCAAAGATATAGATTGAGTGATGACTTGACTCAAGTATTGTTGCCGATCGGCGAGTGATGCAAACAAACGGTATCTTTCAATATGAAAACAATCAAATAGTTAAATGAGTGCTTCACGTGATGATACAGTTGATGGTAATGTTGTTGATTAATGATTGGCAAAACAGACGCACTGTCATCGGAGTCATCAATTGGTGGTATCACTGGTGGTTGTGGTTGAGTGCACTCTCGGGCCTCTTGTGGGCCATCAATGGGTCAAATGATGGCACTTCTATGCAATCGTGTGATACATGGCTGACAATTAGTGGTCACTTTGACTCTTCATTGACTAACCATCGACTCGCAGGTGTCCACTACTCACAGCCCGTAATTCATTGATATATAAATTCAATGGTTTGGTCAATACGTTTGTGTTATATGTAATGTCCTTCACTTCATACATATATAGAGTATATGTATATAATGTATGGTATTATAGCTTATATAGCAATACATATAATGCTATGTCTGTAGTGTTGCACACAATCGTCTATTGCATTCAATATCAATGCCTACTGTACTGTATTTCACACATACGACAGTCCATAGCATGGGTATGGGTATGGGTGTGGCAGTCATAGCATAGCAATACACATACTGTACGGTTAGCTGTAGACTGTATAGTGTACAGTATGTGCCGACACCAGTGCTCTACCTCCCTATCCATACATTTGCACAGTGCGCGCAAACACCAAACAATCATATACTGTACAATACAGTACTATATGACTGACTGCCCCCACCTAACACCAACTCATTCAACACCATATTATCCATAGACTACTTGTGCTATCAATTGGACTCTTTTGATGGTCATATCATACAATTAGTTTTAATGTCAATATAAATGATACAATTAATTGTATACCAATTGATGTCATTTAAATGTATGCAAACTTTGTTTGAAAGGGAGATCAGACTATTCTTGGAACAGTTGGCTATCAATGCTTTAGCAGTACAACCATCTGACGGTCAGCAATGGTATCGCAATCTTGATGTCAAACATATTAAAAGACTGGCAAATGTGTGTCAGATATGTCACTGCAATCATTGATTTTATAGTTGTTTTCAGATTAAGTTTATTTATGTTTAAAATGTTTATAACTGTTGTGTAATTGTCTCTAAAAAAAATCATAACCGAAAAACTCATTTATAGTCTCATGTATTGAATGCCATAAAATTTGTTACAATTTTAATAAATTCCTTAAAACTATAGAATATTCTGTTAATTATTACTATTATTTCTTTTTATTTTAGAGCATATCGTTTCAAATTATGTGTTAATTCAATGCGAATTTCAATCATTCAAATAGACATATGGTTTACACTATAACTTCATATTTATATAAATAATCTTTATTTTTAGTCACACTTTTAGTTTTATAAATCAATTACTATGTTATTTGGCAGACAAACATCAATTAACATTACCTGCACTTCAAACTAAAAAATCTCAATTTAAATAAATTTTATTATCACTATATTTCATATTAAATATAACATTGATATGAAAATTCCTAAGTTTGTATATAAAACAAAATATCAAATGATTTTAACAAATACTAACTATACATTTATAATACTATTAATGGGTTAATTATTTTGTAAATAAAAATAGTATATCAGATTAATAAAAAGTCTTAAACAATATACAGTAGTTTATATTTAAATATGTTATAAAAATATATTAATTATCATATGAATTAATAAGTAAATTTTAATTTTTATAAAAAAAATAGTATCAATTTTATAATTTAAAAAACTACAAACTTAAATTTAGAAAATTAATATAATTAAATTTTAAAATATAAAATAAAAGTTTAGTTTTATTTAATAAACATATTTTATTAAATGATATGTAAATTTAATGGTTAGTTTTACGTAAACTAAGTCCAGTATTATTTTTAAAATAATATATTAAATTTATTGAATGATATAAAATATAATAAATGAAATGGTTTGTGTTTTTATTGCAAAAATACAATTTATTAAAATAATTTTATTTAACATTAATTATAAATTATATAATTAATAAAAATAATATAATTTTAATTAATGTTTGCATATTTATAAACTTGTTTTATATCTCTTTTTAAAAAAATAATAAACAATGAATTAAATATCTTTTATCAATATATTGGTTAGAAATTTATATAGATTTTCTTTACAAACAAAAAATAGTTAGCCTTCAATAATAAAATTATGATGATTTAACTATTTAAATGACAAACTAAAGTCATATAAAAAACTATACGTATATTATTAATAATACTCTACAGTACTGTAGTATACAATCATATTGTAATAACAAGTAAATAGTGAGACGTAATGTGTGTATTGAAAAACAGCTGCTTTTTCACGTAATAAGTCTGAGTATTAGAAATGTTAAATACATATACAATAACTGTATTACTATTACAGTATAAATGAAAATATATTATAAACAATAACAACATTGGAGTCAATGAGAGAGTGTTTGATAATAAAGCAGTTAATACTTACAATACTTACTATACTTACAATACAACAAACAGTATAACAGTTTTGAGTGCATTCATTGAATTGCAAAACGTATTTAACGTTTCAAATCAATTATTCGTATTAATTATTATAACGGTTTGATTGCATCTTATTTAATGCAAATGTAATTCAAATTAATCATATTTTAAGTTTTATTTTCATATAAATTTGCAAATTATTTATTGATTTTGAAATCAATTGATTGCAAAATATTTAAATATTTGTTAATATAATATAATGTATTGAATGCTAGCCTTGAATGAGACCACAGTTTGTCTCAGTGTTAGTGTTATTGTGTGTAAACATTGGGCTCAATATTACAGCAATTGATATCAATTACTATGTCTTTCAACTCATTTGTCGATGTATTGCTCCAGAGGTATGCCGACTATCAACTGGACGACTGTCCCTATGAGGTGTTTGTCGTGGGAGGCCTATCGCCCGGTGCTAAGTCAGGTAATTATATGCAACCATTCAATACATTTCATTTCATTTGCAAATCATATGATTTTTATTGTTTTTATTATCACTTCATTACTCATTACATATTGTATTGGTTTATGTATGCAATCATATGATCATTGAGTTATACCGTAGTATAGCTGTAGTACAACAATACATGTTATATCAGATCTGTATTAACACTATTACTATGATTACTAAAGTGACGATTATTTAAACAATAATTTATTAATTTTATTAAATATTGGTGTAATCACAAAAAAAAACTTATTTATTTTTTTAATTAAATATAAAACTAATTTAGTTTTATTTATTTAGTTTATTATAAGTGATCTCAATAATAGTTGCAATGAAATGTAATGTTTAATACCATTTAGTGCTCTATTTATTTATTTTTAAATTTTTTACACTATATATAAAATTTTCCATTTAATACAAAAGCTTTATATGTTATATAAATAAAACTACATTATATATGATATATCAGTTATAATTTTAGTATAAAAGTATTATTATAATAATATAATGTAGTTTTGATCTGTTTGTAGTTCACTAATAATTCAAGTTTTATGAAAACTGCTTTTTTAATTTCAAGTATCAAATTATTATTATTATATACATTATTATAACTGTTATCTAAACACAATCTAATGTTAACTAATATAATTAAATATGAAATATAAATAAATAGAAAAAAATTAATGTCATATATAAATGAAACTCAAATATTGTTGTCATATAAATGCTGATTATGTTATTTTTTAAATAATTTATTTTATTATATCTATGAATATAATTTGTTTTATGAAATATTTATTATCAATATTATGTTTAATATTTCTATTCATTTATAATTTTCATGCATTTTATGAGATTATTAATGCAATTTATCTAACTTATATAACTAGTTTTTTGGTTATATGCAAAAAAAATAATTTCAATAAATCTTTGAACAATACTGATCTTATTATTTACTATTATAAAATTTAATATAAATTTTTATTTATATTTAAATTATAGTACGTGTATAAAAAATATAATTAATAAAATGTAGTCATACAATTATATTTTAGTTATTTTTATTCCCGATATGTTCAATATTTAGGAAATATTTAACAAAAAAAAGTTAAATTTAAATTTTAATGGATTTATTGTTAATATAAAACAACTTTTTTTAAAAAGATTTAATTATAATAAAAATGTGTAATAGATGTGAATAGCAGTGAATGTGAAGAGAGACAGACATTAATAGTGCTATTTATGTCACATAATCTCGATTTCCTAATATAAGAGATGGATATGTGTTTAAAATAAAGTAATAGAAAAGTGGGTCATATTATATATATCCTGCTTTTCACTATCTTTATCTATAATCACTTGTAATACAAACCTATTAGATTTCAGTCATTAACAAAATATATGATTTATTAATATAATTTTAATTTGTTTTTTATTGCATTTAAAAATAAGATAATTAATATTTAAAAAATATTAATATAATTGTAATACTTACCACTTGAGGAAAACTAACAAACAAATCATATTGAGTGTATGTATGTGTGTGAGTGAGAGAGAGAGAGAGAGTTGTCTGCAAAACCAGTTTTTAATTTACTTAAACTTAACGACTATCACATAATACAGTAGTTTACTATATAATTATAATTATAAATGTAATTAATAAAAAATACAGTAAGTTGTCAACTGTTTCATATTAAGTTATTAAAAGTAATATAAAATTAAAATAATTAATAGGTAATCATTTAATCCTTCCGCCGGCACTCTCACTAAACAAATGTCGGGTCAAAAGCGCCGGACCGGAGAAAAAGATTCGGGAATTATGTTCGACAGTCGAGGAACTGGATTTAGCGTCAAATAATTTGATTGATATGCGAGAAGTTTTCAAAATAGCCCGATCTATGCCTAATCTAAGATTTATTAATTTGAGTGAAAATAATTTAACGAAATGTAATATTGAAAGCTTAGGAAAACATAGATTTGAAAATATAAGAAGTCTTGTACTCAATAATACACGAATTCCTTGGTATGCATTGAGAATATTACTCGATTCCATGCCTTCAGTCGATGACTTACACCTCAGTCTCAATGACTATTCGTCTGTCGATTTAAATCCCGGCCATAAATATCTAAATATTAAATACTTATATTTAAGCGGAAATCCACAGTTAAGCAATTGGGAAGACCTTAAAAAATTGATGCGAACTTTTCCCTGTCTGGAAGGCCTAACAATGGCTGATTGCAATATATCGACGATTCCTGAAGAAGCGATCAAATATTTACCTAATTTACAGAGTCTTAATATAACCAATTGGCCCATCAAGTCGTGGCAATGCATCGAAAGGCTCAACCATTTGCCAAAATTACGACAACTTCGTTGTCAAGGATTACATCTTCTCAACGGTATTGAAGGACCAGAGAGCAGACGTCACCATCTGATCGCACGTCTCCCTAATATTCATCGACTTAATGGAAGTGATATTACAGAAGATGAACGAGTATTTGCTGAGAAAGCTTTTCTTCGTTGGTATGTCATGAATGAGCACTGGGAGAAACCACAAAAGTATATACATATATATAATATTGATAAGATATTAATAAATATTAATCTTTAATAAATATTAGATTTTTTACTTTATTGTCAATCCATGGACGGGTTGACCCAATTGCTGAATTGGATTTTTCGCCGCCAAAACACGCAGAAGTACAAGTAGTCTATAATGAAGATGAAATCACTAATGAAGACAACGAAAAAACACATAAAAAACAATTGAAAATTGATTTAAATAAATCTGTTGGAGATTTTAAATCTGAATTAGGGTTTGTTTTATTTGGTATTAAAATTAAATATTTAAATATATTAACTAATTGATTACCATTTGCTTAATTTAGGTCAATGTTTGGCGTATCTCCCACTCAAATGCGTGTCTTTTATGTGGACAGTGAGATGTCAGATCTCATAGGACCGGAACTGTTGCGCTTCAATCAAAAGAAGTTATATACATATAATGTTAGAGACGGCGACCAATTCTTAATTGATCACAAATAAGTCGTTTTGTTTTGTTTTGCTGTTTATAGCATCAAATTAATACCATATACAGTATATTGTAAAATATTAAAATTAGTATAACCTATCATTTACAGTAATAGAAATTTTTGTATATTATTTTAATTCAAATACCAATGATTATTATTGTTTTGTTGTTTTGTTTTAAAATTTTATTTTTCTTAAATATGAATATTAAAATTATATATATATATATACAGTATATATTGCCATAATTTATATGAAACTATACCGGTATATTTACTATACTGTATATACAGTATATGGTAATTTGATGTACATAATAATATAATTATTGATAAATACAATTATTGTAAAATGAAAAACAAAATTAATGAAAGCAATGATTTGTTTGTTATGTAATGATAATTTAGTCAATATATTCATTGTATAACTAATTAACCTGCCTTTCCTTCTTTACGGACAATATGTTTTAGTTATTGTCTCATTTATTAACTACTGGTATAACAATAAATAGCCAAAATGTGTTTCAAATAATTGTATTTGTGGTCCACAATTAACAGTAATTATAATTTACACAACATATGTGTTAATAAGTATTTGATAGTCATAATTGTATTGTATTAATACCTTATCTCAAAAGGCATTAATATAATTGAATGTATTTAAAAGTTATTTTAATTTGTAAATTAGATGTAGTATTTAGACAACACGTTATTAAAATATATAAATTTATTTCAAATGCCGTAATAATTAATCTAAATTAGTATAAAAATACTGCCAATTATTTAGTAACTATTTTGTATGAATGGTCCAAAATAATGATACTTTTTTCGAAATTTAAAATCTAATTTACAAAAATACAAACATTAATTAAACAATCAATAAACTTTTATTCAAAATATTTTTTATATGTCTTATACATTACAGTATAAAAATGTTATAAATGTTACACAATTTATCACTATTTACAAAATGATTGAATAAAAATAACATATGAATGTAGTATTGATATCAATTAAAAACGATGTAAATAAAACATTTTTGGTTAATATTAATATAAGATAATGTAATAATATATCATATGATTATGTAATAAAATGTAAATATATTGTTTGAAATAATGTAACTTTAATTTATTAATTTTGTTGCTAAGAGTACAAAAAATTGGTACACTTTTGTGCGCCGCACTCACACTTGATCTTCTTATATGACTTAACCTTTCGGGTGACACGAGTAGTACTTGTGTTATCAATCGGTGCGTTGACACCATTCCAGGTGCCACTCGTATCCATAGAATAATCATAAGTTAACTCTTCGTACGGTTTGATATCAATTTCTGAGAATAAGACAATCATTGGTAACAAACGGTCCGAAGATCTCTTGATCCACGCAAACAATATGCGACAATTAGGTTCACACGAATGGTTGACAAAACGTGTAATATTTCCATATCGAGAGGCGTCCACAACGTAAGTGTATTCGGCGTCATCGGGATGTAAGTGTGCGCTCAGATCGAACAGGTATGTCGACGGTCTCTTCTCGGCTTCGATTATTGATATTACTTCTCCAGTATAGTGAGTAATGAAAGAACCCTTTGGTATGAGTTGTAATGTCCTGACCCCCCACCCACGGGTCTTGCTATCGGAACGGAATATTTCTAAGTCAAACTGTCGGCCCTTTTGGATCTGTCTGTTGGAACACTTGTCATCACATTTACACTTCGAGTTACACTCATATATCAATGTCTTGAATCTCGTTGTATTCATTAGACCGTCTTTGTTATAAACCATCGGAAAGCCGACAATAGCTGTGCAACAATCGTGTCGACAGTTATAGCAGTCAACACAATCACATCCAACTAATGGTGTTTCTTCTTCTAAGTTGATTTCATTTCCAAATTGTTTATCAATAATATAATCCGTTATATAACTGTCAAGTTGTGGTATTTCTAGATCAACATCGTTGACAATACGCAAAGGTCGACCTTCGCCTCCTTTTTCAATCACTTTATTCTGCATTATCTCCCATTCAATAAGATTCTGTAAAATTTCGTTTCTTGAATCAACAAATTCAAAGAAATTAGTGATTGAATCAAAGTTTCTTAATATATATAAACTTTGGATAACTTTTAGGGTAACATCTCTTGTCTTATTTCTTTCCAAATTACTTCTTGATTGACAACATTTCTTTCGTTCCAAAAGTATATTAATTTGTGATTTCACTAAATTTCTCAATTCGTTAATTACTTCCGGATTTCTTATCTCAAAGCAATCAATGGTTCTCTTAGATAGCTTTCTTAAGACAGCTCTGTCGTCAGTTTGCAAAACATTTAGCAAACATTTTAATATTTTGTCAAACTCTTCAAATGACCACTTCGGTGGATGTCTGCTATTCATATTATTAATGGTAAAATCGGCCAACAGTTCATCACATCCTTTGACATTTTTCTGTACTTCCCATGAGTTTTGTTCATCACTATAACCCTCCCATTTAACCAAATACATCATAACTCCATTGTTATGGAAACCCCAGTCCAGTATCCTTTCGGCCCAATACTGATCTCCACTTTCATCGGCTTCTTCTTCGACGACATCCGTCTAAATCAATCAATCATTCAATTTATTAATTAATTAAATTCAATACAATTATTATTTTACTATATATTATATAATCAAATAATATAACAATAACTTATTTGTCACAACTGTTATGTTAATTACTATTAATTATTTAGTTAACCATTAATTAGTCATTTATTATAAAATATAGCAATCAGTCTAAATGGTAGTCAAATGTTAACAGATATAAGCACTTAGTTATAGAGTATATAATAATTGATAGCATAGACAGCAAGTGATGACAACTCTTAAATCTAATCAATATTTGTGGTAAAGTGTGTGACATATGATAACAAATCAATCAAAAGACATCAAATGTATTCATATGACAAATATGTTGACAAACCTCACACTTATTGGTACTTCCGGTAAGAGTTTTCAATCTTTTGGCCATTTCTTCATATCTACAAATCATATGTCATAACCATATCATATAATATGTGATCAAATGATAACCAAAACAGAGATCAATACTGAAGACAATGTGATTGAGTGATGAAGTGCTGAAGCGTTGACTTTATTGTCAAAATAGTGCCAAAAATCAATTCAAACCATTGATTGTATGTTTGATGACAACAGATGGCACACAAACTCTCATTCAATACATATTATGTTTGACTTAACTATTGATATGTGAATTGGCGTACAATTTGTCGCAACTTTTTTCAATACATTTACAAATCAGTCAATTGTTTTAATGATATCATCCATCAATTGATCCCAACTCTGGTCATACAATTGTTAGCATTATTTCATTGCACTTATTATCAATAAATCTACAAAAATGGTAACTAAAAAGTGAGATTTGAATATTATTTTTAATTATATTTATGACAACCATTTGATGGCCATTAGTATGAAATACTTCACCGACAAGAGGCGGCACACGATGACGGCATTTGGAGTGTCGGGTGGGCCCGAGGGGTGTCCGATGGCATTGAACACATTGTTACCGGTAGTCTTGATGATACGGTTAAAGCGTGGAAATGGTTTGTTTTTTGTGGTCAAATATTGTTACTTATGATATAATATATCATTGATTGAGCGCTAATTGATCCACTGGTCTGTTAATTATTTAGGGACGATGTAAGTCTTGATTTGAGATATATCTTTGAAGGACACGCTTTGGGAGTGGTTTCTGTAGATGTTGATAGCAGTGGAAGTATTGCGGCATCCAATTCATTGGACAGTCATATCCTTTTATGGGATTTGGTATCTGGAAATCAAATGCAAAGTATAGATGCGGGACCTGTCAATGCCTGGACAGTCAACTTCTCTCCCGATTCAAAATTACTAGCGACGGGAACTCATTCGGGAAAAATCATGTTATATTCAGTCGGAAATCTAGATAAGACCGAACAGAGCTTAGACTCGACCGGAAAGTTCACTCTTAGCATAGCTTTTGTATGTTTTTTGAACAATAACTAAGCTATTGATATATTAATCTACTAATTCATTTGGACAGAGACCAGATGGTCTTCAATTAGCGAGTGGAGCCATTGATGGTATGATTAAACTATTTGACATCGAAACTGGAAAAATGGTGACAACACTGGAAGGTCACGCAATGCCTATCCGTTCGCTGACATTTTCACCCGACGGCCGATATTTGATAACAGCATCAGACGATTGTCATATAAAGATATATGATGTGCCAACCGGTGAATTGATATCAACACTTTCAGGTCACGGCTCATGGGTTTTGAGCGTTGATTTTTCTGCAGATAACAGACATTTTGCTTCATCGTAAGCAATGATTTCAATTTTATAAATGATTTAAAATTTATTTAATAATTATTTTTTAATAACATTAATAGATCTTCCGATAAAACAGTGAAAGTATGGGACGTGGAGGCCAAGGAATGTGTCAAAACGTTTGAACAGCACACGGATCAGGTTTGGGGTGTCAAATACAATAGCAATGGTAGCCGACTTGTCTCAGTATCGGATGATAAATCAATTAACATATATAGCTGTCCCGTATAATGAAATGTATACCACATCTTATTGACTCTTTGATGAGTGAAGACGATCAGTGGATGTGTTGTTATCATCAGATTTTGTTTGAGATACAAATAGCTCTCCATTTTCATCCATTTCTTCAATTGAATTTCCAGGCAACGACTCAACTGATTAAATTCATTTTGTAAATAATCACAACTTTTAAAAATTTGTATTTTATATCACTTTAAATGTAATTTAAATTAAAAAAATTATATTTATTTTAAAGTCTTACCACTTGATGAACACGAAAAATGACGACTTCTTGGAGTTTTCGGTCCAGTCTTTTGACTATTTGTTTTGTCACTTATGTCATACGTAGCCATAATTGTGTTCATTAAGTCCATTCTTGAGTCCAAACTATTGTTCAAAATGTTGGTAATTGTTAGATTAGATAAGACATAGGTATATAGTATAAGGCATACCTGTGCTGTTTGTCTGTTAGCATCAGACCTTTAATTTTTCTTCTCAATTGAGGACTGTTGCAGTTTTCACTCAAATCCATATGTTTGCCAAAGTGTCGGACAAATTCTTGTGCCAACTCTTGTTGATCAAAGATGGCTACAAAACTGGCATTAATTATCTTTGGTGTCATAGGACTGTTAGACAGCAATAGACTTGTGCCAAAACCAGGCTTTCTCTTCTTGATTTCGGCCAAAGGTATTGCGCGACTAATTCTGTTCTCAGGAATGCCATAAGCTTTGAGTACATGATTAGCCGTATCCTTAATAATGGCAAAATCGCGCTGTATATCAGCCATAGTTGTCTGAGAAGATGTTACCGTAAATCTGATAACATAAGTGCCTTTTAGAGAGGCCGGCACACAATGGAGACGTCCGCTTGAATTCAACTTCTTGAGCAAACATTCTGTCAGTTCATTATTACCCTTAAGTCGGAAAACAACGAGTCCTAAGTGACGTTCGGCCGGTATTTCAAATCGGGTATCACTTCGTATGAGTTCTTCAAAAGTAACGGCCAATTTGATCCCTTTTCTTATGTGTTGTTGCAGTCCCTACAATGCAATTAAAATAATAATAATTGGTTTTATATTACTTTTATATTTTGCTTTAAAAAAGTTGAAATATTTGATATACTTTTACGCCATAATTTCTGATAACGAACCAAAGTTTCAAACTTCTAAATTTTTTACTTAATGATATTTGCCAGTGCATGAAATCCATTGCTAATCTATTGAATATATATATATATATATATATATATATATATATCGATATATTAATTATAACGTATAAATAATAAAATTTATCATCAATTCTATGTTTTTTACTTTTAATTAATAAATTATTGGAAATATTTAATAATAGAAACCTTTGTCCGCTATTTTCATGTTTCAGATAAAGAGGTTCGACATTAAAAGTGCGGTGAAGTGCGGAACTATTGCGGACCCACATTGCGGTGCAATCAAAGTGAGTTAACATCCATTTCGATGGATTAAATGCCAAACTTTGGACAAATTCAATACCAGTCATCCATTTTCGAAATTCTGGACAAATAAAAGCAGTTCCAGCATAGGCTGCGTCCACATGAATCCAGATGTCTTCACTTTTAGCAATTGGTCCGATTTCCATAAGATTATCGAAAGCACAGGCGCCGGTTGTGCCCAATGTTACGCATATATAGAAAGGGATGAGACCCCTATCCCTGTCGTGTTTAATCGCTTCAATCAATTTATCGCCTCTAAGGGATAGTTTGTCGTCACTTTCAATGTATCTCATCTTAACTAAACCAATGAGACCCGCCTTTTCTACTGAAGAGTGCGCCTGATCTGAACAATAGGCCACAAGACGACTATTGATTTCTGCGTCGTCCAACTCTTCTATACAATCAGCTTCTGCTTTGATCCGTAAAATAGCTTCAGTTCTGGCGGCTAATAAAGCTGTAAAAGTAGCCTCAGAAGCGGTAGTTTGTAAAACTCCACCGCCGTTTGTAACTGACTTACTATGCAGAAAGTCATCGGGAAGTCCTATCATTTTTGCCAACCAATCCATTACAATAATTTCCAATTCAGTACAGGCAGGGCTCGATGCCTAACAAAATATCATATATAATAAATAACTTTAAATAACATATACATAACATAAATATAGATAATATAACACTTGTTATTTTTAAATTTTAACTTTATATGTAATATAGATTTAAACTAAAATTTAAAAAATAAATTACACAATTAAAATATACTGTATATAATTACCCATGTAAATCCAAGACATCCTATAGCATCAGCTAACATATCACCTAATAGTGATGCGGGAGAGTTGAGTGCCGGGAAGTAAGCGTGCATATATGGGGACTGCCAATGGGTCACACCTATACATTATTTATTAATTATTGTATTAATTATAAAAATCGTTTAATCTATAAGTGTTAATACCAGGCATTATAACTTTCTCGATGTCAGCAAATATTGAGTCCCAATCTTCGCCATTAAGTGGAGCACATTCTGGTAATAACTGTCTCATATATCCCGGTTTTACGTCTGGAAATACCCGACGCTTTCTAATTGTTTCTAAATATTCTCCAATAAAGTCTACCATTTCTTTTCCTAAAAATAAATATTTTTTATTTATTTAAAAATATATATAAAAAATTTAAATTGTTTTGCGAAAAAATCTACTTTATTAGATGATATTAAAAATATACAAATTTAGATATAAATTATTTATTTCTATAAAATAAGATTAAATAAACAAAAAATAAGAATATATTAAAATAAATGTTAACTATTATATTTATTATATGTTAAATATTAAAACAAGTAATAGTAATATATAGAAAATTAGATATAAAACTAAGTTAAAATTAAATCTATAATAATAATTTTAATTTACAAAATATATTACCATTTTTAGAATATTGTTTCCAATCCATAACTATTTAATAATTATTTGAATTAATTTTAAGATTAGACAAACTTTTTTATAATAATAGATCAACAAATAAAATAATCTTTTAGTGAGACTATAGTCAGCTTACAGTTACTTATATAGTAGTCATCTAATAGTCCTTTGAGAATAAGTGTAACTCATATACCGTATAGAATAGTACATACGGTATAGTAAAGTATATGATTATAATTGGACTATAATTAAACCATTTTCAATATAATCACAATTGACACACTAGTCATCTCCATCTACTACAATGTGCAAAGGGTATCTATATTTTAACAATACAATATTACAATAGTTTATAGTTTAATAATAAAATTTTATATTTTAATTTTAATATTGAATTTAAACTACCGATAATTACTTTTTTTATATTTTAAATGTCATTAAAAAAATGGAAATTTGCTTATATTTTGCAATTTATTAAAATAAAATTCATATAAATAATTAATTGTAATAATGATAATTCTAACAATAATAAAAACAATATCAAAACGTTTTTATTACCGTAATATTAAATACAATATGTTACTGTAAATTATTGTATATAATATAATATTATAAATTGAAATGTTATCGATTCTTATGGGAAGTCAATGCAAAATAATATACCGGTTATTATACTTTGATATTATATTACTTTTTATAAGATCCCAAAAGAGTCATCAATAAAGAGTTAAACATCAAAGATATGTTTATCCATCGACTTTAATATACTATTATTGACATTAATTAGTTACTCAAGAGATTAGCCAAAAATGTCTAATATTTACACAATTATGTCATTACAGTATAGTTAGCCAAATCTAATGACATACTAATTAACGAAATTTATAAATAGTTAGAACCGATATTATTATTATATTGTATTAAAAAATAGTATTTATTACATAATTAAAACAACATTCAATTAATTTGTTTATTCATTAATTTATTCAAAAGCTTTGTTTAACACAAAAAATGACAATATTTTTAAACAAATTAGTGATTGATTTTAATGTTGTTTTTTTCTGAAACTGCATCCATCCCTGAGCCGTGCTTTTCCACCCGTCGGTGTACACAATATTGTCGAACAGCCCTTACATTGGACCACAGTTTGCGCGTGACTGAAGACAGTCGTAATCTTAAGACAACCTATTGATACAAATAAAAATACATCAGATTTGGCCAAATGGCAAATCGGGTCAACTTTATGACATACCGGGACATTTCACGTCCATAAAGAAGCTATTGGGGTGTTGTACGAGACGTTTCAGTTTGCAGCGGCGCCTCTCATCCGCCGGATTCGGGTGCAACAAATCTCTGGCCAACTTTTGACAAATAAAAAACAATAATTAGTTTTAAATGACAAAAAATCAATGTCTTAATCATTTAAAAAAGTTTGTATTTAAGTGTCAAATGTGTGTCAAATGTTATCTTAGCTAATGTTGTCATACAATGAAGTCCTCAATGAGTTATACATTGAAACGCATTCAATACTACACTCTGTTTGAGCACATGTTTGGCCAACACTTAACTTATCACTGATTTTGTTGACATTTAAACACAACTATCGGACACTTGAAGACAAACTTAGTGTTCAGTGCATTGTTGGACATTGTTTTGGTGCCGACACAGCACTACAGATACGCTAATTATGACCACAATTAAGCTAAATATGACACTTACAGGCATTTTAATAGTTGTTTGAAGCGCTGGTAAAAGCAAAGAGAAAGAAATATGTCGTCGACTTTAACACACTATGCCATGCAATACAACATACCTGTGCCCATACATAGCGCATGACTGTCCACTGCCAACACATACACAAATTGCCGGTTCCTCCATATCCTGTCAATCAATCAATTATGACATATATATCTCTGAAAACTATTGTCCACTCAATTGACACTAATAAACATTATATATTAAACATTAATTTAACGTAAAGTTTATTAAAACAAAGTTTTTATTGAAAACAAGTTTTCATTGAATTGATTTGAAATTAAATCAATTGTTTGTCAAATAATAATAAATTGTTAGTGAATTGTGTGTTAAATATATGTCGTAATTGTTTGACTCAATTGTTGTGTAGTTTTTGCCACAAAAGCCATTCAATGGTTTGGTTTTTAGTGTTGTATTGAAATCCATAAATAAAATCCAATTATTTGTGTTTTGTTTGATTGTCTGAATCACTGAATTATACGACAAAACCAGTGGACAACTGATCGGACAATGGCTGACAACACTAACGACGATATGACCATTGCTCAGGACATTGTGGTCACCAAATACAAAATGGCCGGAGAAATGGTTAACCGTATGTTTTGATAGACACGCGCCATACGTGTCAACACGTGTTTGTCTTAAATTCAAACTAATGACAGTTAATCTTTTGATTTGATTTGAAGGTATTCTCAAGCAATTGATCGACAAATGCAAAGTCGATGAAAGTGTCCGTAATATATGCGAGTTTGGCGACAATTTAATTACCGAAGAAACGGGTAAAGTGTTTAAGAAGGAAAAGGAGCTCAAGAAAGGCATAGCGTTTCCCACTTGTGTTTCTGTCAACAATACTATCTGTCACTTCTCACCGCTAAAGAGTGAAACAGATTATATCCTTAAAGATGGAGATGTTGTCAAACTGTAATCATTAGTCACTTTGTTTTTAAAATAGTTTTAATGGTTTTTATTTGTCCAGTGATTTGGGCGCACATATCGATGGTTTTATTGCAGTAGTGGCCCATACTTTAGTGGTCGGAGCTTCCAATGATAACAAAGTAACCGGACGTAAGGCTGATGTCATAGTAGCTGCACATATGGCCGCTGAGGCAGCTCTTAGGATCGTTAGACCCGGTTCTGAAAATACTGCCGTAACGGATGCCATACAAAAAATTGCTGACTCCTATAAATGTAAACCCATCTCTGGTATGCTGTCTCACCAATTGAAACAATTCAGAATCGATGGCGAAAAATCCATTATTCAGAATCCAACTGAAGCACAAAAGAAAGACCACGAAAAGTGCGAGTTTGAAGTCAATGAAGTATATGCTGTCGATGTCCTCATTAGTACCGGAGATGGAAAGGTATTAAATATTATCATAAAAGAGTATTTAAAAGTGTTAGTAAACAATATTTGTTTATTTAGGGGCGAGAAATCGACACAAAGACTACAGTTTATAAAAAGACAGATGAAGTCTATCAACTGAAGATGAAAGCTTCGCGAGCCTTCTATAGTGATGTCGACAAAAGATTTGGTTCAATGCCATTCACTTTAAGAGCTTTCGAGGAAGAGAAGAAGGCTCGTATGGGTGTTCTTGAGTGTGTTAACCACAAACTGTTAGAACCATTTTCAGTTCTCTACGAAAAGGATAACGAATTTGTCGCTCAGTTCAAGTTTACAGTTCTTTTAATGCCTTCCGGTCCACACAAGATCACTGGTCTACCCATTGAATCGACTCTCTTTCAAAGTGAACATCAGGTTGAAGACGACTCATTGAAAGCACTCCTTAATAGAGGCGTTGGACATAAAGGGGGAAAGAAAAAGAAGAAGACTACCGGTAAGGGATCAGCTGATGCTACAGGGGATCAGGTGGCCGTAGCAGCCAATGGAGTGGCAGCCGTTAAACTGCAAGATTAAGTTTAAGGTGAATTTTAACACCAGTTTTACATAAAAATCAAATCAGAGTTAATAAATTTTATAAATTAAATCTAATTTAATGGACCATTCATTGACTGATAATATTATTATTATAATTATTAAATCGCCAATAATTTAATAAGTGGTTTGTTATAAAACATAAATTTTAATAACCATTAATTTAATAATAAACTTTATCGTAATACTGTCGTCAAATGTTGCTTTAATTGCGAGAAATATTTTTTTATTGCAATTACATTGTATTTTATTTGCCTGCTATTACAACTTGTAAGACATTTAATGAAATTTAGTATTTTATTTGGTAATTGTTTTTTAATTCAGTACAAACTTATTAATATCGTTTTAATATCTTGATTGTACTTTTTAAAAATTAATAAATTGTAAATAATGCATTTATTTAATTTTGAATATTGACAAATATCAAAATGTATTAATGATTAAATTTTGCATTATTACCATATTTACATTTAAAAAAATTAATTACAAGTTGTATTAAATTAATTTTAAGGTTGTTTTTGACAAAAAAAAACAATGAATGAGGAATAAGGATAAGTACTGTGAATATCATTTGATATAAAAACTAATTATTACTTTAAGTAATTAAAAGCAACAAATCATTTCAATGTAAAATTATATAAAATATTTATTTTTTAAATACTGTAAATAATTTTTAGTATATTCAGGTATTTTTCAGACATGAGTTTTACTATTTATAAAATATGTCTAAAATATTAGTTAATGTAATACAGACTAATCAGATAATTGAATAGAAAGTGAATAAATATCAGCTAATTATATATAACATTACAATTTGTACGGTATCTATACTGTAGGAGTAATATAATAAAACTTAGTTATTATATTTTTATTATTATGTGTATGTTTTTTACGGTATTTACAATATTTTAGTGTATGAAAGGTTTTTAAATAATTTATTAAAAAGAATATATTATAAAATTTTTTAATTTACTTAGAAATTTCCTTTAAAATTAATTATAAAACTTATCAATTATGTTCAACTAACTACAGGTAACTTAAAATTTAATTTAATAAAATCTTAAAATGTACAGTACGTTAAACAAATCAATTGAAAATTAATCGTAAATTATGTAATACATTAGGCAACTTACTATACATTAGTTATAAAACATTTAGCAATCATTTATCAAACATTTAGTACATAATTTTAGATAAAATATGACTATTAAAATGCAAAAAAACATGATAATGCAAATTAATTTATTGTTATTATCATTTTATTATAATTATTAATTAATAAGTTTTCAAGATTTATAAAATAATTGTTTATACAATTGATAATAAATATATAGTAATATCTACCGTAATATTAGTTGTGTTGTAATTTACTGTATGTGAGAGTCTGTACCGATAAATGCAACGACTAGTGTGTGGATGAGTGTAAAGATGGCTGATATGTATATTAATACATACGGTATGAATGTATTGAACGTAATTGTATTTCAAATGCAGTCAATGAGTGTATGAGTGTTACTGACTGTAAGTTACAGTGAAAGCTGTGTTACATTGCATTTGCAATCATAGACTACATTAACTGAACATTCATTGATATTATAGTTATTAGTGAATCAGTGTTTTTCAATGACATGTTAACCAAAACAATGCATTGATTTGATTGTCAACACAATCATCACAGCTATGAGTCAATCGGGTATTGATTTGACACTCAATTGAATTAATTGTTTATTATATTTAGTTGTTTTGTGTTTGAATTGTAATTAAATGTCAAACAATTTACTAAATCAATGACTCAATGAATGCCTGCTTTTGAGTCATTAATTGATTATTAGATGATTTGATTTAATTTGATTGACATTAAGATTGAGTCGAGGATTGTCTTCACAAATGTATTAACGAAGTGATGGTTTTGTCTTCAGAAACGACGGCTCAAAGCTCCACAAATGAGACGCCAAATGCCAGGCGAAGGCCACCACCGATACTCGTGGCCAACAACGACGCCTCCGATGCCAGTCAAACATCTGGCGGACCAAAAACACCACAGACTCCCGGCCCGTCATCAGCTGATCGTAAAAAACTGGAAAGAGAAAGGAAAATAGGTCACCGACGGGTCGATGAAGGCGGACAAGTGACTTACAAGAAGATCCAAACCACACAGATTATGGGATCAATTCAGTTAGGGATTGGTCACGCAGTCGGCAGTCTAGCGTCTAAACCTGAAAGGGATGTCCTGATGAAGGACTTCATGGAGATCGAGACGGTTTCGTTCACTAAAGACGGTAGTAATACAACACCGGCTCATCACTACTCAGACTTTAAGTTCAAAGTGTACGCACCGATTGCTTTCCGATATTTTCGTGATCTCTTCGGTATTCAACCGGATGACTATCTGTTGTCAGTTTGCAACGAACCGCTCCGTGAATTGTCAAACCCGGGCGCTTCCGGTTCGGTCTTCTATCTCACAGATGATGACAACTTTATCATAAAGACTGTTCAGCACAAAGAAGCGGACTTCCTATTGAAACTATTGCCCGGATATTATATGGTAAGGCCTTAACATATATATTGAGTGATTTGTTAGATTAATAGTTAAAATATTTATATTCCTAACAGAATTTAAACCAAAATCCGCGGACACTTTTACCAAAATTTTTTGGTCAATACTGTTATATATGTGGCGGTAAAAATGTACGGATAATTGTTATGAATAATCTATTGCCCAGTTATGTCAAAATGCACCAAAAATATGACTTAAAAGGTTCGACATATAAGCGAAAAGCCAGTAAAAGTGAACGAAAGAAAGGTTCGCCAACTTATAAGGACCTCGACTTCATGGAGTATCATCCGGAAGGACTCTTTCTTGAAGCCGACACTTATAATGCATTGATTAAGACAATGCAAAGAGATTGTCTTGTCTTAGAAAGCTTTAAAATAATGGACTATAGCTTGTTATTAGGTATTCATAATCTCGATGAGGCCGCCAATGATAAACTTGAGAAACTGAAGGCACAATCGGCAGCACTGGCTGAGGCCGCAGTCAATAAAGCGAGATTAAGAAGTGGTGCCAAAGATGCTGTCGACCAAACAGACGATGCAGACTATAAAGACAATGACATTGATTACGATTTATCAACAAATAGATCAAATGATATCAATAAACCTAATTCTGTTAATTTATGTCGAAGTAAATCAATCAATAAACAGAGGATAACCGCATACTCTACAGCACTCGAGTCTATTCAGGCAGATATCGAGCCAATTGATCCCGAAGAAGACATTCCGTAAGTGATATTTTTTGTTTGTTTAGAAGAAATACATTTATGTTATTAAGCTAAAGAATATATATAAAGACTATAATACTTAAATTAATATTAAATAATTATGGATTACTTAATGATTAAATTATTTCAATGACATCTTTTACTGTACACTGTGTACAGTATATTGTCATTAAATTATTGTAATAATTATATATATTATATTAGCAATTATTTGTAGTTTTAGTTAATTTGTTGAGTTTTATCCTAAAAACGTTTTATTGAATATTCTAGTATTAGTTTATAAAACATTGTGTACCCACTCATGTCCTTTATTAAAATGCTATTAATTATTATTTAAATACAAACATAAATAATATGACGCCCACTGTTTTCTTTCAAAGATTATATCATAATCTAAACTGAAAATAAATCTCATGAATACTATTACTTAATAGATTTGGAAATCAATTTTATTAAATTTTGTACCCAATTAATCAAACAGATATTTATAAAAGTAAAGCATATTATCTTTGTTTAGACAATAGTCTAATACTATAGATATTTAAATGTATTTTTTCACAAACAATTTTTATGACGTTAACTTTACATTGATATTAAAATTTTCCTAATATTATACTGTATAATACATCATTAAAATAATTTTTAATAGAAACAATACAAATAAAGTTGTATATACATTTATAATTGTTTAATTCAATTTATATTGAATGTCTTAATGTAATACTAATAATTTGTATGGCTAATTAATAAATTTATATAATATATATATATATATATATATTTATTATAAAGTATATTATAAATAATAATTTATTGTTTTGGTTGTGGATTCTTATTACGGTATATATAATATACAGTATATTCCGTAATAAGAATCCATATTATATATACAATATATACTTTATACAGTATACATATAATATTTTTTTTAATTATAATTGAATATAAAAATATATAACAAGTTGTGAATTAATAATTAGATAATAATATAATATATATTTTGTTATTGAAATGTCAGCGCCGGTGGAATACCAGCCCGTAATTCAAAAGGAGAGCGACTTCTTCTTTATGTTGGAATCATTGATATATTACAGAGCTATCGACTCATGAAGAAGATGGAGCACACGTGGAAAGCAATACTTCACGACGGGGTTTGTCATTACATACCATATCTTGTTTTGTTTAAATATTCATTATTTTTGTTGTTGTTTGATAGGACACCATATCAGTACATAAGCCCGGATTTTATGCCCAAAGATTTTTAGATTTTATGTCCAAAAAAGTCTTCAGAAAAATACCATCACGTAAGACATTTAAATAAATTTGTTGTTAATTTTTGTTGATGTTATTGTTGATGTTGATGGTGCTAAAGCATATAACGTTTGTTTGACACCAGGTATGATATTTACCGTAAATATATTAAGCTTAGTATTGATAATGTGATTCAAGCAAAATAAACCAATCCTGTGATAGTTTTTTTTTTAAAATTATTGTATGAACTGAATGCCTTAAAACAAATTTAATGATTGATAATATTACAGTCCTTTTAATTGTCGATTGTAATCCATTTCTATTGTAAACACTGTAGAATATAATCTAAAATATTTGTTTAAACAAAATAAAATCAGATGTCAAGCAATGATTTTTTTCTAAATATTAACATTTTAACTAACATTTTAATACTAATACATAAACTAATACCAATAACACAACAAAGTTTCAAAAGACTGACAACATTTTAAATAAATAAATTGCATTTAAAAAAGTGACAAAATTTGAAACAACTGTTTAATGAACTGTTTTCTGTTGTAATCTTTTATCTTTGACTCTCTCTCTCTCTCTTTCTCTCTCATCCTGTGTGTGTCTCTCTCGTTGTCTTCTCGCTGTCCAAACTGTGTCCAAACCCCAACAGTTGATATGCCTGAAATAAAAGGTCCTCATCGTAAGTTTCGAACCCTGGTCACCTCTTACATGGGTATGGGTATGAAACATTATTTTTATTACTAGTCCCGGTGTCCAAGTGTTGTTTCCTAATAGCTAACTAATCATTACTAATGTTTATTCTAATACTAATATTTATTAACTTTCTCTATTGTATGTCTTGTCTGTCAATTTTATGTTAACTAAAAATTGATTGACTAATTATATGTTTGCTTTTCTTTACGTTTTACAAAATGATTAGCACTAAAACACTCGCCATCAAAACGTAAAATGCAATTACCAGCCCGTGCGAGACCCCCCTCGACGGGGGGCTCAGATGGCGATGTCCTTAAAGATTATATTCGTAAGCAATTGCTTGCCGTCTAATTCTCACTTATTTTTTTTGTTTTGCTTTTATGTTTTGGTTTCGCGTTATATTTTGTGGGATTAGACGCCAATACTAGTCATAATATAGTTAATAATGATATGCCACCGATAGGACCGGTTCACAAGTTTCGATATTCATCTGAAGCGGCGCCCAGTCTGAGGACTGTTGTTATAAAACAAGCGGCCAGTAAACAGTCGGTAGCATTACCCGAGAAAAGTGAAATCGTCAGGTATTACACTAAATATCACAATAGTATTGACTATTAATAGTTGTTGAATATTTATACTTATTTATTGTTTTACTCAAATTTTTTATTAAAAAAAATAGTATTAATTATGATATTTTAAATAATTATATTTTTTATTTACTAGTTTTACTTAATCTGTTTTAAAGTGACTCAAAATAATTGCATTTATTATTTCTTGTAAATTAGTTTTTATTATTTCATAATCTCTTATATATTATACTATAAAATAACTTGTATTTTATTTACACTGAATGTATATTATACACTATATATATATTATGTATATATTTACATATTTTATCTCACAAATATTTTATAAATTATTTTTGAAATGTTTTTAAACGCATGGATAATTAAAATTTTGATTAACTTGAATGTTAAAATTTGTTTAATCTATTAATTGCTGCATTATATTGACAATTATAACCCATTTCTCCTAAAATATCTAAATGTTTGATTCAATTGTCTCAATGGTTATCTGCACGTTTCCTAATGTTATTTACACTAAATTGTTTTCATTCACATATTCAATAAATTTGATGACAAAAAATTAATAATAAAATTTATTTGATTTTTTAAATACACTTACAATAGTTAGAAAAGTATTGTTTGTTTTATTTGTTATCTATTTGTAAGCACATGCTTTTGAATGTAATCTTGAATTAAATACTGTATTGTAATTAATTGATTGATTGGTCGACACAATGACAATACAAAATTGAGTGTCAAATGCATGTAAAGTGAAATTCAATGATTGGCTGCTCTTTACTTATATTTATATATCAAACTATAACTTAATTGTTATTAAAAGTAGACATTTTTTTGATTAAAACTTTTAACAACTTCTAGCGTCAATCAGATAGCGTTGACTGAATCGGAAAGCAGTGTCACCAGTAGCTGTTCCAGTGCTACTTCATCAGGTCTCGGGTCGACATTGAGGACAGTCACGTGGACACCGCCTCATAGCATCGGGGCGTCGACACCGACACATACGGAAGGAACGCCTTCTATGACAGAGTCGAGTGAAAGTGGAGATATCGGTAGGTGTCTGTAGATTATGAAGCGCTATCTCAGATGACTGTCCCATATTTATTAGTGGCTTCTATTCATTTTTCATAAGCCTGTCCCACAACACCCATACGGAGTCGGAGCTCTACCCGACACTCGAGATCGAGTGAATGTTCCGATATGGGCGCCGATAATTGCAACGAATCGATGCGGTCAACACTGACAGTCAATCAACATATCGATAGCAATGACCGCAATGACATCGACACCGATGCCAACTCTCAAGAAGTCACTAAACTATAGATATTATGGCTATTATATCAATATTGTTGTATTTGTTCATTCATTAAAAAGCAATAAATGTGTAAATATTATTAGCAATTATTTCTTTATTTCTATTTAATTCATTCATCTATAAGTTTGTAATTATATTATAATTTTAATGTAATTTGAATTTTCATTTTAATTTTATTAGCATTAAGTAAAAAATAAAAGTAAAATTTTGTTCATTTTGTTTGCAATTAAACAAATAATATGCTAAATGACTGATCTTCTCGACCATTGATAGTATTGTATTAATATTAAAGTTATAATTATTTTGAGGTAAGAAAAGTCATAGTAATTAAAAAGTTTATTAAATAAACCGTTTTAACTGTTAATATACAATATGTGAGATATATAGAGAGGGAAAGGGTTCATATCATATGTATGTCTGATGTGTATACTTGTGCTACTGTACTGTATATACTGTACGGTATATCATATATACTTAATAATAATGCTATTATAGAGAAATGAGTGCACAAATTGGGGGCATTTAATAGTTTAGTGTTGATGTCAGTGGAGACAGAGCTGAGGGACCATTGGTTGCAATGGTTGGCCTTTAATACAGTCAAACATATCATACATTACAGTCAGACTCAGTGTGTGTTTTGTATGCGAGAGTGCATTGAATGGTATAACAGTGCTGTTGTGTGTATGATATGTGTTGTTGACGACTATCTCAGCTGTGCTTCACTAATACAGTGCTCTCTACAGTACACAACACAACCTACTAGTGCTGACTGGCGTACACTGAATACGCACTGACTGTGCATTTCATTCAACACAACACTCTTTTACAGTGCATTACATTACACGGCATTCAATACAACCTAAAAGGTAACCATTTTTTCAATCATTATTTACATACAGTTGACCACCATTTGTGCCACTATTGCCGTCACCAAGAGTTAGGTGATGTCTTGATGTGGTATATATAACGATTAGGTAGTGAATGAGTGGTCAATATTTATAATAATTGGTGATAATTGGATGCAATGCCTGTGCAATGCTATGGCATAGCAAACGGTTCGCCATTTTATACAATCGTTTAATATATGATTGTATTGAATGACGAGTCAAATGATTTGATATTATTATTATTGATTGAATACCTGATGTCTAATCATTAAACTACTTGTTTGACTATTAATTCAGACACCGTTTGATTGTTTGGCTAATTGTTTGCAAAGACCAGTGGTGTCCACCTGTCCTCTCAACATAACGATTGACCTCAACTCGTAGGTCCCGTTTTGCCAATCAATAGCATCACTTGTGGGGTAAGCTTTTAGACATATTTAGTCTGATTTACTAACATGTGATACAAACAAGACTATTGTGTCCATCAAGTGATAGTTATATGTCTTAACACATCTATTGTCTTAACTATTGTGTCATTGAGTTCACACCCAAACATCATATGATGAGCTGATGAGTGACTCAATTGTTAGTCTCATTAATCACTATATCTTAAACAATGCATTTGTTTAGTCATTGTATTATTGAATGATATGTCAAATGATTTATTTTAATTGAATTGAAATTATCATTTAAATGGCAAACAAATATCAAGTGTTGTATTGACTCTTAATTATTGTTTTATTATATCAAATACATTAATTCATACATTATATTATAACGAGTTTATTCATATGATAAACATATAAACCGTAAACTCATTGAATCAATGCTATTGTAATAGCCATCGAATTAATAGATGTTTTATAAAAGTGATATTTTTGACAAATTATTATTTTTTTGTGAAAACTTAATTTTTTTGCTGAATAACAGTATGTGGTTTAAGACATGAAGTAACTGTTTTGTGTTGGGTTTTGTATTACAAATTCAAGGACTTTGAAAAAATGATATAAACCTTAAATGCATATAACTTTTACATTAATTGGACGCCTAATAAATCGTATATACTTTACATTATATATGATATTAAATAGTTTTAATTATGTGTATAAAAAGTGTATTTTAATCAAGTAAAGCAAAATTGAATTAATTTACTGATTATAGTAAAATATACGACAAAATAAGCATTAATTGTAAATTATAATACTATTTATTAATAGTGAAAATAAGTGTTAATGATATAAATTAGAGATCATATGAGTGTTGAATAAATAGTTAGGTAATAAAAATAATGAATTGTTGCCAAAACTGGATCTCTGTTTAGCAAAAGGTTTTTATCCGTTTGTATTCACGTGAAAGACATCTGAAATATCATTTGATATTTACTCTTCACTAAGGGTTAGTCAAAGAGAGAGTATTGCCTCCAAAGCCGTCAATGTCTTGAAATGATTACAAATAATAAATGACTCATTATTTTTAACATTTGATGACATTTTCTTACTCTTTATCAATATGTCTGTTGCTATTAAATACACTATTATTTACATTTATAAATGATATAATTTAGTTAAATTGATAAATATTATTATTTATACCAATAGTTAACTTATAATAATAATTTGTTTTTTTAGTTTTAAAAAAGTAAATACCAGTTAAAAGCTAATGATATGTTTAATGATTAATAATAGTCATCTTATATTTTATATTATGAAACCTTATGTTTTGTTTAGTTTTATTGATTGTTGATTGATCTGAGTTATGGTTAAGATTGGCATAATTTAGTGGCTATTTAGTTGAACTGATTTTTAAAAATGATTTGTTAGTAAATTAGTTTTAGATGTAATGAATTAGTAATTATTGATAATTGTATTGAACTTTTCATATAATGAATTAGTCGTAATATCATAGACTGTATATAAAATCAAATTGAGTTGTTATAGTGTTGGCCTTGCATTGCATTGCATTGAATGCATACAACTATACGTCATTTGATGATAAAGACTGCAAATCATATGATTAACACTAAAATGAAAGGCCTGTTGACTGACTAAACAACGATTCATTTACTATGAAACTAATGTTTTAATTCAAGTATTGTCCCACTTTTGACACAACTTTTTGTATCACTCATTAAACTCTAGTTTAATGGTTATACATATAATATACTCATTTTAAATTATTTTGTTGTTTTTTTGCTAATAGTTTTTCAACTAACTGATCATCACAAGACCTGATCTTATCAAATATGGAAAGGGATACAAATCAGATGAGTCCCTCCCTATGTCGTTCCGGATGTGGATTTTATGGCAATCCATCATTTGATGGTCTGTGCTCTCAATGCTATAAAGAAGCGGTCAAAAGGAAACAGTCGGCGCCAAACTCACAATTAAGCCAATCATCAAACGCTTCGGTGTCTCATCCGAGCGCTGGCAGAAATAGCCCGATATCTTCAATACCTTGTGACTCTTCCTCACTTAAAGCCACTTTAGACAATAACCTGAACACCGCCCTACCAACTGTTCCATCTGCGATAATAGCTCAAGACATTAAATTAGAGGTATTTTCATTTATATTGTCTACACTATATATGTCTGACATATGATTAATCACGAGAGAGAGAGGGAGAGACATGTATTGCTGTTTTGATTGTTGACAACAATCAAAATCATTCATTAACACATTTGTTAGGTTTAAATTGAAATTATTTGAGTTTAAACTAAAAACAGTAGTAAATGTGTTAGAATTTTAAGGCGTTTGAAACGCTTTTATGTTTGAGATTTAATTAGTTTTTTGGACACAAATGTCTGATAAAAGAAAGCGAAGTGCAGACAAAAAGGGTGACAAAAATAACAGAAAAAAGAGTAGATTGGCCGATGAAAAAGGTATCAATAAGACAACTAAAGAGATCAGTTCTAAGACCAACTCGAAGGCTATAAAAAAAAATAGCCAATCGGATATTCAAACCGTTACCAAACAATCTATTCTCTCACAAGTCAGACATATATCAGTTGTTTATAACTAACTGTTTTGAATAATTAATAAACTTTATTATTATAAAGGGTTCAGCAAATGCAGAGAATAGCCAATCTTCAGCTGTGGTCAAGACAAATGTTGACAAAGAGTTGACCAACGGATCGCAACAAACACCTCAAACGGATGCCAATGGAAGCGATCCGCCCAAGACTAACAAGAAAAAGAAGAACAGATGCACTAAATGTAAAATAAATGTCGGCGTTATTGGTAAGGATTAACTAATATATAGTTAAATAGTATGGTATTTAACTATTGTTTTTTTTGTATTAGGTTTTCCTTGTCGGTGTGGCGGCACTTTCTGTAGTACTCACCGGTACGCCAATGAGCACAACTGTACGTTTGACTATAGAGAACACGGCGCTGAAGAGATTCGTAAAAACAATCCACAAGTGATTGGCGAAAAAGTTACCAAAATTTGAGGGAATATTTATCTATAGATTAATTAAAAACCGGTCTCTTATTATAGTTTATTATACAATTGAATTATAGCTAAATTACATTTTGGGTATTCATATCTTTTTTCTCTATAAATTTCTTTGTCTATCAAAGCAATTGTCATTATTTTCCAAATCATGAGATTCATAATCGAAGTCAGAAATCATTTATAAAAAAAATCACTAATTTTATGTCTGCAATCATAACTACAGAAAAATATTAATATTAATAGAAAATCGACAAACAATAAAATGATCGAATGATACCTTAATTGATAATAGGTTTTCCGTTATAAGCACTGTATGTCAGTATAACAAACCTGAATGCCGTTAGTAATGAATCTTATTTCGACTTATTATGAAATGGCAATTGAATTATTTGTATAATATATGAATTGTCATAATTGTTAACATTTTTTCTAAATATTTCCTTAATTATAATCTGTTTATTGTTACAAAAAATTAGAAATTATATGAAATACTGTGTCGGAATTGTCGATCTAAATCCAAATTAACGCCAATTTATAAACAAATTCTTTTAATTACATCTAAATATGTTTAATAGTATACATGAGACTTGATTGCCTCAAATGCCAGTTATATGCTTTTTTATTTTTATTATATTATCATTAAATTCAATCTAATTTTATATGAATTTATTATTTGATTTGTGTGTATAAATGCGAGTTACCGCAGGTAACCAATTGCTTATAAATATGTTTGAAATCATTTCAATTGTGACTTAGTTTTTATTGGCGACCAACTGGTTATCATTACCATTAAGTCTCATGTATTAAAAATGAATAATAGATTATAAATAATATTATTGAACATTAAAAATGATTAATAATTTGAGCCATTTTTGCAATTTTCATTATACATCTTATGCCTCATTTGATAGTTTAAAAATATCTGTATTTGCATTGCAGTTTATTACATAACATTTCATGTAACGATATTAATAAAAAAAACTAAAGATTTTGGAAGTTTTAATAAAATTATCATATATTATATTTATACTGTTTGTTTGTTTTTTATTAAACTGTCATAATTTATATATTTGCATAATTGATGAAATTTTATTAATTAATAAGCAAACATCGATATTGTTAAACAACTGATGGATTTATTGATGATGAAATGGATAACCTAATTCTTATGATAATAAAGATAATTTGAAAAAACAACAACAGTATCGATCAAATTATCAAAAAAGTCTTATAAAATTGTTATGTTAAACATAATGTATTTATTTTAAATAGCAATTTTCAAAACTAATTGAAGCAATGGATTAATATGTTAATTGTTTATTTCACTCATTTGCAAATCTGCTAAAAATCATTCAAATAAGTGTAATACACACCTAAACCTATATTTTTAAATTATGTATTTGCAATTTGTTACTTTTCAACTGTTAATTGATAAATTTTATTAAATGCCTTTAAAATAAACTATTATATTTATTTTAATAGATAAATCAAATATTTATCTTTATATAAAACTTGTAATAAACTTTTAGATAATATCGAGTTTGTATTTCACAGTACAGTTTATAAATATATATATATATATATTTAACTTTAACAGATAAATTATTAACTACATTAAAATAAATTGTAAATATAAAGCAAATTATTGACTATTATTAAAATAATGGTTTGATTTATTTAAAGTGCCATAAATTATATTAATTCATTGTTTTAGAAATTATATGATAAGGAGATATCAAGACATGTAAAGTACAGTATATTACATAAAGTTGGGATCAATTAGACATTCATTAATATAACATATACTGTAAATTATTATAACTGTTATGATATAATGTAAACCCAATATCGTTACAATACTACTGTTAAGTGATTAATAAAAACATTTAATTTTCATAAGTATTTAACAATTAATTGACAATTTGTTGAGTTTGGTTGAGTTGATGGCAGATATCGATGCGATTAATGCGAAGCATTGTCAACGGGTATCGTTGGAAACGCCATCGTCGGTAGCCGTGGTTTCGGGGAATGGACTTAACGTTGTAATACGTGTGTGTCATTGTCTTCTCGAGAACTGTGGCCTCAATTTGGACTAAATCGCGGGACAGCAGTGGTCTACCAATAAGTGTAAACGTGTTGTTACCGACTAAAAGACATTTCTCAAGTTTGATGATTTCGCCGACTTTAGCCTCAAAGCTGTTACGATAACTAATGATGTCATTCATGTGGACAACATGTTGGCGACCAAACACATGGACGACCGCAAAGTTTTGGCCACATTTTTCGTCAATAATAACATCGTTGACCCGATTAAACAATTTGGTCACTTTGATCAACGAGTTGTCCTCGTCTTCATCTTTTATTAATTGTTGAACAATTCGTTTGTCATTTTGGCCAATATTTATGGCCCGATGTTGTGTCCAACTTATGCTTGTTTTCAATGCACTCAATGACCGCAAACACGGCTTTAAAATCATTGCTTTAATTATATTTAATTCAAATGTTTTGTCGATTCAATTGAAAAGCATTGCTATGTTTTGATACTTTCATTGATTGTTAACTTAATAGATGTCATCACTAATTGAATTCTATGTTAAATATAATTTTCATATCATTTAAATTCATTTTGATATCTAATTTAATTTATTAATAGTTAATATAATTATATATTTTTATAGAAATTTATACTTAGAAATATATAATACTTATTATAGATCTTAATAAATAAATAACTAATAAAATAATAACTTATAGATTAACGAACTTTTTTATTTTACAGTTTTTTATAACTAAATTATAACTATAACTAAATTATAACTATAACTAAATTATAACTATAACTAAATTATAACTATAACTAAATTATAACTATAACTAAATTATAACTATAACTAAATTATAACTATAACTAAATTATAACTATAACTAAATTATAACTATAACTAAATTATAACTATAACTAAATTATAACTATAACTAAATTATAACTATAACTAAATTATAACTATGTCTTTTCTGTACATAAATTTATATTGTACTAAATACTATATAAAATATTATGCTTATCTATATCCAAATACCGTATGTCTATACATTGTGGACCACATTTAAAATTAATTTGTTATTTGTTTTATTTATCAATTTTAATTTACTAATAAATGCAAAAATTATAGTTAATTTAATAATAAAAAAATAGATTATTCAAATCAACTAATGCAAAGATTAGTATATATTGTCGGATGAATTCGTGGATGACTTTTGAAATTTTTATTCAAAAATGATGAAAATGTTGCAATCAATCCCATATATTAAGTCACAAATCAGATTTTAAAATTATAATTAATTGAAAATATCAATTAAACAAAAGTTTTTATATTTATATTAGACAGGAGTACATTAGTATTGATTTACTGGTTTATTAATATCGAGTTTTGAATGTTTGATTTTATTCAATAATTTATTTATTTATTTCTAATATTATTTATTTTATATTTATACAGTATTTTGGATTTCATGGATTTAATCACAATTATTAAAAATAAAACATTATTGAAATATTTGCTAATTTTGTTTATTTGAAAAACTGTCGGTTAATTCCAATGTATATAATTTAGTACTGTCTTGTAGTGTATAATACAAATATATAGTATATAACTACCATATCGTCATCATTAAGATATAGTTTATTTATTTTTAAAGACTTCAAAACACTGAATGAATCTTTGCTATTATAAAAAGTAATAAATTATTTTCTAATTAAATATTATTATCAAATCTATAAACTAATCAAACATTTTAATTGAAGTTTATAATAAAATTATGTTTTATTGTCTATCTGTTAAATAATAAATTATTACTTAATTTCTCATTCATTTCATAGCCGAGACATAGTTTGTTTGTCAGTGTCTGTGAGTGAAGATGTCTTAATTTTGTGACATTTTATTTATTTTTTTGTAGCAAAAATTATCTCAAATCAAATTGCTATGATTTATCTCTTAGTTTTATCACAAATCGTTTTTTTTCAATTAAAAATATTTTTTATTTGAAATCTAAAATTTATGTTCAATTTGCTGTTGTCATAAAAAATGGGTTAATTTTATCTTTATAACTTACTTATAGTTGTCTTTATTTACAAATTAATTCCAATATAATGTAACTTATAAATAATTTAGTACACAAAAAATACATAAAATAATTATTTAATTTCAAACTATCATTAAAATTTTTAATTTATATTTAACAATTTTTATGGTGCAAATGTGTATATTTCTATCTATGATATAATATTAAATGCTTGTTTCAAAAAAAAAATAATTCAAAATAAAATTTTGTTTTTTTATTTACTGTATAAATGAAACAATAAAACAATTTTGATCTCATAATTTTATATCTGCAACTGTACAAACAACTAATAATAATATACTGTATACAATATCTATTTATATAATTAATTTTGATCTCATTTTTATAAAACACTATTATCTCATTAATTCACAAAATTTTAGTTTATAGCTATATAAAGGCTTGTATAAAACTATAAGATAACAAACATAATGGTTTTAGTTTAATGTTAAAAATAACTAACAACAAAAAATTATACTTAAAATACAAACCAAATATACATATAACCATATAATAACAGTTATCAGAAAATTTTATCGCAAAATTGTAATTCAAGTGATTATATAAAATAAGCTTTTATTTAATGTACAGTATATATCATCTGAGGTTAAATTCCCAGATTTATTTGAGGATTTGTTTTAGCAGTCAATTAATTGATTTGAAAATATTGGTTCAAAAAGTCTCTGGCAATGAGTTGACTGATGGCAATCATATAACACATATACGCGTGCATTGCATTGCAATCCCGGGTTTTGTCGACCAATACTTTGGCTCAATTAGCTTTTGTATACATTTTATGACAATTTATTTTACGACCGATAGTCCGTTTACACACACATAGAGACCAACAAAATAGAGTAGTGGACCCTCAGCTATCTATCTACTAGCGCTCAATAATACAACTATTCAACACAAAATAGCCGATAGCTATGGAGAGGCTATAAAACGTCAATTATATTGAATGTTGTGTTTAGGCTTTTCTTTAAAAAAGTTTTTTTAACTAAATATCTAAATGTCTCGTTTCGGCCAATTAGCCAATAATATGTTTAATAGTGTGCTTCATGTCTGCACACTTTGGCATACATTTTGCTCATGAGATATATTACACTGTTTTTTATCGGAGAGTTTACTCTCACATATCTTGTGATCCAAAGACAAGATATTTTTCTGAAAGAAAGAAACTGACATTCAAAATGAAGACAAGTGTGGCAATGAATGGTTGAGCACTGGGAGGCATAAGACATTGTATTGCGGAACGTATGGTCGACAGGTATTATTTAAAAATCAGTAAAAAAGTTTAAATCTTAACAGTCGTTATAACCTATAGATCCACAGGTTTTTAAAATCAAGAGACTATCATTTGGTACTTTCAAATGCTATATATTTATGTTTTTACTAAAAAATCTTATTATTTAGAGAAAGCCTAATATAATATAATTTGCATTAAAACATTTGTTTGCCATAAAAGTATTGAATGTTTTGAATGCCAAATATTTTAAATACATTATTATCATACACTATACAGCAATAACAGTAAATATAATATTTAAGTAATTGTAATACAGTTTGGCTAATAACGGATTCAATTGACGGCCCATCTCTCAGTTATTGTCAATATAATTGTTGATGAGTGGTATGAATCATATGATAGGTAACAACACATAGAGGAAATGTTAGCTCTAAAAAACTGGTCAAACAGTGCCTAAATTATATGTTGCCTTTTGATCATATGATCATCTATTCATAAATATGTTTGCAATACTTGAACGCCCGTATTGTACAACAATTACCGCTTGAAAATTACTTTTCCGTTTGTTTTTTTAATGCTAAATACTGTCATTTAAATGCTTGCTTTATCTTTAGTTTACAACACAAGTAATGAATAATATACTTAAAAATTCAAATTAAATATAATTTATTTTTTTAAAACTACTCACAGTTAGCGCTAATACGAGATCCTAATTACTGTTAAACACAACGCCGTGTCTTATCATAAGTGCTCCTAAAGAGTGGTAATACCGTATAAATTTAAATTAAATATGTTTTGAATACTACATATTGTTTATAATATCACACGCCTTAGATTTTTATTTATATAATTTTTATTAATAATAATAATCACTTTAAAAACATTAATATTATTGTTTGCAAAGTACAGAATAAATATGATTTGAATAATTGTATTGAATTGCTCTGAGAAACGAGTGCACGACACACACGACTACTACTATGCCTTTTTTGACTGCCTTTCCCCTCGAGACTAATCCTCTAAATTAAATAAATTGCTAATTAAAACAATCGACAATTTACTCATTCATTCATTCATATACTCATTCATTCATTAAGTTTGTTATCTAATTTTTTTGACTCAATTTTGTAATCATAATATAATTACTATCGGAAACTCTGGTTTTGTTTATAATTATAATAAAGCTTTATTCATGTAATAATAGAGTATACATTAATTATAAAAATAGTATATAATTTATTGTATGTAATTAAAAAATATGTTTACAATATATATAAATTATATATTTAATATTAAAAGTTCATAAACTTTTTTTTAAGTTAACTATATTTTATTTATATGTTCACAAAAGGCACTTATAAATGAATAATTAAATTAAAATCAGTTCATAAAATAATGTATATATTTAGTGGACCGGTGTTTATATAATAGTATAGTGTATTGAATGCACGTAAACATAAATTTACATAAATTCTAAATATATTTGATTTTATAAATAGTTATATCAAAAATTTAATATTTATATTATATTTATATTGCATGTTTTCAAAATAATTGTTGACAATACAATGGTAGTGACTTTATAATAAAAAAATACAATCAACAAATACAGATTGGCTTTTTAATAAATGGCATACAAATTATTTTTAAAATTTTTAAATAAAATTATTACAATATTTTGTATAAAAATATAACTTACATTTTAAATAAAATAGTTTATATTTACATATAAAATTACTTTTCATTGCAGATCACAAATTGTAAAAAGTTATAACTTATTTGAATGTAATGCAAATTTAAGGCAAACTTAATACTATAACTTATAGTTTATAAGTGCACTAAATGTAAGGCACAAACAATGCCATCATTAATGTCATTATTGGTGACTGAAATGAGAGATGAGATGATTTGAGATATCATGTAAATGAATGATGATATGGATGTAAATGAGATGTCAATTGATAGTTATTTATGTGGTTTAGGTAAATGTCGTTTCATATGAAGTGCCAAATGGTCAGAGCGGGCGAAACTTCTTTCACAAACTTTACATTTGAAAGGTTTGGCTCCGGTATGTTTGCGGTAATGTCGGGTCAACTCATCGGATCGGGCAAAACGCCACTGACAGTCAGGCCAATGACATTTGTATGGCTTTTCACCTAAACATTGAATATCACAACCAAATGAATTATGCATTTTTTTGGAAAAAGACACTTATTTTGCATTTTTGTGTTACTTAAAAATTTATAGCCTCTCTATCACTGTTAAGAAATAGTGTCTAATTTAACGTCTTATTTGACGAAAAATGATTCAAAAGATCGATAGTATAGTAAAACATGTGATACTATAGTAAATCATTGACAACAAAATGACACAAACCTGTATGTATGCGCTGGTGTGCCTTCAGGTGTGAGCTCTTGGTATACACTTTAGTACAACCTATACAATGAAAAATACAAAGTAAAGTATATTACAAAATTGCATTCAACTAATTGTAATAATTATTAGTTAATTTGAATACATTTGTTTTAACCACAAAACTTAAGACAACAGTTCACACAATTAGATGCTTACAAATGACAAGTCATTCAATTGTAATAATTAGTTATTTTGAATGATTAATGTATTTAATGTTTATTTCAAAGTAAATTATTTTTACAATTTGATTCAAGTTTTATAAACCTATACCTAAAAGCCTAGTTATAGTAAGTCTATGATTGTGTGCTGTAATTATAACTGCAATAACTCGTTAATGACATGATTGTGATTGTAATGATGTTTGTAGTGATGGTTCATATAATTAAGTGTTTTGTCATTTGTATACATCTTCTTCTCCCTCTTTATATTCATTACAATTTACCATTCAATACGTGTAGGGAATGGCCAATACATTGTGTATACAATCACTACTTATAGATATATTTGACTAAAGACACGATTACTGAGAAATATAAATATTAGTGAAAAAAGATCAACGAATAACAGCTGTGTATTAGTTTGTGTGTGAAAATGACATGAGAAACATGACTAATATGATTGTCAAATGTAGTAATGGGAGATACGGGCACTGGTATGGCATATATTCAATGGAAGGGACAGGGAATGAGAGAGTGTGAGTGAGTGAGAGAGAGAGAGAGAGAGAGAGAGAGAGAGAGAGATGAAAAAGTGAAGGTCTTTAATAGCAAAAGATTACTTAAGGCTTCAACTCATCTAATTGTCGGGCAATACATTGAATACATTGAATACATCGACAACTTTAAGAGAGGCATTACTATAGATGATTGTAATGGTTAGCGGTTAATGAGTCTAAAACACGCAAATCTCTACATATATGACAACACATTATACTGTATTAATTGGACTCGTTTTGTGCAAACATTAAAACATAGGACTAATATATAGGCTGAGATACAAACCTTGATAATCGCATCGATGTATTCGTCGTTTTTCTAATTCAGGATTATTTCTTCTGTTATATCTCTGTTGAGGAACAGTCGGTACTGTGAGTGGGGAATGATGTGAGATCGGCTGTGATTGAGAAGTGGATATACGGGTAGTGTTCAGATGCATTGCTGGTGACAATGTTGTCATTTGGTGGTGATGTGGAGGGTTTATAGTATTTCCACACGTGTTATAAGGTGGTGGAGGTGTTCTTCTTTGGATTTGATTTGCTGCAGATGTCTGGTGGTTATGATGGGAACGGGAATGTTGTTGCAATTGTGTCGATGGAGAACCCGGTTCTGAATTGGGTGGCGTCGGTGGTAGGAAAAGCTGTTCCCGATTAGAATAATGGTCTGAAGACATATTTGAAGACACATTGGCTGACATAGTATTGTTGTTATATGAAGTGTTGATTATATTGCCATATAATGACTGAGAAGAGGATTGCATATTAGGTGTGTGTCTCATATACGAGGGATGCAGTGGTTGAGGATTTGAGTGTAAAACATGAGATGTATTACAATCATTGCTATTTACAGGTGTTTGATATCTTTGATGATTTTGGTGATGAGTGGGTTCAGTCTTTATAGTAACAAAGTCATCGCAAATGCTGGCAGTGATGTCTTCCCACATATTGTCCTGAACTAACATAGTGTTCATATTATTGTACTGTTGTTGCTGTGGATGTCCTATTAATGCATTGTTGTACTGTTGCGGATGAGGTCTTAACTGATGTGACGAATGTGTCATCAGTTGTTGCTGTGGTTGCATTGCTGTCGTCGGATTGTAAAGCATTTGATTGTGGACTGAAGTGTCAAAGAACTCGTCCAACTATAGCAATAATTCATTTATTTATTATACAACTCTGTCAGTGATAAAAATTATGATTTTATTAATTATTACCTCAGAATTTGGATTTGCCTTAAAAATTCTTTGCTTTAAATAACAATCGTTTGGAGCAATTGCTGACAAATGATGCATAACTTGAATTCTGAAGACAATTATTAAGTTAATAATTATTAGTATTTTAAAGTCAATTCTTAAAATATAATAGTATTATAATATTTATATCAAAATGTATTATTTGATTGAAAGTGCTTTATAGTATTATTCATAATTATCATTGTACAGTATTAATGATAACTTGATATTTCATAAAAATAATGTAAAAAATGTTCAATGAATTACATAATATAATCTAAATGCAGATTCTGTAAAACTGATTAATAAAGAAACGTTGTGTCAATTATTGTAATGTAATTATATGTTTTAAGTTATTGAAATTGTTTTAATGTTAACATATCTGTTATAAAACAAATCAAATATAATCGACTAAAATAGATATTTAGTAGATAAATAGTTAATAATATTCAATATATATAAATAATATATATCATAAAAAATATTTAATATAATATTTGGTGAAAGTTACTTCAAGATTATAAATTATAGTAAAACTTATTTGTATTACTTTTGAAAAACTCAATTCATACAAAATATTATTATAATAGTATAACATAACAGAAATTATTTTATCTCTAACTTTAGTTGAGTCCAAATATCCGGTGGTTATCACGTTATCACTTGAATTGTCAACATTTCTCAAATAAACGACAACTTATTTGTTTAAATAATGCATACAATAACATGTCGTTTTGAAAACTATTGACATTCAAGTGATAATCATTGACTATAAATTGATTATTTATAAAAATGTAATAACAATAATAGTATGGTAATAAATAAAATGTAAATAACCAATGATTCTTATACAATAAAACAAATAACTTTATTTTATTAACTAAATAGATACAAATTTCATTGATCATATATATATATATATATATATGATTATCTATCAATATATACATGTATATTTATAGTGTATATTATAATATAAATCTATTAATGTTATCTTTTTATAATACCGGTACTAATACTACAATATACAAAAAAATAATTATTGTATTGCACTTATACTGTATTTAGCTATTATTTTCAATACTATTGTAAAATTATTTGTTATATTAAAAAAAATATTAATATATTGTATGATAGCACCATTTAATATTGTGTGCATTTAAATTTAATAAATATATCAAGTTATATATTAAACTTTGTATTATAATTCATTAATATATTAAAAATTAATATAAAATATAATTTCATAAATTGAGTAAAAACTTTAACAATTTCTAAGCAACAAATCAGTATAATATGAAGTAATGTTAATAAAAATAGTAAAAAAAACTTTTATTATCTAATATATTAAATATTAAAATAGTTTTTGTATTTTTGATGATAATACTAAAAACTTATTATATTTAAAACTATTTTAATCGTATATACAAATAATCAAAGGTTTGGTTAGAGATTTGAATTGAGTTAAAGTTTGTAACATAAGAGACAAGAAATTGGTGTCAAAGCAATGGGAATAATAGATATTTTAGTCAAAGAAATTGCAAACCTTTTATATTTGTGTAGAAATGACAGCACAAGAAGTAATTCACTCTCTCTTTGAAAGTGTTGGAAGTGATGGTCGTTGTCGTTGCGCTTAAAAGTCTTATCAATAGAAGAAGTCCTCCGGGAATGTAATGTTTGATTCAATAAAGCGCTTGTTTTCCCAAAGAACTCTTCACAAGTCAGTCAACAGAGCACTGGTATTACGGCACTAACATTAGTGGTGCCCAAAACCAATAGGTATGAGCTCTCTCTTTGCAAACTATGTTTGAATAGTAAGTACACTAAGTATTCAATACAATGCAATGCAATACAGAGTTGGAGGCAATCAGTGGTTCACTGCTGTGCTGTTGCTATCAAGTGCTGCACTACTCATAAGCCATAGCTTTGGTATGCATTCAATAGAGACTCTACTGATCCTAACATTTGACAGTTCACATCACATACACCATCGGAGTCTACTAAACAACTGAACACTATTACTACCAGTGCTTTCCATTGAGTCTTCTTTCACTTTACACATCCATACTATGCTGTTATCTCAACCAATGATAACCTACGAGCACTTGCACTACGATATGAGCACACGTGCAGTATTTCATAGTACAACCAGTTTCTTAAGTTTCATTGGTTGGATCAGCTCATACTGTAGTATAAATGTGTATAAGAAATCAATGGTAACATTACAAACAAGAGAGGAGAGGCCTGTTTGGACTTCCGGAGCATAACTACGCTATATTTGATAGTATTTCATACTGTAGTACCGAAACATTACTCTATGGTCTCTCTCTCTCTCTCTCTCTCTCTCTCTCTCTCTCTCTCTCTCTCTCTCTCTCTCTTTCTCTTTCTATTCAATTGTTGTCCTCTTCTTCCCCACAAATACTTTCAATGACAGTCTTCTTAATGACAACCAATACCTGGAATCAAGCCTTTCTAACTCATTCATCAAACTATTTATCTTAAGACATGATTGATTGTGTCGTTTCTTATATAAGACAATAGCTTTAAATGTAGATATGAAGAGAGAGAAAGAGAGAGAGAGAGAGAGAGAGAGAGAGAGAGAGAGAGAGAGAGAGAGAGAGAGAGAGATCTGAAAAAGTTATATATATTACAATGACTGATATATTGTGCCATTAAATTGCATTGAATTATTCTGTACTAACATTTTATAAAAAGACTTGAATTTCTTATCTCTATTCACGCAAATAACCATTGAATTTAGATATAATTGTATAATTGTATAATTATTATAATTATAATATTAATTTTTATTATATTTCAACACAAATGCATTGTTGACAAACACTCAAAACTTAATATAAACAAAATTTTAAAAAATTATTTATAATTATCATTTCAATTGCAATTATATGATTGTTAGTGTAATAGTTTAGTTTACAAGTGTGTCTTATAAGTTATAAACTAAATAACGTGTCATATATTAATTTATAGTATATTTTTATTGCTATCATTTAAACTTAACAATCACTTAATTCTTAAGCAATTATTCAGTTTGACAATTAAGTCAATTACAATACAGCACTACTTTATGGCACATTTCAAAAAGCTATATGACATGTGGTTTAGTCTATTGGATATTTTGGACACATTGGTCATATCGGACGGACAGTCCTAACGCATGTTTGTGTCCTCAGGCAGTGGTGTTTCCAAGAAATTTGAACCCATATTGAGAGTGCAGCGGACACTTGTGTCATAAACTAAATCACTTTATGTCAAACAATTCATTCAATCTATATGGCCGTCAAATACACCAACAATTTATTGCAAATCCTATCAAATTGTTTTTGAAATAAAGTAGAATAGATTTAAATCAATTCAGAAAAAAACTTCAATAAATTTATAAATACAAATGTAACTATTTAAAAAAAAAATTGAATAATGATTTAATTTGTCTCAACACACAATACAATAAACAATGTAAATCATATCAATATTAAGTGATTCAATGGACAGTACTATACAGTACTGTTTCAGCACTTCATAAGTGAATAATTTGGTGGAGTATTACCTAAAAATAAAAAACTGTTTTATAATAACAGTTATTACTAAGCGATGAATTAATACACTAAACGTTACTTTCTGCTTATTATTATTATAAGTAAATAGTAATATTTTTTGATTAAATTTATTAGACTATTAATAAATTAATATTAGTAATATTATATATATTATATATATTACTTACAACATTTAATGCTATTTTAGGTCTATTAATGTTTTTAAGTTTTTCAAAACTGAATAAAATAATTAATATTTATATTTTTTTATTAAACAACACAATTAAATCAATTTTTGCAATTTATAAAATGTTTTTTTTTATAAAGTAAAGCTTTAGAAGTAAAATTTCCTCAAAGCGTTTATACTTAAAATACAGCAATAATAATTAAAATAAAAACTATATAATAAAAGTTTATGATGTTATACATTAGAAATATATGGAATGAGTAATTAATATATACAAGTAAAAATTTTTGTTATAAATAAAATTTTTTAAAAATGTTTTCAAATATACAGAAAAAACTTATATTATATGATACGAGTGTTTTATTTATTATTTATTAAATGGAAATGAGTTTCTAAATAACAGAGAGTACTAATTATTTTAGAGCTTTATTATCATTAATTGTTTGTTATATTGCATAACATATTAAACTATTAAATAGCAGAGAATATTTTAGTTTTATTGATCTGATTAATCAAATAATTTGTTTTCATATCTGATTATAAGTCTTGTTTTCAGATAATAATAGACTACAAAAATCCATAACATATAAGTGGCTATAAATTGTGCAACAATTTAATGCTTTATATATATTTAGCGTGTAATGTATATATTTATTTACTATAGGATAAGTTAATTCATATTATTAATAAATAGTACAATACAGTACAGCTATAGTAAGCCAAGATTGACCATTATGTTTCTCACTAGCATTATAAATGTTGTAATATTTATATAAATGTATATTTTCAAACATAATTAACTTTTTTGTTTTGTTTTCTTTAAGATTAAACTTGAAAAACTAAATAAAAACTAAAAAATTAAAATATATTTTAAACATTTTATAATAACTAAAAAAACATTCGAAATACATATTTGAATTTAAATCACTATCTATACTATCGAATAGTGGACACAACAAAACAAAAAATCAAGTTTTATATAAATATAACGTATAAACTGTTTATGAGATATGATATGAAAATGAATATAAAAGTTGAGATAAAATTTTTTGAAAAAACAGTGTCAAAGGCATAGACATAAATCAGAATTTTAATGAAATTTTCTCTTATAATGATTATGTGTTTCATTATAACGAATGTTTTGATACTCGAATAATATTATATATGTATTTATATGTAATAATAATATTAATAATGACTGTAATTATTTTGCGAGTTGTGATGATTTAAACCAAATTTATGATACAAAGCGACCGCTTTATTATTGATGCGAACATCGCCTTAACAGCCATTAAAAGGCAACAAAAAAAGTTTTCTTAATATATATCTAAATATTAAATACTATTTTTGCTATTTTGAAAAAATATAAGCAAAAATAAGTTAATCCAAATTGATTTGCTATAAATTACTAAAAAATGACTATAAATTTCTAAATAAAGATTTAGTTTAAAGATTGAAATTTTCGTGTGATTTTAATTAAGCTTTGTTAGTGTGAAAATTGTTTATAAAATACAAATATAAAATTAAATACTGTATAAACATAATGAATACAGTATATATTATATTATACAGGTACTTTATTATTAGTTATTATATTTCATTAAATATATAATTAAATTTTCCATAATTTTACAGATTATATAATATTTTTTTGATGAGTATTTTTTTATTTAATTAAAACTCAATGAGTTATACTTAAACTAATAGTCTATTTTTTATAACAAATTGTGTAATAAAATTTCAATTTATTTATTCATTTATTTTTAGTTTAATAAGTTTAACATATAGTATTTATAATTATTAGCTTAAACTGTAAATTTTATATGTTTATAACATTGTTATGATGTAACCTTTATGACATATACATTACAACACTTTACAATACATTAAATGTAAATTTGATCAAACTTTACACATACTAGTATATAGTAATTAAAATAAAAATTTTATAAAATTGTAATTATTTATTATTGTATTATACATATCTTTTATTATTGATTTAATAAAATATAATATTTTTTAATTATTATTAATATTATTACTTTTTACTATAAATACATTATATTCGTGATTCTATTTAATTCTATAAAATTATTTTGTATTAATAATTTCACACAATAATCAAAATAATTGATTTCTAAATTGACTTAAAATTATAATTTTTAATCATTTCAGTTATTTTTTAAACAAACAATTTATATATTCATTGTTTCATATATTTGCATTTGATATAATCAAATTGTCTGATACAATAAAATAATTGTTTTCACAACATATTAAAGACTCACGAAGTTTTCGGATTTCGTGATTTTCAAATCAATTATAATCTAATATAATCCACACTTTTTTTTACTAAAATACATAAATAAGTTTAGCACTTATTTAAATTAATTATTGTACCTGAATACCCATAAATTGTATTATAAATTAAATTAAACAATATAAATATTCAATAATAATATTGAAAAACAAATAAATATACAAAAGGTAATTACATTACATATAAGTTACTGTAATTATTTAACTTTCTAATTGTAAAACTAATTTAGCAAATATTTAGAAACTGTGATATTTTCAAACATAATTAAAATTACATCAAAACTATTTTATGATAAACAAAGCAATCTAATTGTTTTTTAACTAAGTTTTAAACAACAAAACTTATCAATATATATACAGACATACAAATAGGATATTGTTTTGACTTTAATTTATGAAACCGTTTACCTGAGTTTGTGTGTGTGTTTGTTGAGTGAGTGAGTGAGTGAGTGAGTGAGTGAGTGAGTAAGTGAGTGAGTGAGTAAGTGAGTAAGTGAGAGAGAGAGAGAGAGAGAGAGAGAGAGAGAGAGAGAGAAATGTGAAATAGATGTATGTGTGTTTGTGTATTGCTTAGACATCCAATGCCAGCAAATTATAGGTTTCAATTGAATCAGTGATGGCATCACTTTATAAGTCATTATTTTGTTGTACCGACAAAAAACCTGCTCAACGCCTACTCATCACATCAGAGCTCAGTGTATTTGAAACATACAATAGAGTACATCATATTTTTTAGTCCCGGGCTCTTTCTCTCTCTCTCTCTCTCTCTCTCTCTCTCTCTCTCTCTCTCTCTCTCTCTCTCTCGACGCCTACAAAACAATTGCTACATTTATGTAACGAATAATATCTATAGCTATAAAAGCTCTAATAGTTATAAGTTTTCCTACAGAATAAACACAAAACAATATTTATATAATATTATTTAGTTTCAAACATTATATTTTAATTTTTAGTATTAAACTCAAATATTTCTTAAAAATTAATTAAAATTTTTTATTCATTCAAAAAATAGATATTATAGATATTTTAAGAATATAAAAATTATTTATAAATTTTAAATCAATTGTTTATCTACCTGTATGTTGATTTTAAAAGAAAATTTAATATTGTATTTACACACAGTGTTACATTGTAAACGTATGTAATAAATATTTACTTTTGTTTGCAAATTTAATTGATTTTATTTATTTACATATGTTTTAATTTATCAAGTAATACAATGTATTACTTAAGAATTTATAATGTATTTATAATAATATAGATTATAGTAAAATATATATTAAACATAAAATATAGTTTGAAGCAAATATATAGCATTTTTATATAACTTTTGAGATATTGTTATCAATCAAAATAGTAATTCTATTACTTTAAAAAAAACAAATAAAAAACTTATAGAAATTACATAATCATTTTATATTAATATTAATATATTAAAAATTTCCCATTAAATTAAACATTTAATTTTTTATAACTCTCAATATAAATCTTTTTATTCACATTATTTTGAAATTGATATCAAAATTCATATAAGTATTTAGTTTTTATTATATAATTTGATACAGTATAGTTGATTGATTTAAAAAATAAAAAAATTTAGTAACATATTATAGATCATATAACTTTAAAATAAAAAATATTTATTTATATTCATAATAAATGTTTTATTTAATCTCATTTATAAATACTAGAGTAAAACACATTATATATAATTAATTTATAATAATTTAAATATAAATTTAAGTTATATTTAAATTATTCAATTGCTTGTTTTGATGAGACTTATTAGCTCTCATTATAAGTCATTATACAATTATTTTTTAAATTATTTCCATATATAGATATAAAAATATGTTTAATAGTATTTTTATAATATAAATAAATCTATTTTTTGATAATACATTTTGAGTCTTCAAAAATAGTTTTAAAAATACTATCATAGAATTGTAGTGTAAATTTATATGTAGTTTATCGGAGTAATAGTCTAAAAATAAGCAATTAAAACATTATTTGGGTGCAAATAAATATTACAAATGTCATAACTGTCCTCAAAAGTCAAATAGCAGTTTAAGGTGCAACTAAAAAGAGCTGAGAAATTGGGAACCACTGAGAGGGGAGAGAGAGAGAGAGAGAGAGAGAGAGAGAAAGAGAGAGAGAGAGAGAGAGAGAGAGAGACTTGTTGCTATTATTTGATTGAATATAAGAACAACATTCAACACCACAACAGGTGGTCTGTTATAACATCTAAATGTAATTCAAATTGTTTTATAATTGTCTACTATTAACTACCATTAGTACTATAAAGATTACTCCTACATTGTCATATATATATATATATATATATATTAAAAGAGGTCAAATTTGCTATTTAAATAACAATAATATAGAAGTTTGTTAGTATTATAAACTATTATATATATATATATATATATATATACCTGTATATGTATGTGCGGTAAGTCATATACGGTATATTCGTGACTTTAGTACACCAGTGTATGGTTTGCCCTCTTGTATGGCACGCGAATCGGTCACGATTTCCAATGACTATTACAACATATGAGACTCAACCGTAAAATTGAATATTGTTTAGAAAATGTTTGATAAGTATTTGCATGTTATTAATCTCATCACAAAACAAAAAATATTAAAATTTATTTGAAAAATATTTCAATTTTTATGACTTTCTTCAACATATTATACTTAATATTAATGAAAAAATATATAAATAAAATATACAAAATTACACACTATTTTAAGTATAATATATCTGAATTTAATGTTTGATAATAAATTTTTGTAAATTTTAAAAATATAAAAATAAAGTCATTTCTTATATTTATAAATAAAATGTTTTTACGTTTAAAATTGACAACAATTATATCATAAATTAAATTCAAATTAAATTCAAACAAATTGTATCAATTTTTTAACAAAACTAAAAAATACAATTATTTTTAAAACTTAAAATTAAAAAACTTTGAAATCGGGATTTTACTATTAGTTTGTTTTTGTCATTTTAATCCGTAAATTTTCTTTACTTAAATATTTAAATTAGATTTTTTTATTACAATAAATTGAGAAAATTGTTTAATAAATCACATCATTTCATTACATACAAAATAATTAATATAATAAATATAATTTATTTCTAATGTAAAAACATTGCACAAAAATAAAAATTTAAATTATAAATTTAAATTATAAGACAAACTAAATGTTAATAATTATTTATATATATATATATAAAATTAGTATAAAAGTATTTATTATAAATAATAAAAATGCATAATTTGAGAGTCAATAATAATCATTTTCCAATTAATTTAAAAACTATAGTCTAATTTGTAAGACATTTGTAAAATTTCATTTATAATATATAATAATAATATATGAATATTGGAAATAAGTGGTCAAATTGTGGAAACACACCTAATTTGGTAATCGTTTACATTATTATTATTGTTATTATTATGTTTTATTATATAGTATTTGCAACTTTAGCTCAAGTAATAGATACCTGAGTTCAAAGCGGCCACACTATCCAACCAATGACTACTTTGTATAAAATATAAATTTCCACTATTTTTCTATTAATCGACACAAAAGATTTTTTGCCAGTTATATATTATATGTATTTTGTGATAATAATATAGTTTTTTGTTAAAAGAGATGATAAACGAGCAAAACTTAATACAATATAATTGCTTATTATATGTGGCTTACAGTAAAGTTAAGCGCGAGAGCGACGCCAAGTTTGGCTAATTTTGATTGTGGTTTTGACCATTGGCTCAGTTAGCTTATTGAGCCTTATCCTTCACAGAGTGCTTTGGGCATCACATAAAATATTTTTTTAATTTAAACATATCCTTAATCTATTGATCACTAGATGTCTAATTTCTAATTTTTTACTACAGTATGTCTTATCAATTGTTTAAAAGTAAAATTGATTGTATTGATGATTAAAAAACTTTATCTTTTCTTAATTTACTTTACTTTATTACACATACTTTACTGTACACCTGTGCTTAATCTATATTATTCTATACAATATATATATAGATTATATTATATATATATATATTATATGTATGCATAGTATGGGCGGATGTGAGGCAAACACTTATTTTTTGAGTCAAAAACTATTTTCTTAACAAAATTATTACTCAATAAAGAAAAAGTATTTTTGAGAAGAAATTCAATGGTTGTCTGATAATTACTATAAGCGCTTCAATTTGGTTCCTCTCCTAATAATCTCTCAGTTCTCCCACCTTTCTCTATCTTCCTCTCATATATTTCTATCAATCTCTCTATTTATCTATCTATAGCTTTTCACTAAAGATATTTATACTACAAAAATAGTATAAGTTATGCATAACTTTAATCAAGTGAATGGATGGCCAAAATAAATGCATTTAAAAGTTAATAAACGACAGTTGATGTTGTAAAGTATGTGTTGTGTATGTTGTAGGGCAGCAACAGGTATATGACGGCCACATATCATAGCTTCTCGGGTCTCATCTCTCATGTTTACTATCACTGTATTTCTTTCTCAAATAGCACCTGAAGGGTCTCACCTGTGCCTGTATTGACTGCATAGACTGCACGCGCATACCAACCAATTTTGTCTCACTTTTGTTGCCCAAAGCAATTGGCTGTAAAATGTCAGTCGAGTAATACTATAGACTGTAGTTTAGTCATAGTTATAGATAGTTAACGTATAAACTATAAACAAGTAATGCCTGTATTTTAGTGCTGTTTATTCCCTCTTTGCCATCACTTTTGCAAATACATTGACTTTAACTATCACTGAACACTTAACTACTTTGAATCGATAGTAAATTTTTTAATTTCTTTTTCATTCAACATTTTGACTCTTATAATATATAATTTCATAGTATATATAATATATAATAAATTTAAATTATTGATTCTTACAATTATTATTAATAATCATTTTAGTAGTCTAGGCTAATAAAAATAAGTTTAGCAGCAAAATGAATATAATTTATCTTGTTTATTATTATTTGAGGTGAAGTACCCCTTATATTGCATAACAAAAACAAGAATTTATTGAAAGAGAGAGAGAGAGAGAGAGAGAGAGAGAGAGAGAGAGAGACTGAAAGAAATAAATGAATAACTTTTAGCGTAAAAACAAAAATTTCTGAATGAATTCAAACAAATAATAAGATTACTACAAGTTTACTATTAGTTACTACAAGTTTGGTTGTGTGTGTCTGTGTTGTAAACGTTAATACATATCACGAAATGACTTAAATTGAGAGGAAGTGGTCACTTAGACCGAAGCGACTAAAACAATATGCGGCTCACGAATCGGGTCCTCCCACGCATTGGAAACCACTGAAAAACCAAATAATAGCAATTAAAGTTAAATACATATTATTAATATATATTATTATTGGCTTAAAGTTTTAGTAATTTAATTTAGAGAAACTCATGCAATCCTGTGATGTATTTACTTCGGTGTCGTTCATATACATCACGAGTTATGATAATTTTGGTGCTATTTCTCACTGTTTTATAGTTTAAAAAACATTTTTTCACATAAAAACTTCATTTATTATATACGAGTCATTAGTATTCACACACAAAATATTTCAAACACTTTTTTCATTCATTGTAGTAAAAATATAGTACTATATTAAAAAACTAAAAATGTTTTAGTCTTGAATTTTAGTTAATAAATAAAATAATTGTTTTTTGCAATTACTATGAGTTGACACGTGACCAAATTTGATAATTATTATGTATAGTTAGTTGTCTGGAGTTGTTTTTATTATTTTATTACATAATAATAGTCTCTCTCTCTCTCTCTCTCTCTCTCTCTCTCTCTCTCTCTCTCTCTCTCTCTCTCTCTCTCTCTTATATTTATTTCTGTTAATACTATATTGTATAAGCATTTCTAATATATTTTATGTTATTATTGTTTATTATAAATAAATTTAATAACCATTTTTCTCTTTGCTCTAACTATTTATGAAATATATTCACATTTATTAATGTTCTGAATTTACTAAAGATATCTTTTATTATTATGTAATATAATTTATATACACACTTATATGATGTTATATAAAGTATAATAATTTATAAATATATATATATATCTATAAGCCTGTAGGCTGTTATATGAAATGAAATACCAGTTTTTGATGACTGAGCTATCAGTAATTCAAGACACATATATGTACCGGATGTCCATTTTTGTTATGCATTTCTAAACCGGTATATCGAGAAAAACACCAGAATTTCATATTTTCCAAAAATATTTATGCCTTAAATCTCTAGTCTCTATCACTCAACTAATTATTATCTGTATAAATATTTTCGCTTTCGTTTACTATAACCTTATAATTAATACTGAAAACTAACATCATTTCACTTCATGAGATGCTCAGTCATTGATGACTTTACTATTATATATTACACTTTATTATAATTCTTAATGTTATAGTAGTTATAGTTAACTCACAAAGTTTTTAAAAATTAATATTATTTATTGTATACTTAATGACCAATTACTTTATGAATCAATATTCTTGTTATTCACACTAATATATTAATAATTGATGTTATGCTTTAAATATCAACAAATAAGTCAAACTATTTATTAATGTTTTATATATAAGTAATAATTTTTATACTATAATGTAATAAGAATCGAAAAAAATATACTTTATATTTTAAGTATTTAAAAATAGTTTTATAATTTTTGATATAAATATTTAAAAAATATTCTATATATTTTTATATTGCTATTTTATAATATTGATTTTATTAGATAATTTTACTATATATATATAATAAATATAAAATTTATCATAAATAACAAAATATGTAAAATAAAAACCCATAAATTTTTTAATGCAAATATTTTTGCATTAATTTTAAAATAATATTTTAATTTTTGGCATTTTGTATAGCTTGAATGTCAAAAAAAATTTTATGTAAATAAGCTAAATATTTTTCATTTGTTTTATATAAAATTATTAAAGAAAGATTTGAAGTTATTTTAAATTTAAATTTTATTCAAATTATTTTTTAATAATTTTATTATAAATTTTTAATGCAATTAATATCTATAACAATAGTAATAAATTAATACTATATTAAATAAAATGTTTTAACTGCAATTAAATGTTTTAAGAAATGTTTTTGTATTTTTAATTAAACACAATACACAAAATATTTTAATTATAACTTTTATTGTAGTTTTATTAAGACTATAATTATCAATAATAATGCCTTAAAATAATTTTAATAATTATTTTGTTAGGCATTAAAATTAAATTCATACAATCTTTTTGTGTATTAATTATTTGCTACATATACTGTACAATTTTTTTGGAAATTATTTGATAACTATTGTCTATGATTTTATGATTAATTAATAAATAAAATACTTATTCTATAATTTGCTTATAACAAAATAAACTTTTTTTTTAGCTTTTTAATTATTAAAATTTGTAATATCAAACAATCAATTTACTAATTAATATTGATATAATGTATAGTTTGTAGAGTAAAGTAATTTATTTTACATTAATTATAATTGAAAGAAAAATAAAGTCATTATTGTATTATACGAATGGGTTTTTGCTTTGATTGTATTGTTAGCAAACAGACGGAGGAAATTAAGAAGTCGTTTGAGAAATGAGTCGAGATTTATATTATATGTCACACAATGTGAGACTCATCGACAAAATGAGAGTATTTTAGTGGTAATCATAATATTTAACAAAAAGAAATTATAACATAACCCAATTGATTGAGGATATGTCTACGTCTGGGTCATACATTGGGCCACAGATTGGGTCAGCTTATGAGCACAGGTTGTATAACTTATTTCAAGCTTTGCATATCTCAAATGTTACTATAAATAATGATATAAAATGCAAACTAGGTTTAGTTGTAGTTATAGGTATTAAAGTGTCTGCACGTGTGGAAGGGATGTCCTAATGGTCTCTCGACTTACTTTTACTTTCAATAAGAATTGACCAAAATTTAAGCAATGATTAGTGAAAGGTTCGGGTCAGGGACAGGGAGATAGTTATTCAACTTTTTATTATAGACAGGAAAGCTCATAGACAACAAACGCTGCCTCTAAAGGATGGATACATAGGTATTAAAAAACCATATACTGTAGTGAAAAGTCTATCACTCGATCCGTTATGTAAAATGTGAATCACTCTCTAACTCACGGGAAACGGATAATGGTTTGCAAATAGCGGTAAACTTTTTTTTAAAAAAATACCCATAGCTTTCCCCCGACTGCACCGTTCTCTCCGACAGTTATATACAATAAGAGGCCAACTGTTGCTTCTACAGCACCGTTGCTTTGAGAATGTAGTCATCTCTCTCTCTCTCTCTCTCTCTCTCTCTCTCTCTCTCTCTCTCTCTCTCTCTCTCTCTCTCTCTCTCTTATAATTTAAATTCACGTTTTCATTCAAATATGACTCTCAGACTCTCTTTCTATTGAATACTAAGGAAAGCGACTAAAAAAAGTTTTCTCAAAGGAAACCAACAGTAAAAGTGAATCAAAGATAAGGACATTGAATCCAAATATTTTCTTTAAGCATAAAATAATAATAATAATAATACAGTAATAATGCAAACGTATTGCACATACGGGTTATCAGAATTAAAATAAACGCTATTTTCAGTTTCTATTTTTTTGTTTTAATTATATTAGACTAAAAGAAAATACTATTCATTTATACTAAAATCTGTATATATATATTGTATATACATTATACAGTATATAGATGAGCTCCAAATGTTTAACCAAATATTATTAAGTGCTTACAAAACAAATTACCAAAAAAAGAGAGTGAAAAGAAAGACTTTAAGGATATTCTTAAGGAAACAACTAATAATAGGTTATCTCTCATATTATGAAAGTTGTTTTGTATACCAATTGTATAATTCATTAGCGATACACAATATCCTAAACACTAAAAAAATTATTTCAAAACTTAGCTAATTATTGGCTGAAAGAAATCTCTGTTTTATCGATAGTTTTGATTTATTGGTTCTCTCAATGGCATTGAATAACAAATGAAATCTTTTATTGCCATTAATATTCATTATATTTACAGCACAACAACAACAATACTAATACAATATCCTATTATCTTTCATAAAATAACTATTGAAAATATATTATATGTTGATTGTTAATGATTACAGTTAGCTCAGAATTTTTAAAAAATATGTTACAATATGTTTCAATTTAGACATAAGTTTTTACAGACAAATTGCTAATATTTTGGTCATTTCCAATGTTTGTCCGCTGTTTACAAAAAAATAACTGTATTTTATAAATATTCATAAATCTGTTCATATATATAGCATTGTCTGTAAGCATCGGATAAATGTTTATTTGTGTGATATATGGAGTTTTCATATGTTTGAAGGCTTGTGGTTCATATCAATTGTTTATGAGAAAAGTTGTGGTTATAAAAGCATAAAAACGTAGGACAGGTAGTGATAGAAGCAAATGATACATAAGTGAGTTATTGAGAGATAAGGGAGCAGTCAGTCAGTCAGACAGGGCAGTAGTGGTGGTGTTAACATATGGCCAATTTGGACAACTTATCGGTCATAACTACAAAAAACATATTTGGGTCACAAATATGAAAACATAACTGTGAGTTGTGTGATCACCACAATCTTGACATATGTTATTGTGGTCTTCAATGTACACATAAAGGCATCGATTCTGTCTGTCCTCTCTCTCAGATAAACACCACATCAACAACTCAAACACACAGCGGCTAACCCTTCAACAAGCCTTAGACAGACTAACTGTTTGACTGTTATTTGATTGAAAACTAGTTTTGTTAGCAAAAAGTGACGAACCACCTACTCGTCCACCCATTCCTTACTATCCATAGTTCACAATTCAATTTATAAAAAATACATTCAATATATTATAAAGTTTCAATTGTGGTCACAAAGAAACACATGAAAAATGAATGAAATATAATACCTCGGGATATATAACATTATATGTAAAGGAAATAAAATTTTGTCATAAAAGGGTTTTATGAGTGATTGTCAAAAATATTTTTTCGTTTTATTTTGTGGCTATAAATGGTTACAATAGGCATATAATATACATTCAATTTATGATACATTTTCACTCTATTTGTCAAAAAGGGTTTCCGATAGATTTATCTTTTCTTTGATCGCTTATTTCATCTGATTTTAAATTATATGTGACATAAATATATGAAACTAAAAATATTTATTTAATTTTTTTATAGACAAATAAAAAATTAATGTTATTATTTAATGCTCTAAATTACTGAAAAAACTTAATTGTTTATTATAAGTAGTGAAAAACTGCTTTAATAGTTATTTATGAAAAAATTAGTATTTAGTTGCAAAATAGTATTTATTTATACTAATATTTTTCATATAGTATACAAATCCGAACATAATATTGATTTATCGGTCGATTAATCAAAAAACCATTTGTAATATAAATTTAAGTTTTCATAGTATTGTCATAATACAGTATCATTTAAATATAATTTTGTGTGAAAAACAGTATAAAAAAAGTATAATTCATTTATTTATATCTAAGTATCTAACAAACATCTATTGAAATTATATCGAGTATTTTGGATGAAAACATTGCACAAAGGCATTGAACGGTATAATGCAAAGGGATTTAAATAGTAGGAACGGGATTAGCAACGGTGCTTACGATCTGATCATAGAATCCAGATTTAAGACCAATTGTACGATAATAATGGGATATCTGTAAAAATAGCCTTTCAATGGCTTAATAGTTGACCCCTTTATCCTTATATAAGCTGATACATTGAACTTTTGTCTAATGTTTTTTAGTTGACAATCATCTTATGTTAGTTCCCTGTCCTCACCATATCTACCATATCCTGACCATCTCCTTGTTCTCCGTGTCTTTCAATGTCTGTGGCTTTCAATTTAATTTGACACTCTTGTTAACAACGCCTGTCATTCAATTTGTAGTTTACTATTGTGTAGTATAACTAAAAATACAGGACATCTTTTTAGAGTTTCAATTGAATTTAAATAAATATATAATTTTTTGTATATTTTATTTTTAGCTTGAAATATGAAAATTTAATGAATGAATTTATCAATGATTGAAAAGCAAAAAAAATATCGGTTTATTACTATTATTATGGATATAATAAAATAATGGTTATTATGAACAACAAAACTATTTATGAAAACATACACACAGACACACACACACACACACATCACCTGAGACACGTGTCCAAACTTTAATAGAGTTAGTTGTGTACACAAGTATGTAATGGTGATGTCAGGCAATTGTGCCCAACCATCGGTGCCGCACCTAATTCCGTACCTCCAGCGCTGAATTTTTCAATACTTTTTACTTCTAATACACTATTAATGACATTTTTGGTAAAATTTAATGGTGTGCTGTATAGTCATATAATATACATTTGCCTTAAATAATATGCCATAATATATAAGAAATGACTGCAATATTGTATGAATATATTGTAAAATATTAATCCATTGCTTATAAATATTGTTTACACTTTATATAACTTACAGTATTTTGTTAGCAAACATTGTTTCAGCGATATTTTCAATGCTCGATATTATGTAATTGATTGAATAGGATATAGGATTGCGAGATATGGTTAGATGATTGGCCCAAATGGTTGGGTATCCAATCGTTAATAATACCGTTGATAGTAAACGCAGTCATTCTTAACACAATAGCCTCAAACCTATCATTAAATTTATGTTATATAAACTTATAGATATATTTATAATGTTTTAATAGTATGATAGTATAGCATAAGTTTAAGATATATAAAAAACATTGTAAAACACTGTTTTTTGTGTGTACCCTAAAGGCATTTATCATAAAATTTATATATTTTTTCAGATAATATAAATTCAATGCAAAGATCAAAACTTATATATAAAAGAGGAGTAATGAAGAGTCCATTTGTAATGATGACCCTCTGGGGGAGGAGGAGGGCAGTCAAGTCAATAGTTATATAGTTTAATAATATTACAACTTATATAATACTATATCATAATATGCTATATGTTTACTTGTTTTGTATATAAATATAAAAACTAATGTAAAAATAAAATAAAATTTAAGCATATTTTCTGAAAGAGACGCCAGAAATAAAATGAAAACATGAAAAGTAGTATATAATGGAAAAAATATTGATAACTAATTTACAGTATACATAGTATTAGATATTATAGTAAATTTATTTGTTAAATTATTATACAAACATTTGATATAAACTTTATTATTGCTTTTCATTTAGTAATAATATATAGTCTGTTCAGTATTATATGCGGTATAAATAAATTTGATTTATCTTTCATTAGTATTTTGTCTAAAAATAATTACAATTTTACTCTTACTATAAGTTAATTTTTTGTATCATTTATTATTCTTAAAAATACATAAAATTACTAAAATGTAATATTAATACTATAGTTGTTATATTAAATTTTATAAATACAATATATAGTTGAATATATAATTTATACAGTATATTTTAATTTATATTGTAGTATATCTTTTATACTAATCTAAGGTCAAAATAATTTAAAGAAAAATTTGTATTTGCATTGTAGATATTTTTAATATTTTAAAAAATAAACAAGTCAAATTATATATTATTTAACATTAAAAATTGACACTAAATTTATCAAAAAATTTACACAATGTATTTATCAATTAAAATACTATTATGTTGTATAAGTATACCAATTATGTTGAAATATTTATATGACTTTTTGATTGAACAATATATGACATATCTAATTTGAAAATATATTTTTTAATGCATATCAAATGAAAAATATTTTTAATATTTTTGAATTATTTATTATTTATAATTATCTAAAATATTTAAAATGTTTTTAAAATGCTATTATATATATATATTGCATAATTTACATATAATTTAAATTTATTATAATAACAAATGTTTGTAGAAACAGATAGATGAGTGAATTGCATGTTTGTTGCAATGGAGTTGATTGTCACCAATAATAAAATAAATTATAGAAAATCTGTTTTTTATTAGCAATAAAGCATTTATAATAGCAAAATGTCAGATCAATTGATAAACATTGATCAAAACAAGTTTAATGCTATTAATGTTACAAAATTACATATATTATATATAATTGTGATCAATAGATGAGTTATGAATTAACAAATGGATGACAGAAAATGTATGATATTTAAAGATAAATGTAAAAAATAACAACTTTTGACATTTGTTTGCCTCTATGTGTACTATATCTGTAAATGTAAGGGTAAACAACAAGTTTGTGATTTAACATTTTGTTAACACATTTGAATGAGGGATATCGTAACGCATCGATAAATAGGACGAAAAATTCAATAGAAAATTGAGTCTATTTTTCAATTGACAAAAAATACTCCGATATTATTACCTTAAAAACTACGAAAAAAGAGATGAAGTGATTGAGAAAAATATCTATAGTTATAGTTTAATAAAAAGTTGGGTCATTTCAACAAACACTCATACAATGGTGTGTCCGATATATGTTGTAAAGGTCTTAACAGTGAGAAGTGGGTCGATATTATAGCGCAGTTACGTCTATAGGTGTCTGTCTGTTAGGTATATTGGATAAGACTGTTGTATATTATGTACTGTATGTGTGAGGAGTTCTGGGATCGGATGGAGAGTTTGGGAACCGCTATACCTGTGTATAGACATTACAATACACTTTACTTATATATTTATCTCTATGTAGTTGTTATGACACAGTTCACAGCACAACATAAAAACAAATTTTGCTTTTAAAATCCGATTTAGCCATTCAACTGATCCCCTATAACACTGTGTTTATCATATTTATGTGATATTATGATCTCCACATTAAAACTTTATCACAACTTTATTGTTTAATATTATGATTATATTACTGTAAATATGAAAAATGATTAATTTTTGCCATTTATTATGAATTTGTTTATAAAACATTTGAATAATTAAAATTAAGTCAATGATTATTATTAGATATAACAACTAATGGTTAGACAGGTATCAATTTTTAATCTATTGAATACCATTTAAATTAAATATATACAACAAATAAAATAGTTTTTTTAAAAGTTGTAAACATATTATTGAATTATAATTTTCTTAATATTTTTAATTCAAAATCGTTGAATATAAATATACTTGTTTTTATAGATAACATGTTAAATATTGTATTTATACTGTATAAAACTTGTTTTAAATTATAATATTACATTTTATGTTGTATATAAAGTTATATTATTTGTTTTTTACTTTAAACTATTATTATGAGATTCATTGAACATTATAATATCAAATTATAATTTTTTATAGCTATTTTATTATTGTTAATACATTAGTAAATCGCTATAAGAATTACAAACAAAAGTATTATTTTGCTATAATGTGGTTGTTTTGTGTAAGCAATTGATACATTATATTACATAATACATAATTATTGTAGAGTATAATACTATACTAATTGTTTTTATAGTTAATATAGATTATAATTTATAAAATTCAAAATTAATAATTGATATATTATTCACATTTGTTTAATATTAGTTATGATCTATTGAAGTCATTATATGTATTATGTACAGTAAAATAAAGTATATATTACAACTATTTAAATTTATGAATTATTTGTATAATGATTTATATTATAATATGATATAAATGTTTATTTCATTTTATTTAAAAGAAATAGCCGTAAGACCTGTTTGGTGTTTAAACCAATGAAAATACATATTATTTGATTTTATTTATTCATTTTATTATTTATTGATAAATGAATCAAAACGATTGGATTTAATCGATACATATCTTTATCAATGGCTTATCTAAGAAGAGACTAAAGATATAATTAAATTGAAATAACGATTTGATGTGTAACTCGTTTTTGTTGTCTTTGTATTTTATAGTATGCTTTTGTCGTTCAATTCATTCACATTTATAGTTAATTTAAAAATAATAATATTTATATATTATTCATTCATAACCCTAATAAATACTTACTAAGCACTCAATACTTGTTATAAATTATAACATAAACTAAATTTTTTATAATTAATAAAAATAAAAGTAAAATTTATTGATTAAAAAATTACTAATTATTGATTGCAATAAATTTACTATTTTTTATTAGAGTGTTTAAACAATAAAACAAATCGTAAACTTTAATGATAATATAGTTTGGCTATAAACCGATGTCATTTAAATTATATGTTATAAGATTATTACATATTTTATTGTATTTTTGTTGTGTTAAACTAATTTTACAGAATTTTTAATTGTATACTACAATGAAAAACTATTATATAGTGTTTTCGAGACTAATTAACATTTACTCATAAGTGTGTATAAAAAAGTAATTATTATTTTCATTATTATTATTAAAGTATTATATTATTAATAATAATATTAACTTTGAAAAGAAATAAAATAAAAATATAACAAAACTATAGATAAAAACTAATTTATGTAAACAAGAGTCCGTGTCATTGGCTCGAAAATTTGCATTCAATTTGTTTTATAAACATTTATATTAGATATTTATATGTGTATATGAATTTTAATATTAAAATTTATGAAAAACAAAATCAAAATTAAAGTTTGAAAAGTTGAAAATAAAAACAAAAATTTATAAAATATATCTATCTTTGAATTGGTTTAAATAATTAGAAGATGATATTTAAAATAAATTCATATTTAAAACATTTTTTTTGTCAAACACTTTAAATCTGTGTAACATTTTATACAATTAAAGGGTTTATCCAATACATTCATTCATATTTATATTTTATTGTTGATTTATCAATGTTTGTGCAAATTTGTAATCAACATTTTTCAATAGATGATAGTTTATATTATTATGTATTTTAGTTATTTTTTAAATGTTATTAATATTTTTTTTTGTTTCAGCAAACGTTGAAACAAAAAACAATTAAAATTTTTCGGAGACATGTAGTTATGGATGTTATAGCGCTAGTAGTTTTGAAACATATTGATTGGTATGTGTGTGTGTGCAGTGGTTGACCACATATATATGTAAAATATATGATTTCAATGGTGTTATGGCATCAAATCCAAGGCAAACCACCAAACGAGACAAAAACAGTACTGAATATTATAGTTGAGTTGCTGTGAGTTTGGCTCAATTATAGGGACCCCTTAAGGGGTTCATTGATGTGAAATCTATTTGAAGTAATTTATCAAAAGAAAAACACTGTTATTATGATTTTTTAACGTTTAACTTTGTGTTTAATATTATTATGGCTATTGCTTTATGAAATAAATCTCAACTTTGAAATCAATGTAAATCACATCTCTCTCTCTCTCTCTCTCTCTCTCTCTCTCTCTCTCTCTCTCTCTCGTTATGTTATTTTATGTACAAATGTTGTGACTTGTATTATAGAATTATATGATAGAATATATTTGTAGATTTTTAAAAAATGTATTTTCAAAAATATTTAAGTCCTTGCCTTTTGGCCAAACATTATTACATTATTATTCAAGTGTCAAACATTATAGATATATATTAGTAAACATTTTTACTAAACATGTACTATAAATTGCAATCAAATGTAGTTATCATTGCATTTAATTGCTATTATTCATGAATTCCTCTGTTTTAGTCCCAACATAAGTATCTATTACTTAACAGTTTAGAGATCAATACAAATACGGCAACAATAAAACATTTAAGTAATTCATCTATTTTTACTATAACATCAAATTACTATAATTTAAATAACTTTTCTGACAATAGTTATATTTGCAAAAAGATATATTAATATTAGAAATATTTATAAAATCCGTCTTCAATTTTACAATAATTTAAATTTGCATTTTTTCTATAACTGTGATATGTTTTAATTATTTTGTTTACGATTTAAAAAAAATATGATAATTCATCTCAATTACCATAGAATACCAACAAAAATAAATAAATAAAAATAAATAAATGCAGTAATTTATCGTATTTATAAATATAACTTATATATTATTTTGAATTATTTAATTTACCATGTTTAAAAAATGATTACTACAAATTGTAAATAAATAAAAAGTATAATTTGTGTAAATAATGTAAACTCTGTTGAATACATGCTGTTATTTCAAGTGCTTGTTATTAGATTTTTATCATACTTTTACTTGTTGTTTGTCTAATATATTGTTATTTTACATTAAGTATATACTGTATACACTTATTTGAATTTGTAATATTAGAAGTTAGAGTTCAATTTTTTGGCTAAAATATAATAAAATAACAATAAGTAAAAAATGTTTAGTCGTTTAGTTGTTGCTCTCTGTTTCACTAACAGTAAATGCATTCAATAGGTGTTAACAATAGAGTTAAGTGTTGAGAGACAACAGCAATGTTTAGTCACTTGAGAAATACTAAACGTAAGTTTTAATAAAAATTCAAATTTTATTTTTATACAAATTTACACTTGAAATGTCATATTTATATAGAAATAATAGTATTATTTTATGTTTTTAGTGTAAAATTTTTAATTATTCTTTATGATTGTTACATAGATCTTCAAACAATTATATTTTTAACACTTAATTTCAAAAAGTAATTCATTGATTTTTTTGTATATTCAAATCTAAATTCAAATTTATAATACGACTATTGCTTTATTATATATTTTATACATATTTTTGTTATTTACTGGTTTTTATTTGTATTGAATCTTTTATTATACAAAATTTGTTTAATAATTTGTTAATAAAAGTGAATTCAATACTTATTTCCTCCAAAAAATAAGTGAAAGTTTTTTGTAAGCAATAAAATTTCAATTCTCAGTTTGAGATCCTGTTATCAAAGATAAGAAAATAAATGTGTTTTGGATAAAAATAACAGATTTTGATAATATATAAACTTAATTATAGTTACATTAGTGACTCTATTATAAAAAGAAATAGTGATTGCAATTTATTTATTCAATAATTTGACAAAAATATTAAATATTTCTTATTTTTTGACTAATAGTAGTAGCATTATAACAAATTTATTGCACTAAATGATATATCATAGTATAAAAATTAAAGCAAAATTTTTGATTTAAATTAAATTTTGTTAATAATATTGTTCTAAATCTTAATTTCAAAAATTATTAATGACTTAAAAAGTAAATCTTTAACAACAAAACGCCTCCTATTGTCTGATTATGATTTAGATTGTCGTCCTATAAATGAATTTCAAGCAAAAAACATTAGCATAACATTATTCAATAATATTATTTTGTTTAATGAAAATATTAATTTTAAGATAAAAAGAATTAAAAATAAGATTAATAATAAAGTTTTTGTTGTTGTTTTATTATAAATTTATTGTAAAAAATATGCGTTAATGAAACAATTTTTTATGAAATAATAAACCATTATGTTATTCAAAAATGTGATTTAATATAGTGTACATAAAATTATTGTATGTCTCGATGAATTGAAAAATAAATTATAAGCAATTTTAATACATATAACATTCCTCTATCTATGATAATGATATATTATCAGAAAAATTAAACATTTTTTGTAAGGGAAACTATTTTTGATAAAAAAATAGAGAGAGAGAGAGAGAGAGAGAGTCTAGTGGGGGCAATAAATTACATAAATTGATATAATCTATTGATCTATATATCATTTGTTGAACTAATTCATCTGTTGTATACAACTTGTTATTGAAAAAGTCACAGTAACTCATATACATATAAAATAAAATTTCATTTAATTTCAATCCCAACTTAGATGACATATACCCCCACAAAGTGTATTACATATTGTTAGCTCAGTGTTATTGGCACTCAACTCATCACTCAGTGGGAACTCAATTAAGTTTGGGCTAACACTCGGACAACTACTTGATCCCAGACATAGACATACATATAGATATATTTTGTATGTTTTATAGATTTGTAAAGACGCGGCAAAAAACATGTTTTCAAAATTTTCTTTGGTTTTAGTCAACATGTGGTCTATGTTTGACTGCAAACCATTTAAACGCTTTTTAGTCTCTCAGTAGTTCTCTCTTTCTTTCTCTCTCTCTCTCTCTCTCTCTCTCTCTCTCTCTCTCTCTCATGATTTAACATTTTAATGTATTTTTCTATTAAAACTTCTCGCAAAGCTAAAAAATACTTAAATTATTATTTGCTTCCAATTATTATTAGCCCCCCTCTAGAAAATGAAACTTAGTTTCAATATAATAATAATAAACTAGTTTTTTATTTTGTGTCTATCGTTATTCATACCAATATCTCGATCACATCATTTTGCATATATTTAAATAACCTCTTGTTGTTTTTAACATCACTTTTATAATTAACCTCAAAATATTTAAATAATTTTACATTAAAAGCATTTTTATTGGCACTTATAGCTAGTTAGCGCACAGGGAGGTATTCAATATATCAGGCGATGAATTTGCGATAAACATTTATTTTGTTGAATTTATAGCCAATACATAATACATATATTTCTTCAGTGGATATTTATCTGTCATAAAGTAGTCATAAAATACTGTTTATTAAAACTTTTGTTTTTATTAGATTTATTAATATTTTCACAAAAATGCCAATTGATTTTTAAAATTCAATTTATGATTTAACAATGAATTATACATTAGTGAGGTTTAAATTATTTTGGTTATCATAACTAATAATAAAAATAATAATAACATATAAATAAGCGTTTAGTAGAGCAGATCGTGATATAGAGGTTTTGCCAAACGGTTATATTAACAAAACTATACAATGAATTGATGGCAAACTATTATAGGATGAAATAGTTTGAAAAAATCAGTCACGAGTTATGCCTTCAATTATTAATGGGAGCATCACTTGTGGCTAATATTCATTCACTGAATATTTTCTACTGAATTACTTTTACTACTATATAAAATTGTTTTATATTTATATAATATACTATAATATGTAATTCATATTTTGTTGTATCGGTGCTATGAACTCCTAAATTATTACAACTAATCAATTACTAGTTTTTATCAATGAAATTGAATTATCAATCAAACTGAACTTTTGTTTATTTGTAAATTATAATTATTACAATAATTTTTTATATATTGTAAAAAACAAATAAATAATTTACCTGATTTTTTTTATTAATAATTAAATTAGAATCAGTTAATTGTAAATCAAAAAAATTTTTAATTTATAACATAAAACAAATTGGAAAATGTTTCAAATAATTGTTAAACTATATATAAAATTATTTGATTATATATTTATTAAATGAATGTACTTTTAAATACTGTATTATATTAGTGTTGTACTACAATGTATAGTACAGTAGTATACAGTAAATAAATAAGTTAAAATTTGTTAATCTTTAGCACAATTTTATTAAATAAAATAAAATTTATAAATTTTTATGATTACTAACTTATCAATATTTTCTTTAATGTATTTCTGTATTATTATAATAATAATACAGTTACAACAAACACAATATTACAAATTTTAAGTAATAAATTTATTAATATCTAGAAATTTATGCAATATATTGTGTATATCTATAACATTAAATTTATGATTAGTTTCAGTTTAATTTAGTGTAATAAACAAAACACTAAATGATTTTTAAAATGTTATATATTTTATATGTTGTATTTTTATAAGTATATGAATTTTGAAATTACTGAATAAATTGTAACATACAGTATAATGTAATTGATTTAAGTATCAAATAATTTTAACATAAATATGTATTTTGCAAAACCAGATCTGATTGAAAATAAATTGAGTTCAACAGGTCTTTACAATTACTTTATATTCTGTAGAAGTGGTTAACAAAAATAGATTTGCGAACCAATTAATTACTTAAATCAATGCTCACAACAATATATTACATACATAAATATGAACTCGTTTTTTGAGAAAAGTTTACAATTAATATTAAACATAATTTTTATCAGTTGTTTCTGTTATGATAATTATAAATTATTTTTATACTATACTTGAATAACTCATGATTTTACTAATAACAATATTTTAATAATAATAAGAAAAAACTTTTTTTTTCTCAATATCTGTATTACATGAACTACAATAAGTAATAAAGAAAATAATATATCAAAAAAATGCAATTTAAACAAAACAACAACAACTAAAAAAGTCAAATAAATAAATAAAGGTATAAAATGTTTGCTTTAAATTATACTTAAAAAGAGATGTATTTTTGTATTTTCAATAAGATTTTCTCAGATTTGTTGAACTAATAGTTAAATGTTTTGACTGTTGATCTAAACGATTGGTGCACTCGAAGAGAAACTGTTGTTAAACCACAGGCTATTAAATAAAAGAGACATTAGTTTTGTTAAAAAAAAGTTAATCTAAACTTTTCAAACAAATTTAAACAAATATTATTATTATCTAAATATTTTGGTTCATATTTACGCAAACTTTGAGAAGATTTGATGCAATTATAAGTAAAAATGTATTATTATTATTACTCTGACAACACATACAACCAAATAAACGAAACAATTAAACATTACTTCGTCATCAAGTGATTCAATGGCTTTCCGGTTATAAAATTATTACACAATTCAAGTGAATCAAGGATTTAATATATTTATTATAATCTAAATCCTTGTCAAACATCCTTATAATTAATTTATAAAAATGAAATCATTTCACTTAAAATTACTTAAATAAGTCTTTAGACAGTTTGTCGTCTCGTTGTCTGACATTTTTACAAACACTAGTATTTAAAATACATTATGAAAAAAATATTTAATTAAAAATTAATTACTATATTTAAAGTTATAATTAAAATTGATTTATTGTTTTTAACTAATAATAATAATAATTAGTAAAATGAAGTTAACGTGTGAAGTGTGGTCAAAGCCGAGTCACCTTTTATTTCAAATTGCAAATGTATTTATCGTATTTGCAAACATAGAGTTTAACCATAAATATAGTTTACTATACATGAGATGTTGTCTGTTATTGTCTGCTCTGGCATTTGGTCTGTGGGGTTGGTTAGTGTTGTGTTCGTGGGACACATTCACCTGGAATATCATATTTTTTATAATACAGATCTATCATATCTTCAATATTTTGTATGCAATGGTTCCACATTTCAATAGACTATCATCGAGTGCTCAAACTATATATCAAAAGTTAGGTTTCGATGGAAAAGTATCGACCAAAACGTTCAATGATATCATTTATAAGAATATATTTGAGACACTGATCCTCGAAAAAGGAGACATATATTGTGTGGAAAGTATGACTGAAGCCAACAAACTATCACTTCTATACTGCGGTAAAGTTGCCGTTCTTCGCGATAATTGTCTCATCAAAGAAGTCAATGATTTAACATTCATTGATGCCATTCATTGGTTTATTAATACTAAGAAAGGTGTGACACCGGTATGTAAAATGACTTTAATGGCTGTAGAAAAGACACAAATAATTAGTTGGCAGAAGAATCAACTCGAGAGAGCACTGGTAGCTAATCCTGTATTAAATACTATTGTCATCAAAAGATTAGCTGAAGATGCCATCAAAACATTTTATTTATAAATTAATTTTGTTGTATAACTAATTTTATGTAAAATTTTATATTTATTAATCAAAGAATAATTATTTATTTATTATAATTTATAGTGAAAAAACATTTATTTATTTAAAAATAATTGAAAATCACAAGTATATTAATGATATTAATAAGTTATTACAATTTATTTATTGTAAATTAATGGTATCTCATGTTTACTATGTGTTACTTTATAACTTAGAAATTATCATAATTATCAATCTCATGGATTTCAAGTATTTTTAATTATGATATTGAAATATTCTTAATAAATGATAAATCATATAAAGTTAATAGTAAAATAATAATTATTAATAACATCAAATATAATATCTATCTATTGGAATGAAAAGTAATAAGTGTTATATAAATTTATGATAATAATAAATCTGAAAATCAACCAAATTGTTAGTAAAAATATTGGTAAATGGTATTAATTTTACCAATAATATAAATGTAGTGATATTTTGTGTGGGATCAATAGGTGCATAAAACAACTCATCATATATATTGACTTTACAGTTACCCTTTTGACAATTGACAAACAAATCCGTACAAATTGTACAATCATTCGTAAAATATTTTTAAAATATAGATTAATTCAAATTATGATTTTTATATACGTGTAATACATTAGTAGAAAACTTTTTTATATAAAATTTGCACAAATCGTGCCATTTGTTCAAAAATTACTCCACATATAGTAATACCTGTTTTTAAGTACAACTATAAGATTTTTGTTAATATATAGAATAATTAGTTTATAAATTGTTTTGTTAAAAAGCTTATTATTTGTTTAATTAAAATGAAAGAGTTTCTCTATAATTATTTTTTCTTATTTTTATAATTAGTTTTTAATAGAAAACTAAAGTATTAAATGAATGTTTTATTTGACAGATGAATATATAGTTAACAAATAGTATGATAGTCTAAAACACTGTCAATCCCTAAGAGCCAGTCCTCATGGATGAGGCAGAGCTAATGGGAGTCGAAGTGACCGATTCGGAGTCGGTAGCCGATGATGGCGTTCCCGAATTAGTTCTGTAAGGAGTTTTCATTTCAAGCATTTCGGCCGATTTGCGCGCACCGGTCAATGTTTTCAATATGTCTCCACTATTTTCTTTACCGTTTGGAGTGGGCGTTACAGTGCCTGAAAGTGGTGTCGGTGTCGATGCAGGACTTTTAGTGTACTTCTCGTCAAATATCTTGATCTGTCCTCCGCCCGGCACGTGCTTCACATTATCCAATGAACCAACTTTGGAGGCCACCTTCCACTCTAATTTTTGCGAAACTAGTTTGACATCACCACCATCTATAAGAAGAAATCAATTTAAACAAATTGAATATAAAATGCAAAAACAGTTGTAATTGTATCCATACGTGGTCTGTGGTTTGCATTATCAAGTGATCCGACTCTTGGTTTGACATTCCACGTAAGCTTCTGGCTCTCAACCTTTTTCTCTCCTCCACCTGTTATATATTTCATTCATTTTAATAATCAATACATTTAATTACAAAATATATCATAAAATTTTATTTTTCTTAATAATTTAATGAATGAAAAATTTCTACAATAAAGAGATTAATCTATTGAATGAATACTCTGATATCGATCTGAATTGAATTAATATATATTCTCTTAAAACTCGCTTTTTTCGACTTTCTAGTCGTTAATCACTTTTTCATTGATTATTACTAAAAGCAAGTAAAGAGATGAATGCAATTTCTCTTAATTTCTTACTGGGTTTGTGTTTGACGTTATCAAATGAACCAATTTTTGACTTAACATTCTTGAGATCGGGTCCACGGGCCAGACCAACCTGTGCTTTGATTGGAGGCGTCCCTAACAATCAACATCAATGAAGTCAATTTCAATGACATTCAATGTAATTAAGATTCTCAAATCAAATCAAAACTAATTAATCATCTCTTGTGGTAATTAATGTTGATATTATAGTATAAAATAAATGGTAAATACGGTACTTTTAGCCTCTGGTTTTCCAGGAGTAGGAGAATCGGCTGTACCTAAAAATTGTATCATAGATTAAATTAATACAATTTATTTTCAAAATAACAATTTTTATAACTTAATAATTTTACAAAACAATTTTTAATAGATATTTAATATTAAATATTTGGTAATAGTTTTAAATTAAAAAGCTTAAATTTTATATTGTTTGTGCTAAATCTTTAATGAAAATGATTGATTGAAAAAAAGTAAAAAAAAAAATATATCGTTTTTTGAATAATAACAAAAACAAATATGAGATATGAATTCAATGGACTATTATATCAATGATAAGGTATACAACATATTGTGTATTAAATGTGGAACAGATTCTCGTATAAAAAGGTCATAAATTAATTGTATATAAACTTGAATTAAACAATAAATTTGAATTAAATTTATTAAATAAATAAAACCTTTTATCACTTCAATTTAATAAAAATTAATATTTAAATGTTAATAATTTTATTTATATATGTATATATTTATTGGAAATTTAATAAAACTATTTTTTTATTTGTCTAGTTTTAACGCTTCACTGAATTATTGGCTAATATTTAATAAATATTTAAAGTATTTTTATCAATTATTTCAGTTTAATAAATTTAATAAAATAAAATAAAAATATTTTTGTTAATGTTTTAAATGAAATATATCATAAAACAGGAAATATCTTTATTTACTAAATAACAATAATTTAAATATTAAATATATTTAAATTCTTGTGTTATATGAATAAAAATAGTTTGAGAAATAAAAAACTGTATAAATTTTTAACTATTTAAATAAATATTTAAAAAACATGTTTTAGTAAAACAAATGGACAGTTGTGTTGTTTAACAACAAAATCATGTCAAACATGACTGCATTGCATCGTATTGTTTGGCAAACTGTATGATTGAATGCAATTATGAGTCCATTAAAGGTGTGATTTTTGTGGCATTTATTTTAAACTAATTTTCACATTAATTCAATTCATTAGACAACCAAACAATTGTTGGCATTAAAATCAGACATTAATTATAAATCAGATAATATTATAGCAATTATTACATAAAACATATGAATCGATACATTAAGTGGTAAAAAATATTTTTTTTTATTAAATATTTATGATATGAATTATCAAATGAAATTAAAATATTTAAATGTTATTAACATTTTTACAAAAAAATAGGTTTAAAATAGTCTTATTTATAGAAATAATATAAAACATATGATATATAATAAAAAAAAGATAACTATTATAATAACATACCAGTGCTGTAACCACTCATGTCATCTGAGAGGCTATTTTTGACGGATTTTGCCTTCACTGACGACATTTGCTGATCACTTGTCGGTCACTTTGGAGGCAATTGTGATGATATTTGACAACAAATTACTAATTAATGATTGATTTAGTGTTAAGGTATGGATTCAAGTGAATGGTTATGCAAGAGATGTGACGATATGTCTAATATTAAGCCAAACCTCAAATTTATTGATTTTATTGCAAACTATAGACTAATATAAGTCACACAACTCTATGTCATACAGCTATGGGTTTCTATGACAACACATTTGGATCACTATTTATATGACTTATGAATGATAGACACGGAATGAGAGGAATGGGAGGAATGAGAGCACAGAATCCATGGCTTTACACAAACTCAGACAACGCTTCTTCACTAACATTACCATCACTTGCGTCACCCTTTGGACAGTTATAATGGGAACATACCATTCAAATGACAATTATATCACATAATATCATATAATCTGTCTATGAATACCCTCTACTAATACTCTACTATACAGTACATAGACTACAATACAGTAGTATTAATACTGTATAACAATTTATATTAAAGAAGTTGAATACAATGTCAACTAAATAAACACTGATATGAGTGATGGGCCTAACAATTGTTGACACTTCCCAATCAGATATTATTATAGTATTGTCACAAATTTATTAAATTTAATAATAATATCATCAAAATTATTATATAAATTAGAAAAAAATATTATATTAGTAATATAAAGTAATGTAATAAAAAATTGTAAAATATTTTTATGATTAGAGAAAAAATATAATTATCAGTGAATCTTACCTTTGAAAAGACGTTTTTCTAAAAGTCCTAAACTGTTGTATTGTTTTTGCCTTTTATTAGATATGATTGTTAATAATAATAAAATTCACTTATTTTATTTAAAAATCTCAAACTGTGAGTTTGAAAACATGAAATTAATTTTTTAACACTAACAATAGTTATATAGCATTATAATAAAACTATAATAACTTAAATTTAATATTTGTTTTATTTTTATTTTAATGAATTGTAAAATGAATTCTCTTACAATTTTATAGAAATACAATTTTTTTTAAATAGTTAGCATTTAAAATGCTATTTATTGTAATATTTCTATTTTTTAGTATTACTAGACACTGAATTAATAATTAATTACATATTTATGCATAAAGATATTAATTTCAAACTTTGATATGATTTATAATAATATTAGTTTAACAATTAGTAATTTGTGAGTTATAAACAAAAATATAACAACTAACTTATCATTTGATGTATTAGTTTTATACATTGCTGCATTGTATATAAATTATCTAAATATATATTAATAATTTAAAATTAAAATATTAGTTTGTTATTTTAAAAACAATTGATTTTATTGACTATATTGTCAAAAAGGTAAAACACATTTATAATGCAAAAATTATGTGTCCCAGAACTCACCAATTGCTAAAAGATAGTGGAAATTAATTTCCTAATGAATGACATTTTATTTTGCTTATGTTTTATTAAAATACATATTTACAACAAAAAGTCTAAATTACAATTATATTAAATGAGAATACTAAAAAATTATTTATTTGCGTGTTATTTCATATTTTATCTCTATTTTATTGCATATTTAATTTAAGAAAACAAGAAAAGTAAATTATAAGTTCACTCTCTACTTATTATTTGATAATATTTACAACAAAAGTTATGTTAAGAATTTTCAAAGTAAAGTAAAAGCAAATAATATGTTTTGAATATAGCGGTGATAACAATGAGATCACGAATTATGTGTTTTTAATGAAGGAAGTGATGCTTTTGTAGCACCTGTTCTCTGGCCCCGAGAGATAGTACAGGTCTATAACAGGTCTCCTCAATCACACCATTAAAATTGAATGTGTCTTTGATTAAAAGCAATTTAAAATAAATATAAAGTATTTCAATTAATGAAATAAAATATTATTATGTTTGAATTACATTTATTTACTTATAAAATCTTTTTGTGTATATTTTTATTGTTTTGAAGGCTATTCAATATTTGATGTTATTTAGAATTTATAAGTAATCTAAATTACTTGGAAACAAAACTATTTATTTGATTGTTAGATAATATGACAATAAAAATTTTCATAATTAGTGTGACATTAATATTTTAACTCAGTTTTCATATAGTAATCTACGTGTGTTATCAAACAATCACTATATTATTTTTTTTAATTAATAAATTATTTAAAGCAAAAACACAAAACAATTTATTGTTGATTTGCTCAAAATATTAAATTGTATATTTATTTTACTAATAAATTTATAATAAAAATTCATAGCCAATCATAAAAATCGTGATCTATGGAGACGTTTTTAATTTTTTCTGTTGATAAACATATAAATAATTTTTTCATAAATTAATAGATTTAAAAATTAAATATTAAATAAAAATGTTCTTTAAAAAAACTTATATTTAATATCATAGCATGTCCAGTATAAAATATTGTTTTATATATTAAAAATAGTGTTAATACAAATATCACGATTTAAAACAATAAAATCATAAATTAATACAATATATATCAGTATAATGCATATAAGTACTTTATATTTAATACTTATACTGTACATACACTGTATATAATAATATACAGTATTATGTCTATACAAAACATGCAATACTTTTTTATACTGTATAAAATTATTCTGTTGTGTTTGTGTTTAGATTAATTGTATTATTTTATTATTTAAACGGTAGTCTTGTTATTAAATTTTTGAAAAAATTGAATTAATTTATTATTTTAAAAAATAAATATTTAAATAAAAATATGTCCTTTACAACAATAATTTAGTTAACAAAACATATTATTAACAAAAATTGATTTTAAAAATGATTAAATAAAATAATATTATAATAATCCATTTAAATAAGTAATATTGTAATACTGTATTATTGTAATATAAGATGAAAAATTGTGGCACTTTGTGGTCAATTTTCAGTGACCGGTTGGGGATCGTATAAAGTCAACCTTTCCTTTAGTTTGCTATTCAATTCAGCATTAATTGGAGCGTAAGAGTGCTATAAATAAAAACAATTAATAAATATAAATTTTTATATATGTTAATCATTATTATATATATATATATAATTTAGATCTATACAATAAAATTTTTAAAAATCAATTAAATTATATTAAATTAAAAATTATCATCAAAAATTATCAATCATATTAAAAATTAATTTCCATAAAATTATTTACAAAAGTGTATATTATTTAAAAAATATATAATACAAATATAATTAATTTTGTAAAAAATTTTCTATAAGTAAACTTATGAAAAAATATATGTAGTATTTTATTAATAATTAATGGTTAAGTGGGCGGAAAGGGTTCATCAATAATGATAGTTTATATGTAAACTAATGTTTAAATGTAATGGAAAAACTCATATATTTATGAAATACTCTATAAATATTGCATTAAATAATAGATATTATTTTTAAAAATATTTATTATGATATTTATCAAATTCTCACCAAATTTTTAACGATTAATAGATTGCTGTGAAGTCTCTGTACAGCCATATCATCCGCAACATCAGTGGGTATTATATCCTAATTTAAATAAATTAATCATAAATTATTGTATTTATAGTAATGCATAACCATATTTTATATTTTTAATTAATATAACTGCAAATTTTGTCATTTATATGTTAAAATTATTAAAATATGTGTATTTTATATTAAGTAAACTATTTAAACTTAAAATTCACTTTAGAAAAATAATTACATATCACTGTAATTACTAATTTAATACTACAATATCTACTAAAACATTATCACAAATTATAGGATATAAATTTAATTAAACATCACGTCTCTAATGTTAATTGAATTGAATAAAAGAGTAAATAATATTAATACTAAACAATTAAAAAAATAACAAAACAAAACAATTTGATTATCCGATAGACGAGACAATCAATTTAAAAGGTTGTAATTTTATCGATGTGTTGGATGTGTTAGATGTGAATCATTATTATTATTATTATTATTATTATTATTATATACAGTATTTTATGTGCAATTCATACTCGAAGTTGTTGTTTAGTGGCCGTAATGAAGAAGTGGACAGCATTTGGACAGTTGCGCGAGTATTCGGTAAGTTTTGATATAAGTCTCGGATGAAAGTTCTTGCGGTGCAAGTGTTCAATAAGTGTTGGAAGTGTCAGCTCTTTGCTCTCATTTGTTGTCAATTCACTGCTTTTTTCAGTGCTATTTCTTTTAGGTTCATCTAATTTTTTTTCAAAATCATTAATTATTTAATATATAAATAATTTTTTATTAACAATTAAAAAAACTAAACCTGAAGTAATAATTGTGTTTTTGGTGCCATTTTTCCTTCGAGTTAATGTAGCGGACAGTTCGTCCTGAAAGCTAATCGTACTGACCTGACTCTGGACACTCACCCGATCCGAGTCTAGACTTTCGACTCGTTTAGGAAAACCGTTTTGTTTATTAACCGATATATTTTTGAACGATTCATTCAATTGTCTATTTAATTCAACTTTGCTTTTAAATTGATTGTTGTCTAAAATTAATTGGTTTTGTTCATCAAGTGGTGACTCATTATCCGGTGACCTCTTTTTCAGTAATGATTTTCAGAGGACAGCGATAATAGCAGGAAAAGGTTTAATTAGATGTATTAAAGCTTATGTTAGATAATTATGTCAATAATTACCGTTTGATTAATGTGGTTATGTTTGTGCACTTCTTGTATACCGTTTTGTTGACGACTTTCGTTTACTTTAAGTTTTAATTTTTTAAATTAATATTATCATTGCATTAAACAATGTGATCGTAATTTTATTAGTAAAATAAAAGCCAAACCCACCACCAAATTGATTGTAAATATTGCAAAAACACCATTACATGCAAAATATAAGAAATTTATGATTAATTATAATTATTTAATTAATTAAGCCTTTAATCATATATTATTGTATTAATAGCAATGAAAAATAATAACCTATCATATTTTATAGATGTAATTGCAAATAGACTTAAATATTAATATAATTAATAATTAAAATTAAGCAAACAATAATAAGTACAATGAGACATCTAAATTATAAGCAAAAATCAACTTTATAACACAATTGTAAATTGTTAATCGTTATAACTTAATAAATTAGTGATTAATATTAGTATTATTGCTCATAACATTGTTTTGTTTTAAATGAATATTATTCCTAATAACTATTGTAAAAGTAAAACCAAATATAATTTAATATCAAATAAATTTTATGTATCTATTTTTTGCAACTTAAATTTGATATAATTCTTAAAATTTTATATAATCAATAATGATTACTAAATGAAATATTGAATTTCAAATTTGCCAATCAATCATTCATTTTTTTCTAAATTAAATTAATTACAAACCTCTAATTTATGACTTTTGCTTATCATTATTATAATATAATTAAAGACTAAAACAATTCCTTTTTACTGATAATATAAATAATTACCTATCAATACAAAGTCAATATATGCTTATGACTTGATTGCGAAAAAGACCGGATATTAATTTTAATTTAAAATTATAAACAATCATATAATTAATCAACAATTTCATTTATTGTCAATTCATACTGTATATAAATATCATAAATATTAGGCACACAGTAAAGGCACTGGTATAGTTGTCAGTTAGTGTATAAATAATTATAAAATTCAGATCTAAAGTAATTAAAATATATTATAATACCGGTAAAGTATATAAATTTTGTTTACTTAAAAATTATTTTAAAAAAAACCATTTTTATGTTGTATAATGTGATATAAATTAATAGTGTATAACAATGTTATTTACTGTATGATAAAATACATATAAATTAGACATTTATTATGTTTACAATTAAGTATAATTTATATATTTTTTATATATAATATTCGGTTTAAGCAAAATGCAAATAATGTATTGCCATAGATTGGTGACAAAAATGTATTAAAAATTGATAAATCATTTAATCAATTCTACTCATTGATAGATTGGCACTAATAAACTGTTTTCCCAATTTGCAAAAGGTTTGCAATTTGCTCGAACCGTATATTACAATATGTTTGTTGAGTTCACTGTTAAAAAGTTAATGATAACATATAACCAGATGACCACAAATTTAGGACAATAATTGTGATGTCATTTTTTAAACATATATATAATAAAATGTCATGAATTACAAAAGCTTAGCTTTCTATCAGATCAAACAAAAACATTGCAAAAACTATTGCCTCCCATTTATAAATTTTTTTAACAATATTAATAAAAAAATAATTTATAAATAATCAATTATAACATTATAAATGTTAAGAATATAATGATTAATAAAAATATTGATTACAAATAACAACAAATCATTGGAAGCAACAATTAAATCAATAGACATATTAAGCGACAGGACGTCTACATGAAAGCGTCGGTTCCTTAGAAATATCTAAACTCTCCTTTTTTACCTTGTCTTTCACGTCGAACCCAATCATCATTTGGTGAGGAACTGCCTAAATGTCGGTCTCTTCCATTGGTCATATGTATGGGAATTTCGCTTACAATAGTATGGGGTACATGTGCTACCTGTCCCCTCCAATTACGAGCTTTCCACCACTTCCTTGAGTCATCTAATATCTCTAATATTTCTCCCCTAAAATAATAATAATAATTGTAAATAAAATACACAACAAATAAATTAATACTAGAAGTTAAACCTAATGACAGTCAGTTCTTTATCATTGTTGGCGGTGCGGGGGAACAGTACCCGAACTATTTTGGCATTCCTGGCGGTCAACTCTGCCAACCACTCGGACTGATCTAATTCATTGACCTGAACTGTAGGTGAATCGCGTTCAATGGAGTCAATAGGAGAAGGAGGTGTATTGCCACGAACAACACGTGTTGCGTGCGATGAGGTCGATGGCGATACTAAAGTCATTTTAAATTAATAAATTTGTATTTATAAGTAATTAGGAAAATAAAAAATATAAATAATTACTTCTATGTTGAATATGTCTGCCATCAATAATATTGTCGTCAATATCGCTGTCATCAAATTGCGGTCCCCTTTGATATTCTCTTGAATTGACATCTCTTCTGTTTCTGAAATTAGATTCATCTCTATGTAATTGAATCGAGTCGTCCTCCTGTTCTGATTCGGATGCAATGCCTATTAATTCAGGCTCTGTTATGTTAGGAGCCCAACCATCGGTAAAGACTGGTTGATAGGAGGAGCTATGTCTTGTATTATGCTAATAAAATTAAGACATTTTTAATAAAAAACAATTATAATTAAAATAATTACAAAATATACTTTAATAGGTTGAACCCAATTTGGACCCAATGATTGCCATAAATCAAACTCTTTGCTGGTGCAACAGTTTGAAAGTAAATCAATGGCTTCGTAGTTAAGAAACGGTACTCCAACAATGGACGGATCAATTGGTGGCTCTGTATTAGCATAAAATAACATAAATATATGAGTAAAACCTCTTAACGATGCAATAAAAACAAACGAACCATTACTTCTCGCCGCTTCAATGATAATCGCCAACTATTTTGAATAAAAAAATACAATAAAAAAGTGATATAGTATTAGCATAACATCATTAATGTCGACTTTAATGGTTATGACTAAACGACACTAACCGGAGTAAACAGAAAGTGAACCAATTCGGGTGCATTTGGGTCGTGAATACAACCTATTATTTGGTGACAAATTCATTATTGATATCATAAAGTAAAATCATTTAACACATGACTTATCAAACAACAAACCTTTAAGTTTGGCTAATAGATTGAAAGCCAATTTAAATTTGCTTAAAATTTCAAAAAATTCACTTTCATTTGGCCCGCGGGCTCTCATAGCCAACAGTCCATCTCCCGCATGTGCGGCACCTTTACCTAATTGAAATAAATTTTAATTATAAAGTGATCAATTGATTTTAGTAAATTGTATGTTATAAAACCTTGTCTCCTATGATTACGGAGCTGCAGCTCCCGGAGCGCTGCGGCCGCGTGTTGTAAACGAATAATAAATCTCTCGATGTCATCAAAACAATGATTAAGTATTGAAACATATCTTTCGTTATTTAACGACTTAATTATGAATAAAACTTTAGATTAAACAATAATCATCAAAAAATATAAATAAAATGTCACACCTGATCGTGGCTACCGGTTCTGTTGGTACCATTATGATGGCTAGAATCTATAGAACTGGTGGTTGTTATGGATCGGGAGTCGGGCTCATAATTGGCAATAAGCCGTGTCTGGCCATCACCGGTAGGTGAGGATGGTTTTCTTTTTGTATTAATAATTAGTTTATTTTAGTATTAAATTACAAACTATGGATAAATGCAATACATTTCTCGTTGTGCAGCGATTTTGTTGAATACATTAACAGTCTCTTTGACACTGACATTAGGCTGTGCTGAGGATTCGTTATGATTGTTAGCTCCATAATGTCTCATCCATTGTTGGATGTCTTCAACAATTTGTATGGCATTGTGTGAAACACATTGAAATATATGCAATTCGCCTACAGTTAATTCAAATGTCGTTATATCATGTTTTATGTCAATAATGTTGTGTATGTGTGGGCACTGTTACCTTGATTTTCATTAGGTAATTGTACGGTAAATATAAGGATATTGTTATAAATATGGTTGTGATCGTTGAAAGGGGTTGGACTTTGTATGAGTGAAACGGGAAACCGTTCGACAACATCATTGGACTCGCCATCCAATATCCACATATGATTGCCTTTATATGTCGTTAAATCATATTATTAATGACATCCTAACTGATTATCAGTGTATTAATATACCCTTCAATTGTAATGCCATTCTCTGCGTCCAAATTCCTAAATATATTAATTATTATTATTATAAACATTTTATTTTTAGGAAATTGTTGTTCATTTAGAAATAGGATATATAACTACTCTAAGTGTTAATATTAATAACATCTTGACATTTATTTAAGATAATTACTATCAATATTATTGATGTCATTTAATAAGACAACTATCAAACTAAAGCATTATATTCCTAAGTATTACTAAATATTTATAATATTAAACAAATTCAGGAGTAGTTAGCTATCGGTGTATTCAAGGGCTTCACTATACTGTAGATATTAAACAAGAAAAAAAGATTAAAGTAAATAAAATATTTATGTAGAGATAAATGCTAAGTAAATATAGTTAATCTTTATGGCACCGATAATATAACAATTGCTATTTTTTACAAAAAAATAATCAATAAACTAATGAAAAATGAACTAAAATTTATGAGATGTAATAATTAATCTTATGATAGACATACCTGAGGTCTTCTCCATTGCAAACAATCGCTGTAATGCCATCTTCGGTGTTGTCTGTTGTTGTTGAGGTGATGTCGTCGAGAAAGTGGCCAAATGTTCGACCGAATAGGTCGGTGTCTGGTGTGCTGGTGATGAGGCCATCGCGGATCACAATAAGTGTCCGATTTATCGGCCAATCCTTTTAAATAACATAAACATCATTATAATAAATATTAAATTATTTTAAGATCTATGATATACAGTATATATGTATATAACTGGGTGTTACTCATAATAAAACAATTGTGACAATTATTTAGTACATAAAACTAAGTATGAATTAACTAAAAAAAATTTAATAATAATTTATTTGATAGCAATTATTACTATTTGATAGTTACGTGACTTTTATAAATATTAACAATCTTTTTTGTAAAATTATCAAAACATTTTGTGTAAAATACAATTAATTGTAAATAATATTCACATTATATATATAGATATATAATATTTACAACTACTTATGACATTAAATCATTTAAAAAAATGGACACAATTTAAAAGTTAGTTATTATTTGACAAATCAATTGCAGCGATAATTAGTGGGAAAAAGTGGGTACGAGTTAAACAACTGTTTGGATCAAAGAGTATAACTCAACTCAAATATGTCTTAAATTGTTTTAAAAACTCACGAACTTTGCGATCACTTATTTGTATCAATTAATTGAATATTTAAAAAAAGTTTTAGTAAACCAATTGATTGATTGAGCCGTTGGTTTGACTCATCATTGAATATACTAAAAGATAATATAAAATGGCGATCAGTTTACTAAAACCATTGCTTTAATAATGATATAATGACCATAACTATCACTAAAGACCACTTCAATTGGTGCCACAATTGTCACACATTAGGTAACTGTTGTCCCATTAGTTGGTACAACAATTGGTGCCACAAAATAAACTTCATATGAAATATGAAAAAGTTTTATCAGAAAAATGGTTACCTTTTTTAGTGCTGTTGTGTTGAACTCCTAAATGTTTGTCTATTATATGTATATATAATGAGTGCAATGCATAGTCAGGTTGGCTCAGGTATGCAGGTATACACAGGTATGCCGTCTATATACTGTATTACAGGCGCCTATAGCCAGAGTTGTAATAGTTTTTTGAATCGTATTAATATATTACGTTCAGTAAAAGTAAACAGACTTAAAGTACAGGTGCTATGCTTTTATCATACTTAACACATCCATGGGGTGGTATGTCTGATACTGTCACACCATTATTGGACATACCATCAAATACCTAAGCCATACTAAATAGGCGTAAACTTTAGTTATTACAGCAAAAAAAGTTTACAAACGCTTGTATGCAATGCCACTGTATATAAGTTACATACAATTAAATATAAGGTATGCGCTCGTAATGCCTGCATAACGGTATAGCAGGTATGCGACTCCGGGGCCACCAAATGGCCCCAATTGCGAGCTCAGGAGTTACACTGGGGTGTCATCTAAACAGTGCTAACAGTGCCAACCATTACAAACTGATTAAACCACTCGAAACATGTTTCCTGAAAAATCATGATTTCCTTATTTATATAACATTTTGATGCAACTTATATTAACAAATAACTTGAATAACATTTCTATGGGGCAGTAGTAGTCATCGTAGGCATTAAAAATAATATTAATACAAACTTATTAATTAATTACTTAATTAATCCAATATTACCGTTTTTAAGGATCCCATTCCCATACTATATTAAGTTTAAGTCAACAAAAATTATTTTAAAAAATTGACTTAAATTTACTATATATAATAATTATAATGCATATGAGAAATTTTTATTGCATTTTACATTACAAATATACAATTTAGGGTTTCAATAGAGATAATCCCATTAAACAGAGAAAATCAGAGAAAATGGAAAAATTAATTTAAAACAATACAATAGGACTGGTATTCAAAATTGAGATAAAGTACCTTGTTATTTTTAATTTATTATTTTCACTATAACATCATTTAACAAACTGTAATTTAATTAAAAAATTAAATCTAATAAATTACAATAAAACTAATAAAATACATAACTGTCATTAAATTTGCAAATGTAATTAATTAAAGGTTATTTCAATTACTAAATACCGACAGGTTTTCTGTAATAAACTATTGATAAGGATTGAGATATTGTTTGTGAAACTTTAGATTTTGTACTAATGTTATCAAATGTATAATTATTGTATCACTCATGGTTTCAAAATAATTAATTGTTTGATCACTTAATATGTAATACAAATTAACTAATTTTTTATAACAGACAAAAAACAGGAATCGGAGTATATTTGAAAAAAGTTGTCTATTTTACACTAACACATGATATGTCATGAAATGTCTTTTTAATACCTGTATAACGTAAAGTACAGTACAGTATAATACTGTTTATGACTTTAGTTACCGTTAGTATAACTCGTTTAATATGAACTGTCATTTATAAGCCATAATAAATAATTATATAAACAGTTATTTATAATTAATTGATGCAAATATAAAACACTATTAATAATACCAAACAAATGTTGTGTAACACTAAACACGTGGCCCTTAACTGATAGACATAAACATTGAATGTTATAATAGTGTAGATAAACATATGATATGTTTTTAATTTCTATATAATTGTAATTATTGTTTGTTTTGATTTACTTAACATTTTGTCAATAATAATACATTTTATATAATGTTATCATTAAATAAAAGTAAGTATTGATCACAAAATTATTAATAATTTGTTTAACATTTGGTGTTGATATTGATGTTGTCATCTGAAGGAGTGCTGATCACTGCTAATCAATTGGTGAACAAATATAGCTCAAGACAAAGCCATGACATCCGCACCGGTATATTGATGTTGAATATGGGCGGACCCGACACTCTCGATGAAGTACAACCATTCCTGACGCGATTGTTTACCGACAAAGATATCATACCATTGCCAGCACAAAGGTTTTCATCATAAAAATACGACAATTTATATTAATATATGATATACTGTATATGTTTTCATTTTAAAACTTTTGACTGATTTGTCAATAATTGTTATTTAATGGCAAACTAATTGATAATTGACAGTAAATTGGGTCCACTTATAGCCAAAAGGCGGACACCAAAGATTCAAGAAAAGTACGGCCAAATAGGTGGCGGATCACCAATCAAACAGTGGACAGAAAAACAAGGATTACTTTTGACTAAAATGTTAGATGAGATAAGTCCGGACTCAGCGCCGCATAAGTTTTACGTTGGCTTTCGGTACGCAAAGCCATTGACTGAAGAAGCGATTGAAACAATGGAAAGGTTTTTGAAAATAGTTTAAAAGTTTTTCAATAATTATTGTAAACTTTGTTATGTATTGTAGAGATGGAGTCAAGAATGCCATAGCTTTCTGTCAATACGCGCAATACTCTTGCAGTACATCTGGCAGTAGTATCAATGCCATTGCCAGACACTATATATCAAGTATCGGTGCCACGAGTTCGCCATCAATGCGTTGGTCTTTTATCGATCGATGGCCAACAAATGCCGGTCTCATTGAAGCATTTGCAGATCTGATCCAAAAGGAAATGCTTGAGTTTCCTGAAGACAAACGCAACAAAACAGTACTACTTTTCTCTGCACACGCCCTCCCTCTCAGTGTAAACACATTTCCGTTCATTCAATTTATTTAATTAGATATTCACTTAGATTTAAAATTAGACTGAAATCACTTAAAGAGCTTTAAATAGATTAATGCAATCATTTTTATTAACTGTTAGGCCGTCAATAAGGGAGATACCTATCCTGCAGAAGTGGGCGCTACAGTACTTAAAGTTATGGAATTACTTAACTTTAAATATCCCTATCGATTGGTCTGGCAGTCAAAGGTGGGCCCCATGTCATGGCTCGCACCGCAAACTGATGAGGCATTAAAGGGTTGGTTTAACATAATTATAATAACATTGTTATAATTAATTTATGGCACATTTTTATCAGTTTTAACTACTGGTAATACATATGATAATATACATACGATTTTATAAATTTAGGTTTTGCTGAAAAAGGTTATAAAAATTTTCTATTAATACCGATTGCATTTGTTAACGAACACATCGAAACACTACACGAATTAGACATTGAATACGGACAGGAATTAGCTGAAGAGGTAATCGTAGTGTTATTTATTTAAATAAATTGATTTTTATTTTATTGAAATTATAGTTAAAGTTAGAAACTGTTAGGCGCTGTCCAGCACCTAATATCCATCCAGCGTTTATAAGAGGAATGGCATCTTTAGTTAAGTCACATATAGAATCGGGTGAAATATGTTCACCACAATTGATGCTCCCGTGTCCGCTCTGCACCAAACAGGTTTGCTATAATACCAGACAATGGCTCACAACTATCAAAAAATCTCAAATTTAGTAATTATTTACAATGAAATTAAAAAAAAAAAAAATATGAATGACAGTAAAATTTTGATAATGGTTTATATTGGTAAATTTTTATTGAATGATTGTTACTTATATTAAATTTAATGAAAAAGAGACATAATATTTACATTACTATAACTTATGTGTAGTTGTTTTATATATATTTTAAGTATAGATGATTTATTGTGGTCCTAATTCTAACAATATACTGTACTGTATAGTATATATATATATACAGTATATAAACATTAATCTAAGTAATACAATATGTCATTACTTGAGGATAATATGTGTTAAAAATAATATCAATAACTCTATAACTTATACTGTATTATATGTGATATAGTTATTGAACACTAGTCTTAAATTGTCTTGAGTTGAATCTCACAATTGATTATCACTGCGATATAAAAAATATTTAATACTGTGTTAATATCATTTTTGGATTTATTTATTGAAATATGAATTAAATATATTAATAGTTTAGATAATTTTGTTATTTTTAATACATAATACATAATATTTGTTTATTACATGTATTACACTATTTGTATGGATATACGATAAACGCATTATTACTTCAAATTATTTTTATATATTATAATAATATGTGATTACATTCTTAAATAATGTAATTTATATAAATAAAGATTATTATTTTCTATTAAGATAATTTTGTATGTATTTTTAAAAATTCAAAATTTTATTTGTCATATTTATTATAAATTAAATAAATAATTATAGATCTATATGGAGAAATATCAGTGTTGACAAAATGCTTGTATAAAACAAAGCGTGTTATACTGTATTATACAAAGTCAAAATTCAAAACCATGTATTTTTCCAACCCTGATAAATATCAAATACAGGTAAATAGTTAAATTAATAAATTGACATATTTTGTAATATATTCATTTTTATGTTAAAGTACTATATATTAAATTAATTATTTTATCTACATTTCAATGAGTCAACAATATTTACATTAAGTTAATAAAAAAAATTAGTGCAATATTTGACTAATCAATTAAACATTTTACTAAATAAAGACATTGTTTTCCTCGAATAAAATGTCTATAATTTATTTAAATTTTATTTATTTAATTTAAGTGTTTTTTATAATTAATTAGGTTTATATAAAAACAAATACGTTTACAAAACTTTAATAGTTTAACACTTAAATAAAGTAATGTAATAAAGTTTTATTTTTAATTTATTATACAGCAATAAAGCAAATTGAACAGGAAACTTAAGTTAACTTTTAATTAAAATAATTAAACAATGCATTGTGTTTAGATAAATGTAATATTGACTTCAATTATCATGTTCAATTTATTTGTTATATTTCAGTAAATGTCCAAATAGATAACAACTATATATTTATTAACAAATTTTTTACATATAAAGTAGATACTAATTTTGTATTTACTGGAAACTTTATTTCATACTCTATTATATCAATAAATGATATGTAGTATTACAATCTACTGTATATTGCTTAACATTTGATGATAAATACAAATATGATTATTGTAAATAAATTTTAAAGAAAACTGAAATTATTCTTATGTATGTATGTATGTATGTATGTATGTATGTGTGTGTGTGTGTGTGTGTGTGTGTGTGTGTGTGTGTGTGTGTGTGTGTGTGTTTGCCTTAAAGGCATTTAAAGTAGATTTTGTTTGAAGATTTCAGTAATTTTTAAGTGTTTGTCAGCGCAAATGTTATATCAATAATGTCATATAAAATGCGATCAAATGCTTTACTTCTAAATATTCTTTAATATTTTTAAAAATTATTATTTATTTCATACGAATATACAAATTTTAATTTTCAGAATATAATATTTAGTTATTATAAATGCTTTACTGTCAACCATTTAATTTTGATGTCAATTATTTTGTTCATAAAATCAATTTTTATTTAATTAAATGTTTTGATGTACAACTAGTTTGTTAAATTGTATATTTTATGTAATGTATTTATAGAAAAACATTGCAAGTGTTACAAAAACATTTAGGAGATAAGGAAAAAATAGTTATTATTAATAATGATAACAATAATAATAAGAGACAAAACGTTTATCATAGAAATCACAGGTTAACGGGAAAAAAATCATCACTTATAATGTTTTTTCAATACAACATTTGTATTGTAAGAGTAATTTCCTTAAAAACTTTTACAACTCTATTGAGACTTTCAGTATAAAAATAAATCTTATTTTTGTTATTTTATTTCTCTATTATTAATAATATTATTATTATTTGTCTACCAAATGAATACATAATTAATTTAACTTTAATAGATATCGACATTTAAACAAATAGTATTTATTTTTTTGTATTAAATTATTTGTATTATAAATTATTTCTTTTTCTTTTTTCAGTATTAGGCGTGGTTCACATATTACGTTCGCACTTGAGGGAGGGGGGGGGTTAGCCAAAGTGAACTTTAGCGAACAAGGGGAGGGGAGGGGAGGGGTAGAGACATTAAGAACGTTCGCATTCAGATAATATTTTATTTCTTGTGGTGTGGGGGGTAGCGGTTAGGGACAAGCGAACGTAATTTTTTTAAATGACTACATGCGAATAATTGCGAACATAGGGGAGGGAGGAGGTCTAGATTTCTTAAAAAGTGCGAACGTAATATGTGAACCACGCCTTATCATATATAAGATAATTTTAATGTTTTAATTAATATATTTTTGAATATGATTTAAAGTATTTATTCTTTAATATTATTATCTATACATTTATTATTAAACTTTTATGTTTTATATTTACAATATTATATTTAACATTACTGATTATAATAATACTATATATTAACATATAATTTAATTTATCTATCTTATATTTGTTGATGTAAAATTTTAAATACAATTTTATTGAAATCGCCATTAATCGGCATTATAAATGTATTTTCTATTTTTTTTATCATTACTTGAATAAAGTTTTTATTATTAAATGAAAAAGTATACACAGTGTTAACAAAACGTAAAGTATTGACTGGATTTTAATTAAAGAGTACATTAATATTACTCTTTATTTTATTAATAATACAATTTAATTCATTAATTAATATAGCAATTAAAATATAATTTGTATATAAAGCTAAACTCGTATAAACATGTATTTCACTCACTTTATGCAAATTATAGTTTTATTATAAAATTCATTTATATAATATTACATAGTTATGTAAAGCTTAAATTTTATAGCTAAAATATACAGATTAATTATTAATATTATATTATATTATTATTATTATTAACATAGTTATAATCTGGTAATACATTTAGAGTTATCCAAATTTAATTAGTTAAATAAGACCATGTACAATTTTCAATAATATTGATATATTTTCTGATGACTGTAATTCAGTCAAATATTTGATTCACTGAAAATTCAAGTATATGTTATTTTGTATATTACATTATATAATTTATACTTTGTTACAGAAACTTTTAGTACAGTATAATTTGTTAATTATAAGACTGTTAAAATAATAATAATAATAATAAATATAAAATTAAATTCATAAAATATATCCAAAAATAATTTATGAGTATTTATTGAGTATAAATACACACTTTAAAAATCTTTGATGTTTGAAATAATAATAATTATTATAAAGTTTATGTTAACTATAAATTTCATATATAATGAAATCCATATATAATTTTATCGTAAAAATGAATCATAAAATATATATTTATATTACATAAAACAAATGATTATAGATGACTAACATTTTGTTTTTATATACTAATGAACTATAAATCAATTAATTTAAATTTATGGTCGTTTCCATTGAGATAACTGTCAATGTTTTCTGTAAATATAAACAAAATATAGTGTATTGCTATAGAAAACTGCTATTATTATATAATGTTTGTTAAAATAATGAATGAAATAATGTTTTATTTAAAACCTAAAAGCAAATCAATAATTCTGTTATAATGTTTTACACCACTGAGTGAGAGGCAGAATAGGTTACCTATTAATAATAAAAGTCATATAATAAATGTTTCATTTGTTTTATGAGATAATCTTATAGCAAAAGAAATAATGTACAGAAAGAGTAAAATATGTATTTATATATATAAGACCTATATATCAGGGTTAAGTAAGGGGGGGGGGTAGGGGGGGTAAGGCCAAAATACCCCCCCTAAGATCGAGAAATTGGGATTTTACCCCCCCCAGACTTTTTGACCAAATGGGAAAAATTGTCGCTTAAAAACGAGGAGAAATGACCCCCCCCCCCCCCTAAAATTTCGGCGCCGAAGGCGCCGAAAATTTTTTTGAGATTTATAAAAATTTTAATTTTAGTTAATACTATTTTAGTAAGTGTTTTTATGTTTTTAAAATTTATATGATTCTAATTATTGATTAAAAATAAGTAAAAAAGTTAAAATAACGTTAAAACTCATCAAAAAATAACATAATTTTACTTAAAATATTAAACTAAAAAGTTAAAAAATACCAATTTGTTGAAAAGAATAATCATATTACAATATAAATAGAAGTTTGAGATAGTTTAAGAAGTTAATAAAAAAATAAATACTTATATTACAAGGTTTTTATTAATAATTTTTAAAATTTTAACTAAAAAATTTAAAATATTTTTAATTTTATAATTAGTATTCAATCAGTATTTACATAAAAATAACATTAAAAAATAAAAATATATATCTATAAACTATAAGCATTAAGTATTATTTAAAAAATTATTTTAAAAGTTAAAAATTACTAAAATACTAAAAAACTCAGTGTATCATTAATGCCTTTATCACCTATTTTTAAGTATTTAATACATTATTATTTTATTTTTTGCTAAAATTTAAGTTTTTATTAATTTTTAAAATTTTTTTTAAAAATATTTATTTTTGTTAAAATTTAACTTTTTTTTATTTTTGTTAAAGTTTTTTTTAGTATTTTTGTAAATTTTACCTATTTTCCTGGGAATTTATACGGGAACTTATGGGAATTTTATCGAATTTACATGGGAATATTCGGGAATTTAAGGGAATATTAGGGAATTTTCTCTTGACCCCCCCTTGATTTTGGATTTTTGAAAAAAYTGCCGTTTAAAAATGCAATAAAAATCTTACCCCACCCAATACCCCCCCCAAGATTTTTCGAGAATTTTGTAAATTTTACCCCGGTCTACCCCCCCCTAAAATCCAAAACCTTGCTTAACCCTGCTATATATATATATATATATATACTGTATATACCATATATGAAAGCATTCACTTGTTATGAATTTGTTTTCATTTTGTGTTATATTATTTGTCATTGAAATGAAGTTCATTGTTAGTATCTCTAGTAATCTATAGTCTATCACAAGACTCCCACACATTTTCAAATCCCTATCCCTTAATAGTTGACTATTTTTGTTTCATATATCTGTTTAATCGTACACACCTTTAACCATAACTGTTATGACATTACAAAACATTTCACGAATAAAAAACTTTTTTGTATAATTTTAACGATAAAAAATATTGGAAATTTATTTTAGAAAGTTTTTTAATCACACTATTAATATCAATATAATAACCAATAATATTAATATTTGTATTTACATTATATTAAATGTGTGACACATTTTTGGATAACATTTATTGTCTGTATTGTCGGTGACGTCTTTCCAGACGCCAAACGCGGCATTAATTTAGAAGTGAAATAAGCCTTTAGAACATTCAAACACTATATTATATATACTATACTATACTTTCAGAACAATGTGTTTAACGAAACAAACATTTATTTTTTAAGTTTATTAATATTTAATTAGGATTATCATTACATTTAAATTATTTAATATCATTTATCATAATTACTGTAAAATTATATTTGAATTATTTTTAATTTACAAGTAAATTAGTTATATTTTATGTAATAAATACAGTATTATTAAAAATATTAAAATTTATTTTTGTTTATGTATTTTATGGGATTTTTAAAAAATTAATTTTAAAATATTTCAAAAAGCATTTAATCAATATGATAAATGTTTCAACTAAAATTATTTAATATATGAAAAATTAAATATTATATTTAGTTCATCAAATACTGTAGCTTTTGCTCAATTGACACTTTTACACAATTATTATACGTAGAAAACCTCTTGAATGATAAATATAAAAACTTTTATCAAAATTCAGTGAATAATAATTTATTAAATGCAGACATAACTATATCTATAAATATAGTCATTATATGTGTATTTAAAGAATAGTTTAGCAATGATTACACAAATGTCCTCACAATGTAATAAAAAAATTTATATTATTAAAGTATATTTCGTAAAAATGAGAATATAAAATTGAGCAAAAATACTAAATTAAATAATTTTTAAAACTACAATATCATGAATTAATTATATTTTATTGCAAATTAATTTATAACTATATATTTATTGTATATATTATAGTAATCAAATATTTATTTAATGCCAAATGAATTACATTAAAATTATTTTATAAAATATGCAGACAATTAATGATTTAAGTTACATAGTTGAAATATGTAAAGTAGTTGCAAATAATTTTATTATATTTTAATTTTATAAACTAATTATTTTAACAGGGAACTAAAATATAAAGTTTACTAGATAAATATTTATAAATTGTTTTGAGAGAATACCTACTATATATAGTTAGTTTATACTGTATATTCATTGTACAGTATATAATATATCGGTATAATATATTTATATTTATATAAATTATATTTATAGTGTGATTGTTATAATGAATATTAAATCATAAATTTATATGTCTATATCTTTTCTTATATTAGATTCCCTCAACTGTATATAAATATATATATATATATATAATATGCAATCAAATTACTTAATCTAAATTATGAATAGATTAACAAAGTTGAATATAATAATTATTTTTTATTTTTTGTGTAATATACTATTGCAATAATATATTTAAATATCAAAGTTAGTGATGAGTATATTAAATACTTGATTACTTAATATATACAGTATATACCAAAAGTTCATATCTATAACAATGTAACAACATTTTATTGATTTCAAATTTTTGTTTTATGATGAGTATAGTAACTAAATGTCCAGATTAATTTTAAAAATTCATAAATTGAGTATTTAATGATAAGTGAAATTGATGACTATAAGTAAACACATTTTTAAAATTAATAAATTATATATACTGTATATACAGTATATGTTGAATTTTTATGTTGAAAATATAAGTAAAAAATTAAATAATATTCTGTAATTTTAATAAACATATCATTGTATTTACTATGTAATGTATTTGATATTTACTAAACAAATAGATCATATAAACCATAATTATAATTAATTTAGCCATAATAATAAGAAATATTTTTTTTAAATAAACTTTTTGATAAATGTTATTTTTTTAAATTTTAATAAGTCTAATTACTTATTTAATTTACATAAAATATTACTACACTTAATCAACACATATTTTAAAATAAAGGATAAAATTGTATTATTAAAAATATGGTTACTTTTTAAGTTTAAAATAATTCAATTTACAGGACTTTATTATGTTTAAAGCATTAATCATAATGTTGTCATTTAAAAATAAATAAATAATGTCCAGCTCATTTACTTTTTTAATTAGAAAAATTGTTTAGGATACAATAAAAATCTATCGGTCACTATAACTATGAGCCATACATTGCATTTAATTGATGGACCGATAATTATATCTATGCATACAATATAAACTATTAAAACATTTGATTGCTTTTGTTAGTTTACGTGCTTTTAATTGTGAATTGATTTATACTAAATACATACTCATTGATATTAATTATTATGCTTATAGTCTGCAAATATTTATATTATCATAAAAATTGATTCATTAGATTTCCAATATTTGCTATTAATATTCTATTTAATAATTTATATAATTATTATAAATTATATTTTGAATATGAATTTAATATAAATATAATTTGATAGTACAGTAATATATATATTTGTTTATTTTTATCTTTAAATAGTAGTAGTAATAAAATTTTATGTGTGAAATACTTGGAAACTTAATGACTTAATTTTAATTAACTATCTGTCTTATCGGCAAATATTTGAGTTAAACTGTAAATATAAGGTTCAAATAAAATGTATTTTGTTTAACTAAAAATAAAGATAATATTAGTTTACAGTATTAATGTTTAATTTAAGTCGATTTTATTTTATTTACCATTTTTGACAGTTTACAGTATAGTTTTAAATGTAGTAATAATAAACTGTGATATATTGTATACTAAAATGTGATTATAGTTAACATTAGTTTTATTGTTACTTTAAAACTATTGTCTAAATAATGTATTGGAAATACATATCGCCTACACTCACATTATTTATAATTAACACCTAATAATATTACGAATATTATTAATAATAGTATCCGGTTTAATAATAAAAGTTATTATTATTATTATTTCATTAGTAGTAGTAGTAGTAGTAGTAGTAGTAGTAGTAGTAGTAGTAGTAGTAGTAGTTGTTGTTGTTGTTGTTAAAGTTATTGTTTTCAATAGAAATAGTTAAAACATTTGATGAATGTTTATAAATGATATATATATTTATAAATAAAACATTTAAAAAACTAGTAATAAATTAAAGAGTTAGCGAATAATATTGTAATTAAGTTATAAATATAAAAATAATAATTTTCTTTCTGTAAATGCAATATTCATTTTTTTAAATGTGTAAATAATAAACAACAAAAAATCTAAAGCTAATTGATAACTTATCAGTGCTATTAAATTAAGCAGTAGTATATATTTATTGGTAAATATTTATTTATTAATTTATGTATTATATGTAATCATCAAATGGAAAAAATAAATACATTTCACAGAATATGTTGAAAACAAATGTAAAATATTTATATAAAAAAAATACTTTTTGAGATAAAATTGAATTAAATTCAAATGAAAACTTTCAAACTAATTATTAAATTACTTTATTTTGTTTTTACTTGTATTTAAAAATTATCTCTATAATTACAATTTAATTGCAAATATATATATATAATCTAAAATAAAGTAAAATATTTCATGAATGTTTATATCAATTGACAGACAATTTATAATACTGTTATAAATTGCTAGTAATAGGAAAACTATAAGTTTTTTTGCTATGCTATCAAATTGCATATTAAAGTATTGCACTAAAGAGTCTTTTACGGTGAACCACATTATTAGCTATAAAGTAATACCTATTTTTTCATTTTGTCAGTTATTTGCTTATTATTTATCTAATGCAACAAACGATGACTAACAATAGAAAATTATTATTATTTTTATCAAATTTTCATTGAATAATCTCGTAGTCATTGATTTTTTATCATAAAAAAGAAAAAATAAAGAAAGAGAGAGAATACCAGGGTTTGACAAAAAAGTCTTGTTTTCTATAATATACAAATCTATTGATAATATTTTGTTAGAAAAACCCATAGAGAGAGAGAGAGAGAGAGAGAGAGAGAGAGAGAGAGAGAGAGAGAGATTGAAGACAATGTCAACACAATGACATTTTTCTTATCATTGCAACCAATAGTTAACAATTTGCAGTAAAATAATGATTTTTAAAAGAAGCGCATCGATCAACATAAAGACAAATGGATTTTATATAACAATAACAAGTAATTCCTATTGAAATGATACTGTAATTTATAGATCAGGTAATCCTATGGGGTATTAATATTAAACATTTAAGACAATATAACTATTGGACAAACTTAGCTATAAAAAAAAGTTTATTGCTAAGTCGTTTTATGATATTTTACAGGTAGTATCACTTTTATATTTGTTATATCATCTTTTAATACTTAAGTGATAAAAAACAGTCTTATAGTATGCAATATTGAAGTTTTTAATGAAAAAAATCAATATTAAATCTAATTAATGATATAAGACTGTCAAGTTTTTAACTCCATTAATATTTCTATGTTATGTATAACGGTATTATAATATGTACTGTACATTATAAATTACAGTATATTACAGTATGCTTTTACATAACTTAACAATTTATTTAATAATTGCAATTATATAACATGTATTATAATTTTATATTTAATTTGGATACATTTATTAAATGCTAACAAATAAATTTGATATATATATTATCGTATTATATATTTTATATTGCATTTGTGTATATATACTGTAACTAATTAGATAATAAATACTAATAGGTTCCAAATATGTTATGTATTATTATATTGTAATATTTATTGTTGTTGTTGTTGTTGGTTATTAGACACGGTTTTGTGCACAATTAGCACTGAAAACCATAGAAATACATAATGACTTAAGTTTATCTACAGGTACTATATATAATAACTATATATATACAGTATATATGTTTGTTATTTAAGGCTAATATCTCATTTGGGAAATTAGTGTATAAAATTAGCAATCGATTAACATTAATAATATATACTGTATTTGCTTTATTTGTTATATTTTGTTCATACAGTTTATTAAAAATAATAATGCTTTTATATTATTTAAAAGAATAAGCATTATCAAATATCATTATATATATATTGCTGTTATCATATATTAATAATAATGCTTTAATACACAATAAATAATTTTATTGAAAGTAAATGTATTGTGATTATTCTACCCATTATAAAGTTTATACTAGACTATAATATTTCTACAAATTAAATATTTTATAATTATTGTGCAATTTTAATTTGGATATTCTAGTATTGTTATAGTTGTAATACTAATAAATAAATTAGAAAATTATAAGCTTGATTCATTGTGTAATTACTATGAGTTATAAAAATATATATTATGATAAATGTTATGACTAATTGTATAACATAATAAAATGATAACTTAATACATATGAATAACGTAAAAATTATACAAAATATTTATTTATATTTTCATGTGTAATACATTTAAATCAAAACTTAGTTTTTATATTTTATTGTACTAAACCAGAAATATATGAAAATAAAAGTTTTTAATATACTATAGTAATATTATTATTATTATTAATATGTAATAAAAAATGTGTTTTAACGTTAAAACAATAATAATGTTTATAATGAAAACTTAAACCTTTACTGGGAATTAAAGGCACAATAAATAAATAATTTGACATTTTATAGCCTTTTGTCGGTTATATTGTTGATGACTATAGTGTTGTGGTCGGCACTGATAGCAATGATACCACTGATATCCGCCTCATTTTATTAGTGTTTCAAATGAATTGAAAGCTCTTATGCGATGCCAATACCAATCAACGGTACAAACATTAGGCACGATATGGTGAGCGCAGCGCACAATACACCGTTCAAACACATTATACGATTCGCTCCTACCGTTCCCACACCACTGTCTGTCACACTATTTATGTCTCACTTTTGCTATCTTTTATCCAAATGTTTTACATTTAGTCAAAACACAAAACCTGTTCATCAGACAGTTGAATGTCTTATACTAATCAATCTATAGCTCAGTTAAATCTCAAATCTCTGTCAAATTACATTTTTGACTCTACTTTGGATTTAATATATTTATATATTATATCATATGTTTTGATGAGCTAAATAAGATAACAAAAACAACTATAATATAATAAAATAGCATTATTATTTCTAATTAATATAATAAATATTTATATAAATATAAAGTATATTAATGTTAATATATATATATTAATATTAAATATAATTGTTGGAAAGTTTAAATAATAAAATTGTTAATAAAGTGTGACCTGATTAATTGTATCAAGATCACTTAATATAATTACTTTAATTAACTTTTGGAAACAATATATAAATTGGATTAAATTATGAAGATTCGTAAGACAGAGATTTTAAATTCAAAATTTTATTACACATTTGTGTTCACTGTTTTGGTTTCAATCAATTACTTTCCCGGTATGTTCTCAAATATATTTTAACATAATTTATGCAATATTTTTGTTTATATTTCCGAGAATATCTATTAAATTAATTAAAAAATTGTAATATTCTATCATAAAATACTATTTATTATTATATTCAATGATTTATTTACGAAATATGCGTTATAAACCTGTATTATGAATTTGCTATAAAAATTTATATTGTTTTTTTTTTTGGTTAATCATTATAAGTTTTGTAACTGAATTTTCGAAAAACGAATTTTGTTGTTATTTCAAAAGTTGTTATAAAAATTTGTATTTATAATATTGCAAAATTTTTAAATAAAAATATAAGTTTATAATTATAATTATAATAATAAAAAGCTTATGAATTAGCATATTTATATAAATTATAATGAATAAAAGTAATATTAAAACAGATAAATAAAAAAATGGATTAATTATAATATTATTAATATTTAAATATAATTATTAAAGTGAAATATACAAATATAATATTCAAAAGTATTTTAAATATAAATAGAGTATTACTTAAAGAATTAAACAAAAGAATTCAATGAAATATTAAATAATATTTAATATATAATAAAAAAACTTAAAATAAAAAATATGGTAAAAATAAAAACAACACTATACTGTACATCAAACAATATATAATATATATTGATTTCCAGTGTTTTAGTCTCAAAAATGTTTATTCATTTGAATGAAATTTGTTTCAATTTAATGAGATAACAAAAATTACAAACAGATTTGTCAAAAACAAGTACTGTATCATCAATTTATTGTCACAATTTAATTCTGTAACATTATTGTAGTAAATTTACAGTATATGATCATTCAATTTATTGATATAATAGGAGAGCACTATTGGGTCGATTGACATTTTATATACTCTCTTTTTCTCTCTTTATTTATTTTATCTTTTAGTCTATTATTTTATTTTTCAACTTTATCATAGAAATCTTTTATCTGTTTTAAGACTATTTTGTAAAAATTTAATGAATATTCTACAGTACATTATTGTTATTGAAATTAATAAAAAATTAACGGAAATGTTAAGATTCAACATTTAAGTTTTACTTATTTTAGTTTTACTGATAACTCATAATAGTTGTGATCTAAATGTCTAATTTATATAGCGATGAATTTTGATACTCAATACTTAAGATACTTTGTTGTTGTATTTTATTTTAGTATAATATGAAACATTACTATTGATCACAATAATTGATATAAATTTACATAATAGTGGAATATAAAAAATGTTTCAGTGTTTAAGTAGTGTATTAGATGTGAATCAATGTGTACATGAAAAACATGTAATACCTAATCAATTTTCAAAGTAACTAAAATCCCAATTTCCTGTTTCACTCTTTTTTATTTCTCTATTAATCGGCAAATAAGTTCATTTTGTTTGGTTATTGAGTTTTATAAGTGTAGAGTTAGTCTCTAATATACTTATGTTGGTATATGTTTGGTGAGAGACCTAACAAGTTCAGTACAGTACAGTACAGTAACTCAAAATAAGTCATTTGTCTGTATATTTGTAATGCACTTGTATTTGACGATAGCTTTTCTAAAAATATTATTTTATTATAATAATTTAAACTAGAATTTCATATATTATTTACAATAACTATACTAAAATATTTAATAACATATATTAAAATATACCGGTATATATATAAAACATATCTATAATATACTGATATATATATATATATATATATATATATATATAATGAATTTGAAGTGTTTCTATGTTTAAACTGAAATACAAAATATTTAAAAACACAACAATAAAATATTTTGTTATATAGATTTAAGATTTACACACAAATGTTTTTTTTTCTAAAATTATATATATAAAGATTTTACTATGAATTTATTTAGTATGGTTTTACAACAATAAGAATTTTTATATGAATATACAATAAAATAAAAATAGAAAATACATCTAGGTAAATATTTTTTATATCTATATTAAAATTAATGTACATGTGTATAGTCTTTATTATTAAATTAAAATTTATCCACAAAAACATCACTGAAATTAAGTATTTTCTACACAAAAATATTCTACAAATAAAAAAGTCAAACTATTTTTGAAATCATTGAAAAACAAAACTATTATTGACTTTTGTTTTATTGATGATAAATATATGAATGCATGTCTTTTCTCATTTGTATAATGATTGCAATTCAATGGGTTTAATACAAAAAATTACTTTTATGCATATAATAACAAATAAAACATATAAATTTACAGATACATGAATCTATGGTTAAATTTGATATTATATATTATGTGTGTGTGTGTGTGTGTGTGTGTGTGTGTGTGTGTGTGTGAGAGAGAGAGAACCAATCTATGAGTTGTATCTCCCGTTTTTACATTGAATGCATTGATGGGGTTTTGAGAACCCTTAAGCTATGTTTCTCTCTAGCGATATATTTGTTAGATATTGGATAGCATTGCGTCTGTAGTATAATGTCAGAGGAGTACCTATTAATGAAAGGCCAGACATATATGTGGACAACGCTTCAGTACACATATATTAAACCGGTATTATTATTATTAATGCTAATTAAACTACCAATATGCTTAGTTACCTGTCCTGGTTCCGAACCCGGGGTGTCATACTCAAAGGCCGACAACTTAGCCTTTCGGCCACCGAAGCCACATGAGAGAGAGAGAGAGAGAGAGAGAGAGAGAGAGAGAGAGAGAGAGAGAAAGAAGTTATTACTTAAAGTGAATCCACAGAAAGCCATAGATTTCAAAATGAATGTAATTTTAAATTAGATGGACTAATGTTATCGAAAAATAGTGTAGATATGTATATAAATTTATACACAATATTAGCTATATATACATTATAAATATAGTTTTATAATTTATAAATGTAAATCATGTTCAGTCACATAAGTTTTAATGTATTGTATTGAAAGCATTTATAGTTTTATAAAGCAAATACACTTTTTGTGAAATTTAACGAATAGTGTTTTAAAAATTAATATTATATAAAACTCATCAAAAATAATTATTAACTATTTTAATTACATACAATAATTATTTTTAATATTAGTTAAATATTTAAAATTAAAAATAATTCTTTAGATACTTTTGCGGAATATTACATAAAAAAGAATTAAATTTTTAATTGCAATTGTATTTATGATTAGTAGTTAAAATTTAATGAATATATTCTTTTAAATTTTTAATTTAATTATTTTATAAATAAATTAATTTTAAATATGAAGTACTTGTCAGGAAATAAAATGAATAACATTGTAATATATTGTAAATTATTTTATATTGTGAACTAACTATGAAATAGAATTACATAAAAATATTTAGATACAATAGTAAATTACAAAATTAATTATAAATTTAATAACTATGTAAATAAAATATTTTTTAAGTAATTTAAATGTTATCAACACTTTTTACTGTAATTTAACACATAATATAAATAGTTTTTTAGTGTGAAGATTTTGAAGAAGTGAAAAGTTTTATAAACATAAATTTAATTTTATAAAAAATCTTTTTATTATTTATAAATATAAATATATAATTAATTCTATAGTAGTATATTATAATAAAATAATTAAAAATGTTAAGATAATTATTATAATAATTTTGTATAAAAATTTATAAATTTATAAATATTTATTGAATATTTTTATTTATATATATTACGTGTTATTATACCTAAAATCTTAATGTATGTATTATTACACTGTGTATTACACATCTTAAATTGCAAAATAGTTTAACATATAAGAAGTCTAATATATATACAATTTATTTTAATACAATATATAATATAAAACAAATTAGAAATTGAACATTAATTTACGTATATATTAATGATTATTATATTAAATAAAATAAATATGTTTGACACATAATTTATTTAAATTTATGATTCATAAATGCTTAATCTTTTTATTTTATTTTACTAATAAAATTATTTATAAATTAATGAATTCAATTAAATTTATTGTTAGTATTTATGACAAATATCAAGCTATTTTATTACTAGTTGTTTGCACTATTGCTATATTATTAACTTTTATCTAAATGAAAGATAATTTATGATTTAATAATAGGTATAAAATAAACAATGGTATCCAATAAAATAAAATTTTTATATAGATATACATTATTAAACTATTTTTATTACAATTAAATTTTATTATTTTGTCATTTTTATAACAAAACTTGAATAAATTATTAGACAAACAAATCTGTGGTCTACATGACTGTCGTTTAATTTTATATAATATAAAACATTAGAGTAATCTATGAATCATTTTATCTTAAAAGTCAGTTTCAAAAATCAATTCATATTTCGTATTGTTTTTTAAATATAGAAACAGAAAAATGACGGAAATTAATGGGAATTTATTGTAAGAATTGTTTTTATGAAACACAAAAATATAGTTATTATTAAAAACATTAATTTATATTTTAAAATAGATAACACAAAATGTCATGTAATTTATAAAGCTTATTAATATATATATATATTGTGTTATTATTTAAGTATTTGAATAAAAGCATAAAATAAAATTAATAATAGATAATTTATAGCTCATATAATAATATTATTTTTACGGTAATTGCCAATCAGGTTAAATTGACAAATCTTGTATTTTTAAGACTAAAATAGATAAAAAAAAATACTTATATAAAATAAGGGATAGCCTAAATAAACCACTGCCCACAACATATTTGAGTGTTGACTCCTCAGAGTAGGCATCACTGATAAGGCTTTCAATTGTCACAAAAACCTAAATCCTAAACGACTTACCACTTGTTATATAGCCTTAAGATTTTCTATAGTCTTCATACCGATCACTAGATTTTTATTAACGTCTCATTTGTCTTAATTTTGAGTCAATTTATATGTGTTTTGTTAATTAATTTTATTATATATTATTAATCAATTTAATGTATTGTTTCTCAAAATTTATTCTTATATAAAATGTAACTGTATATATATTAAAAATATATAAAGTATAAACAATAGTAAATAAGTAATTATAAGATTACTATATATTCAGAAAGATTAAAAACAAAGTATTATTACAATAATAATAATTTTATAAATTCAATAATTTTGCTAATTATAAATTAGTTTAAATTTATTATAATCTGTTTAGCATTTATTATAATTATCATGTACTATTTACATAATATTACAATAAAATTATTAATATTTTATATTCTGTAATTTATTTAACTCTAAGGTAATAATATTAATATGGATATTAATATAGATATATTTTAAAAGATTTATCACAATTTATTTGTTGTATGAAATTACTGTAACATTTGAATCAATTGATTTTCATTATATGCCATTTTGACATTCAATATAAATCTAACACTTGAATACATCTAAATAAAGAAATATAGAGTATATTCACTTACATTTATACTATTGACAATTATTGTGTAATATTAATTAAAAATCAATACAATTAATTATAACATTTATCAAATTATTGATTTAATATAAAAAATACATTAATTTACTGTTTATAAAGTCAATTATTATTTTTTAATACTAATTGTTATTATGAATTATCAAATTTAAATTTAATTCCGCAGTTAGTTTTTTAATTTATAATTTTTTTAATAAAACTTAAAAACTTATTTTAATTATTTAGGGCTTAATTGGTATTACTAACAATTTTTATTTAAATATCTATTTTTTAAATATCAATTAAAGTAATAATACTATTTAAATGATATTTAATATTTTATAAATTTTAATGTTAATATCAATTTTATATCAAATGTTAAATTTAAATAATTTAATATTATTTTAAAAATAGTTTACTGTTGTTTATTGATTCTATATTTAAAATTTAATTAAATTATATAAAAGTTTATATTTACATCAAATCAGTGAATCGAAAAAAGTTTTAATGTAATGTAAATACTCAATGTATAGTATATTAAAATTACAGTATATTTACAGTAATATTTTATATAATATTTTCTAACTTAAGTAAAAAACATAATATCCATTTATTGAAAATATTAACTAAATATCAAAATTATTGATAATATCTAGAAACTACATTTAGATTTTTCATTATGTTATATGTTACAGAAATACTATTATATACAATAATATACATTTATTATTAAAGAAAATAAGACAAAAATTCAGTGCCCACTAACTAAATCACTCACATATCTCTCGATTATTTAATCAATTGCTGTCTTTCAATCAATAACTAAAACTTTTCTGTATTTTTTTACTATAAATAAAAATCTAAAAAAAGTTTTTGCAATTTTATTGTACATCACTTTAAAAAATGAGAAAAATATAGTATCAAAAAAATTATTTTTCTGTTTCATAAATAGATATAAGAATTTATGAGACAATAAAAGAGAGAATTTGATGAATTGGAGAAAAGCAATACATTTGTTGGGAAAGTGGTGTCAAACATATTGTCTAAATGACAGTTCACTTGACTTACATTTACAATAAACTACTTTTCATTCGTTTATGTTAAAAGTCTTTCTTATATTTGATCCTTAAATGAAAACACTTATCCCAACAATTCATATGCAGTGTAGATATACAGTACATAACAGGGCTTTACATGAGTTACTGGTCGTTATAAATCTTTACTAATACTTTGGGCTTACCATAAATAAACTATGGATACATAGTATAAAGTTTCTATGGATTTATTATATTTGATACATTGTTTATTATTATTTTAAATATAATTGACTTATATTCTAATCACAAATTTTAAAATTAAATTTTTAAAACTTTTTTTTAATAAAATTTATTATCTAAAAACATAATTAAGGATATTAAAAATTTATAAATAGTTTTATATCATCTCAGTTTTCATAAAATTTATATTACCTTATTATATTATTTATATTATAATAAACTACAATGGTTATTTATTTTTATAAATTTAATTAAAGCAACTTTATATTTCAGTATAATTATTTATTCACTAAAAATAATACACAATAAATTTTTATATTACAAACTTATAAAATATTAGGCATAAATAATTGGCCAAATAATAAATAAATTATTAAGATTTACACCGTTTATAATATAAATAATATATACTTTAATATTAGTTTTAAATACATTACTAGTTTATTTAAATTTTTAAAGTAGTTTTAGCTATTATATTTATACATGTATAGACTATACATTGTATAGTATATCAACATTTCTCTAATAAAATTAGTAAGATTTTTGTAATGTAAATGTAATGTAAAATAATGTCATAAATATTTTTTTTAATTGTTAAAAAATTGATGTTTTGGTTACTTAAATAACATTACTGACAACAATCACTTAGTGGACAAACTTTTTCAAATTGCTTTAAAATTATAATTTATAAATTGTTTTATTATCTGTGAAGTATCATATGACATTTAAAACATTTGATTAAATGTCAACTTGATAATTTGCATTAATTTTATAATAATAACTGATAAATATGAACTCAATTATTTATATAAAAAAATAATGAGATTTTTTGTAATTATCTTTTTCCAAGTATAAAATATATTATCACGTTTATCAAAATTACAAACCAGACTCATTTATTTGTACAAATCTGATTGAAATTTATATTTTTATTTGTATAACCATATAAATAGTATAATAAAATAGTATAATAATATTGCTTTATCCAAGACTCTAGCAATTATATATCATATAATATATAAAATAAAATCTATAAATACTATGATTAAAGCGAGTGTTTTGTTCACAGACTAGTCATTTAAATAATCACATAATTAGATGCAATGATCTTTTGATATATATTCTGACAATTGGTGTACTATTTAATCATTTGTATTACTGGTTGATTAACTTATAAACATTTATTGTACATACAGTACTCAATAATACTTTTGTTATGGTAAATGTTAGCTTAATTTTTTATCTATTTATTAGGTTTTATTTATTAGAGACATTTCTATATAATATTGTGTTATTTTATATTTAAACAAACTCTACTGTTTTCTAAAGTTATATATGTTTTATTATAAATATTTGTTAAGTTATATAATATTTAATTTTTAAATCATCAAATGGTTTAACTGCTATTATCGTTATTATTATTATTCTATTTTTGTATGTATTTAAAATGTATTTAAAAATTTAGAGATTTTGTGTAATTTTTAAAAATTTATCTATACAATACAATATAAGCTAATATATTTATTTTTAATATAAATTTTGAACAAAATATAGATCTTTTTATGTTTTTTATTAGAAGTTAATTTATAATTTACTATAAAACTTTACATTGTCATTATTTATGTAAACATAATCTTAATATAATATTATAATATACTGTAGTTAACCATAAATCTTATTTTTACTAAACTTACTAAAGAATAATATATATATATATATATATATACAGTATAAGTACATTATACTGTAAATATCTGAATACTATAACTTATTATAAGTTATTTTGTCCAAAAAGTACTGTAAAAACTAAACATGTTTTCTAGAAATTCTATGAAACTTAGTCTATAAGTGCGCTGTACTGTACATTATATTTATTATATTTACAATATTGAATAGTTAGTTTTTAGTATTTTATATACAAAAAAATAATTATATTTTATTATTTGTGTTAATATTATATAAAATATTGTAATAACTTAATTGCCAAAACGCTTTTTATACTTTTTTAAAAATATTTCTGAATAAAATTAATAATACAAATAGACAGTTAAAATAATAATTTTCATAGTTTTCTATATTTATATTTAAAATTTAAATTTAAAAACACAATTTAATTAATAAGATAAGAATTATAGTGTTTTTGACATGTTTTAGGTGATTGTAAAACCAAGTATTTGTGATATTATGTAAATACTATTAAATATATTGTTATTAGGGATGTTTCATAAATTATGTTTGCACTTTTAAGAGAGTTAGACCCCCTCCCTCTCATATGTTCGCAATTGTTTGCATGCAGTCATTAAAAAATATGTTTGCATGACCCTAACCCCACCCTTAAAAAAACAAAATGAAGGTCTCATAGGATGACTTTATTTGACATCAATTAATTTAAACAATAAAATAATGATTTAAATGAACATTTTATAAAATTATGTTGACTTTTAAAATATTTTCAAAAACTAGAAATAAGACTATTTCTATTCAAAAGTCATATATTTACAGTTTTTATCAAAAGATTAACTTAAACTAAAACTTAATTCGTTAAATTCGTTAAATTCTTTAAATGTTATTAAGGTGTTTATCCCCTCTCTCCTCTTCCATCTCCCCTCGTGTATGTAATATGTGAATCATCCCATATCTGTTTTAGTGTGAATTTTATGTTAAACACAATGAACTCACACTCAATAATATCACTTCTTTAGCGACACTTCTAAAAGCAAAGAACTCATTAACTCATTCATATAAAAGCATTGAATTTATTTACATATAGTCTTACAAAACAATAGATATAAAACTAAGAGACATAACTGACATTAAAGTACTGTTATATTAATATATAATGTATTACTATATCTGTATATTGTATTGATTTGTTTCTTATTTTTCAATTAATATTTTATTAATAATTTGTATGCATTTTAAGCACATTTGTTATATATTTTTTAGAAATGTGTTTTTTTAATTAAATACAATTTTGTTTTTTTTTGACACTAGAAACTATTCACTGCCCTTATATAATAAAAACATTGTTTTAATTAATTGATTAATTATATTTGTTTTATTATTTAAACACATTTTCATAGTCTTTATTTTATTTAAAATAAAAAATTAATTAATAATCAAATTGTAGTTTTATAATTTATTAAATAAAGTGACAACAGTAGTAATAAATTATTTTTAAAAAGTAGACACACTGTGTATTTACAGTATTATTAATATAAATTTAAAATAACAATAAAATATACTGTAATACATACACTATATAATGAATTTTTAATTGTAAATTATTAATTTATAAATATATTATTATTTTATAAGAATTTAATATAAGTTTTTTTTATTTAGAGTAAGATATGTATGTATTTATAATAGTTATGTATTTATATAAAAAATGATTTTATTCAATATAATAAATTGAATAAATTAATAGATAAATAATAATAAACATAATATTACTAATTTTTTACACAACTTTTTATCATATTATATATATTCTGTAGTTATATAGATTATAACTAGATTATAGATTATATATATATATATATATATATATATATATATAAGTAGTAGATTTTTCACTCAACTTAAAAATTTTATATCTATAATATATTAAGAAAATAAAAGATAAAATAATTTTGTAATAAGTGGTTATTTTAATCTATAATTAATTAAAATAAACATTTTTCTTAATTTTAATATAAAAACAAAATAAACTAATTTTACAAAATGACTTGAATTACTAATAGCTTCTTAGTTAATAATAAAGCATTGGTGTGTCAATGAATAAATTGTTTGATTTAAAAATTATTCAAAACTTTAGCTAAACTGATAAAATATACTGTTTATATTTAATAAGTTATCACATGCAAAAATACAAAATTAATCAATTAAAATAATTGTTTTATCTAATAACCACTTTGTACTATAATTTTATTTAAATTTTTTAGATAATTTATTATTTAGATTCAAATTATCTGTTTAATGATATACAGTGTATTATACACTTTAAAAAATGTAATTTGTATTATTAATTACATAATTCTTTATACATATAATTTTTAGTAAGTAATCCCAGTAGAGCTAAGCTTGTGTTGAGTAAAGTTTTTTATTTAAAATATGAAAATTTTCTCTTTTTTAATTACTATAATATTTGATTTTTTTAAAATGTAAATAAAGTGACGGCATTTTTTAATAATTATAATAATTTAATTATAAAAGTTAGATTAAATCTCATAAAATATCATAAATATGATAAAATATAATTCAATTGAACAAGTAATTTGTGGAATTATCTATTGAATATTTTACTAAAATACTGTTTATAATGCAATAATTGCATTCAAATTACAATTATTGTCTTGTAAGTTATATAAAATATAAAGTAAATTGTTGTATACAGTACTTTGAATTATAGAAATATCTATATATAATAATATATTTATACAGTATATTAATATTTAATTTTATCTGTTATATAAAACATATATGTATATTAATAACCATTTTCCCCAAATAGACAATAATAAACTTCATAATATACATAAAAATTATAGTCAGAAATAATGAGATTGTAAATTACTGAAAAACTTTTATTTGTCTAACACTATGATCACACACATGGATATTACCGACATTTATAAGTTATACATATACCGTGATATACTGTATATAAAAATTTTACGTTTAAGTAAATTTAGAAAATCATATATTGTTTATATTGAGTCTATAATTATGTAGGATATACTTGTATATACAATATGATTTATATTTTAAATTGAAAACAGTGTAATATTACCAATATACATTCACTCTATGATAAGTTATATTTTTATATATCATAATATACTGTATTTAAATATAGATTTTATGCAATTGTAATGTCACGCCACACCCGTTTGAAACCTCAAATAGCAAATGATAATTGTTATATTATTTAATAACAATTATATAAAACAATTTAATTATACTATATATTCAATAATCATATATTAATTACCAGAAAATAATTGTAGTGATATTTACAAAACAAAATAAACTATAATTACACTAACATTTTATTTGTTATGTATGTAAAAAAGTTAGACTTACACACGTCAAACATTTAATATATTCAAATATTTTGCATCTTTTATCAATAGCTTACATAAAGTTTACAAATGAATATTTATTTTAGTGATTAAATATTAAACTTATTCAAAGTTTTATGTTTTTTATTTAGAGATTTGCAAATATAATAAATTAGGAATATTTCTCAAAATATTTTTATAAAGTAATTTTACTTTATTATTATGTTATGAGATCCCTATATAAAGAAATTATTGTCTATTGTTATACTAAAGATTTTGTCAGTAAAAAATGATTAATATAGTGATGAATCATATAATACTGTAATACAACTAATTTTGGTTATCATGTATTTTACTACTATCTAATAAAATGAGTTAATTTTAGATAAAACAGTTCAAAAATTATTTTTTAATTAAAAAATTGCGGAAACTTATTAAATTTATTATTTTATAATTTTCGCAAATCAATGTTTTTTAGCAATTTGATGTTAACTAAACTAAAATAATGTAATCTTAAAAACTTAAAATAAGTCGCCATGCATTTAATCAACCCTAACCATGATATACACTACTGTTACACTAAACTTAATATATTTAAATCTAAAAACATAACTCAATATATTTTCAATATTTAATGTGATTTGGGTGATAGAGAAATAACTAAAACTCAAATTTATTAAGAAATACATGTTTTATTAGATGGCGTTAAAAGAAAATTTATAAAATTATTTATAAAATATAACAAAAATAATTTTTAAAATCACATTTAATTAAGCACTTGAAAATATAGTTTATACTAAATTATAAATTATATTAAAGTATTTTTACATTTTGTTAAATTTCACATTATTATTCTCGAGTTACCAATAAGTTACCAATAGATAACACAGAAAATTGATTTTATTTTATTTTATATACTATTATTTGTTTTTTTAACTTTTTTAAAATTTTTCTAAATAGTCAATCAATCGATAACTTTATAATGGTGGATTTTAACTTAGTAATTTATCATTTTAACATTTAAATAATGGTTATATTTCAAAATTTTGATTTGTAAAATTTGGATGTTTGCGAAAATGACTTAAACAGTTAGTCAAAAAAATAATATTTAAACATTTATTTATACAATTTAAAAAAATTTAATCAATTAATTATAATAAAAAAGAGTGCATTAATAGTATCTTCACAGTTATAACAAAAATCTAATACATTTCAAGCGCTACTATTTATTGTAAATCTTATATATAAAAACATAGTTATTATGGAATCTAATATTACGACCTTTTATTATTAATTAATTAAATTACTAATAATGATATTTATAATAATTAGTGTGTATTATATATATAACAAATTTTAAGAAAACAAAATTAATATCTAAATATTATGAACAAATTTTATTTTTTTTGAAATTTTCTAATTTTTGTATAAAAAATTCATATTCGTGAAAAATACATTATTATATTATATAAAACTCTTTAAATATTAAGTGGTTTCGTAATATAATTATGTTTAAAATTATTTTAATTTTCAATAAATAAAATTATATTCATAAAATTTCATAAATGAAATAAAATAAAATATAATATTTTCATTATCAATATTTTGAATATACTGTATACAAAATATATACAAATATAGTATGTATATTAAGTTAATAGACTGATACTGATAACAAAAATAAATAATAAATTAGTCAATAGTAAAATATGTAAATAATTTATAACTTAAGAAAAATAAATGATGTTAAATATATAATTTGTATTTTCATAACCCTATTATAACTGTATATCAAAATATTTAATATTATGGTTTGTTTGGGCGAAACCTAATATTTGGTAGTATTTAATGCTTAGATTAATTGCTACAGTATTTTATGGTAAAGTCAACACTTTTACTATTAATAGATATAAAAAAATCTATTTTTTATTTTGAAAATAAATAAATATAATAAATATTTTTATATTTAATATAAATTTAATATACTTTCAAATAAATTTTTGTAATATATATATAAACTATAATTATAAAAATATATGTTGAATTCTATATTTCTAATTAATATATAAATTTGTTATTTAAAAACATCATTATATAATTATAATAAATTCTTGATATTAAATATTTAATAATTTTTTTAAATAATTATTTAAATATAATATAAAACTATTATTAGAAAAGGTTTATGCAGAATATTTAATGAATAATATACTGCATCTATTAAAACTAAAAATAATACTATTGAATAATATAAACGATTATATTTAAATTAAAGTTTTTATATAATAAAATAATATAAAAATTTATATAAAAAATAAATTATTATGAAAACCACTTATTTCTGAATTATGTAAATTTTTAGAAAAATCAATTATGTAATACATAATTTAAAATATATTTATACAATAGTTTTAAGTTTATAAAGTATAATGTGTATTAAACGAGTAAATTAATGTTTTTAAATTTAGTAAATTATACAACACATAAACATTAAAATTTCATTTTATTGTAATATAAGACTAAAAACATGTAAACTATTTAATATACAAATAATCTGCAAATTATAATTTGTATTATAAATTAATTAATTTAAATATATGGTATATTTAACTTTTATTTAATCAATAATTTTAATAAAATAAAATTTGAGTTAAGTTAATGATATTTAGAAACATTGACAAAAGTCTAGTTACTAATAATTTTAACATATAAATAGAAAAATAAATATTAATTAGTTATTTTGATTTTATATATTTGATTTATCTCAATAAAAAACTTTAATTTAATTTTTTACTAATTTTACTGAAGCATACATTTGTTTGTATTTTACAAATTCAATTCAATTTATAAATCTTATGGACTCAATATTAAAAAATAATAAAAGTCTAGCATTTCTTTAGTAAAACTTAACTATTTTATATAATATAATAATATTACTACTAATAAAATATAATTAAAGTAACTATAAATTTTGAGCTATCGATATTTAGATCAAATGTAAAGACAAATAAATAAAAATTTATAATAAATTTTCCATAGAAATTTTTATATAATTTCTCATGAATAAATTTTTATAGAAATTTACTTTATTTTTATAATATTTAATCATATATGACTATTGCAATAATGTATTACTAAATAAATAATTTACAGTATTGTACAGAACATTACATTACTATACAAATGCTATCTTTAAATATTAAATTAATATAATTACCAAATAAATTATTATAATTGTATTTTTTTTAATTTATTCATAATTCAGTTATTTTTAATTAGTTTATAAAAATAATAGAAATTTAAAAAATAAATAAATAAATAAAAGGTAATTTAATTTTCACGAACTCCTGAAAGGAGATCGTATATCCATTCTATAAGTCTGTCTGTCTGTCTGTCCGGTGTCCTACGAGGATATAGGTTCGAATCCACACTCTGCTACACAATTTTTTTGAACTTTTTTCTTTTTTAAGTTAAGGAGTTCGTATGGAAACGCTTTTGAAGCATTCTCAACTGGTTAATATTAAATAAACTTTGAATAATAATATTTAGTTATTAGTAATAATTATTGTATTGCTATATGAAAACAACTAAAAAAATTATGTTTTTATATAATAAACATTTTTTAGAAACTCCAGAAATTTTTCAATTATTTCAGTAATTTCTTTTGCAAACTACTACTTAAATACCCAATAAATATCTCAAGTATTTATGATTTAATATTACATTTAATTCCTATCAATTAATTAAGCATTTAATTGAAAGCCACAAAAAACTCAATACTCGTTGTTATGTTATCTTTCTATTCATTCATTTTTATTTATACCTTAAATATTGAACATAATATCTAATGAAACTCAATCTAATGTATCAAAGGAATGCTATGTAATAATGAATTGATTTCATATTTGCAAACAAACAACAAATATTTAATTCAATAATATATATTATATGATACATATCTAGTTTGACACAGATTGTATCTATCAATATATGTGTGTTTTAATATATACAGTTATGTAATATTTATTGAACAATACTTTTTTATGCAATAATACGTTGAAACTCATTGTATTTTTAATAATCGATTTATTTATTTTTAAAATTAATATATTTTGTATTTATATATTAGTTTACTAATATTTACAGATGTATCATGAGATATAAAATGCATGCCAATTGAAATCAGTTATTTTTTGTGAAATTTTTTTATCTATAAATAGGTCGGTAGGTATTTGAAGATATGTAATAATATATTGATAAAACAATGTTTGATAAAATTGTCGGAATTATTGAATTTAAATATATTTGTTAATGTATAATATGAATATTGCTTTTTATCTAAAATTTGTCTTTTAAAGTTATATTAAAAGTATTCATTTTACAGATTATATACAGAATAATTGTTTATATTAATTGATATGTAAAGTGACCCCAATTATGACCCATTACATAGAAACTGAATGAACATTTTATTATAAACTAACAGCAAATTTATTAATTATTAGTTAGAATATAATATTTTATTTGGTTGTATAGGTCAGGCCCGTTGTGATGAGCTGTCATCATCACAATCATTATTGTAACGGTTTTAGTGTACAATCTTTTAATGTAATATTCATTATTGTAATTATTATTGCAATGCATTTTTGTATTACAAAAGTATGTTTTGTGATAAAACATTAAAACAAAAAAGCTATTGCAATGCAATACAATATAATGATATATAGTTTATACAAACTTAACTTAATTGGCAAAAGCATTGGCGTAGGTCTTAATAATGATGACATTTGTACGCCTTTTAATAAAAAACTATATCTAATTGTTAAGCACATAATATTACTAAAATAATTTCGATTAATAAAAAACATTTTTACATTTTTTAATATTAAAGTATTTTAATCAATAGATTTAATAATAGTATTAAATTTTTATTTGGCTATTAAGAAGTTATAAAATTTATTAACAGATAAGTAATTCATAAACTATAACACAAATATTATTAAAGTATAAATAATAGAAATTCAAATCAATTAAATCATAAATTAAATAAATTAAATACTACTAATGAGTTTATTTACTGTTTTATGTTTATGAGAGTTAAAATGGATATTATTAAAAATATTGTATAAATTTTCGTTATAGCAATTTTTGCTTCTATAGAGTATATTTTAATATATTTTAATGTAATACAATACAAAATATATCAAATTAAATTAATTTATTAAATTTTGTATAATAGGTCATCTTTTTGATTAACTCTAAACTAAAATTTTAAAACATTTATATGTTTTGAATTTAAATATGACAAATATGATAAATTAAAAATAAATTTATCAAATACTATATATGCATAATTTATATTTGAATTAAATAAATAAATTTATATATTTATAGAATAAAATGACGTAAAGCAAGAAAAAATACTAATAATTAATTGCTACAAATGTAATAATTTTTACAAAAAAATTGATTTTGTTTTTACTATACTCTAATTGGTTACTTATTATTAGCTATATATAGAAAAAATGATGTAAATGTAAATTAGATAGTATTTGTTCAAACAATTTATAAATATATGATATAAATATATTTTAATATATTTATTGCATATTAATTATTTTGATACTTTTCTATATTTAATGACATAATTATATGCTTAACGTAAATTTGCTATTTTGTCAGTTAAATTGTCAAAAACATATAATTTAAAATAGCATTTAAATATATTTATTAAAGAATTACTTAAATTGTTCAATAAATCATATTTATAATATTAAATTATTTTTAAAATGTTATTTAAATAACAATTTAGTAGTTATAAGCATTATTTTGTACAAATAAACTAAGGATATTTTTTAAAAATAAAATTCAAATAATATTTTTTTTAAGTTAATTTATTATTGTCAGCATATTTTTCTTATTTTACTTGTAATATTATATAGGAAATGTTAATAATTTTGATTTATAACAAAATAGTTTTAATAGTTGATAGTTTTGAAATGAAACATATATTGAATAAAATTAAACAAATGACAAATATTAAATTAAATATTGTTAAATATACTTTATTTTATTTAGATATATTGTTATTAATATAATGTAATATATTGTATTTAATACAATTATACGCAATTCACAATATATGGTATATCTAAATATTTACAATTCAAATACACTTAAATAATATGATATAATGTTATCTATTTTTAAATTTTTGATAAATTTTACGAAATATATTTCTATATGAATTTCTATATTATATTTTATACATATAACTATAAAATATAGAATAAGATATAAACTAATTTTGTTCATATAAATTAAAATATATGTTTTATTCAACTTTGTAGTCTTTTTTATCAATATGCTATGAATTTAGAAAAAAATTTATTTAATGTTATATGTTGATGCAAAATAAATAATACAACATTATTATAGTATTATAGTATTGAACATATAGAATATATTAATTTATATAACTTATATACATATAATGGAAATATGTTTTTTTGTTATTTATTATATTAAGAGATATTTGTCAATACATGAGATTGTTGTTAGTGCTCAGGGAATATACTAATGGAATACAGGGTATTGTATTAAATATATAAAAATATTATGTATAGGTATTGTTGAATATAAGTATAAATATAAAAATACTTATTATTTATAGAAGAAATTTATATAAAAAAATTGCTATAATATTTTTATATATAAATATAGTTCAATATATATTTATATAATATAGTATATGTATAAAATTATAACAATATTGATGTTTGAAAATTTTGAAATAAATAGACAATACATTTGGTGAGACGCGATATGAAGATGAGACGAGACAAGCAATGATTGAGATGAACAAACTGTTTCGACACCTGTTCCCACTGGTGCCCGATAAGGCTCATTATATATGGAAAGCCAGTCATTTGGGAGGTTCCCTAACATTAGATCAGCCCCGACATCAAACTTCATATATAGAACATATTGAAAATCCCGAACCACTAGTACGCCATTCCTCGACACCTCAAAGTGAAGCGAATGTCAATAAAATTAGAGAAGAGTCGTCTCAATTTGAAGACCTACCGATAGTCAGCTCTGTGGTCACTAAACCGACACCTGTGTTATCACCGATTCTGGCAAATAATTATCACATTATTAAGTCTGGCCGACGAATGCAAACGACACCACTCGGCAAAAGGGGTCCGGAATGCATGAGGAAGTGTATCGCACAGGGAGTACTACATCCCGTTCAGTGTCACTCACTCTGCTAAGTCTTGCACACACTTTCGCACATCCTTTTCCTCTATAATTACATTTCTGTGAGTATAGTATATATCATATTTTATATCAATATACCTGTACTAACATAACATATACTGGATTTTGTCAAATAAAGGTTGAATTGATTGGACGTATCACCAATTGGGCCAAAAATAAATCCAATTAATTACAATTAATTGTTATAAAGAATATATAATTTTACAACTCCTTAAACATTATTATAAATATCAATAAAATAATTGATAGATTTAATGATTCAGTTATAATAACAATAAATCAAAAAAATCAGTTTTGAGTTGTTTTATGTCAAATATGTCAAACACCAGAATAAAATACCCGGAAAAATAATTATACATTATATTTGCAATAAATACTTGTCGTCTAAATGTTTTTTAATTTGTTTAAAATGTGCAAACTATGAACTTTGTTTACGCTAATGTCATTTAACTTTTAAATCAATAGTCAATTTTATGTTATTTTTGTATTTTATGTTAACGTGAAGTCCTATCACTCATTTTTTTTGCTAAGTGACCGACAAATAAATATTATTATAATTGTTTTGAATAAAACTTTTATTTGAAGATTTCAAGCAAATTAACTGTTAAAAACATATAAACATATTTGTACATTGCATACATAAATTTAGTAATAAATGTATCATTTCTTAGATTAAATATTTTAATTTTTAAAACTTAGTGACAATACAGATATTGTTAATTTATTACAATGTGTTTAGACTCTCTTTTTATTATTAGTCAAAATATTTTGTTCAATATTTAATAATTATAAATAAATAAATATAACTGTAATAAAAGGTGAAATATAATGTTATCAAATTGATTAAATATTATAATAAAATTTTTAAAAACTACAAAAATATTTATAACTTTATGTTAGTTATTCTCTTACAATTTGTCATTATTTGAAATAAATTTATTATTATAAAAATAAATCTATAATCTCTGTTATAACAATATTTCTTAATAAAATTATTGTTAAAAAATGTTTTCAATAATTATATTATATATAAGTCTATTACTAAATTTTTAAAATAAATTTTATGATTGTGTAAAATAGTCTATTATAAAAAAATAAATTATCAAAATTATATTAATACATAATAGCAATATTATGTTTCTTTTAAATTTTATAGTTTTCCTTTTTAAAATTATATCTATTTGTTATATTAATAGTCTGTATTGTATAAGATATAAATTTATAAATTTATGTATAAATTATTTAAATAATTATAACTTATTTGCAACTTTTTATGTTTTAATTTAAACAAAAATAAAAGCGATTTTCACAATATAAATAAAAGTTAATCTTAGGTTATTGTATATACTGTACTATACATTGTATTTCGGGGTATTATCTATAATTTAAAGGTATGCTTTTGTTTAATAATATATCATACAATTATAGTCTTATAAACCATTTATTTCACCGATTGCTATGTATTTTGTATATATAATTGAATAATATGTTATAAAATATTTGTTCAACTATTTGTAGTATTTATTGATTTTTATGTTATTTATGTGTTTACTTTATCTTAACAAATGTCTATAGACTAACATTGGCTTTTAAAATAGAATATTTGATAAAAAATAATATATAATATAATACCAAAAATTGTTATTTTTAGTAACAAAGTTATAATAATAGTCATAAAATACAATGAAATTGTTTATCCAAAACTAATTATTAAATTCTAATTATAGATCATATTAATAGCAAATCATACAAAACAATAGTTAAATATTTTATATGGATATAAATTTATGTATATATATATTAATATATTATTAATAAATTTTTATTGTATTAAGATCCCAATGTCCTAATAAATATTGGAAATGATTAAAAGCTATGATTATATATGATTTTGATTGGAGTATCAATAAAAATAATTAATGATTTCCATTTAAATTTAGTTAAATACTAAAAATAATTAACAATAAAATTATATAAAAACAAGTTAAAATAAATAAAATAAAATTAGATAACTATTTACCAATTAAAAAATTATATAATGAATTCATAAAAATATTATTAATTTTGATTCATAAAATAAATATAATATAAATTTAAACATACAGTATGTATAAAGATATAAATGGAGATAAAGTTGTATATTAGTAATACTAATTTAGTACCCAATCTTGTTTTTAGACTTTTAAATTTAAATTTACAAATTTTAGGTTACAATTGGTTAAACAATAATATATAAATAAATCATTGAAAAGTATGTATTATTTTTGTGAGAACTAAATCTTTTTAATAGTTTATATAAGTTATGTTCATTCAATAGATTTGATGATTGTATATATAATATATACTGTATATATATATATATATATATATATATATAAATTATAATTTATATATATTAAGCTGCGTTCACACAAACGTCAAGTTAACTTATTATAGTAGAATTAACTTAAGTTTTGGTTCACATATAAACTTATTTGAGTTAACTTTATTTAAGTCAAGTACAGTAAGTAACCCTTCATAAGTAAGTTTACTTCATTAAGTCAATGTGAAGACAAAACTTACAAACTTAGTCAATAAGTGTTAAGTATAATAAGTAAACATTTTAAGATTTTAAATGCTTGCTTCACTGTCCCTCAAAAATCAGTTTAATTTTACCTTTAAATTATGAATAGTACTTATTTTTTAAAATTTGTATACAATATGCCTATCATTATTAATTCTATTTCTTATTTTGAAAATATAATATAAGACAATTAAATTTTTATATCTAATTATCATTTGAATTAATAAAATAATTTCAATAATTTGATTAATTTTATAACAACTGATAAACTCAAGTATGGCTGTATGAACACGTGTTACTTAAAACTTGAGTTTAAGTCAAGTTTACTCATTCAAGCATTGGTTTGAACGCAGTTTTAGACTTTTTGTTTGTTTTATTGAAAAAGTTGCTTAAACTAAGTAAATGTTTCTATTTTTTAATTTTTTAATTTATGTTTAATATACTATATTATAGTATATTATTTAAACATTCGTCTATTTTTATATTCTACATTAATTCAGTGTAACTCATAAGCTATTTATATAAGATTATAAAATTCATTAAATTTAAACGAAAAAATAACAGATAAAAAACAAATCAATAATCGATTTTTCAAAAAAAAATCAATTTAACTTAAAAAAGTTTTGTATTTGAGATAAAAAATTTATATTATTGTCACTATTTTTTACGATCCCATAAGTCAATACTGATATGCATTTATTTCTATATAATCTAATCAATTGAAATGGTTTGAACACTAAAGGAATTAAAAATAAAAATCTGTTTATTAAATACAAAATAAAACTATAGTATCTATTATATAATAATAATATATAAAAGGGTTATTCATTAATCTCGCGCATGGGGTTTTTGCTATAACTCTTAAACGGAGTGAGATATATTAATTTTGTAAAAAGTGTATTAAAATATGATTTACGCGTGATATCATAAAATATAAAATTTTTAATTTTGATAACGTGATCATATTTATGACGGGCTGTTTGTAAACCACTATGTCACAACCTAACCTATAAATGATAGAATAAAATTTCAATAGCAATTTTTTAAAGCCTGACTTGAAAAATTATGGGAAGAAAAAATTTTTAAAATTGGTCGAAAAATAAATTTTTTATGGCATTTCAAACTTGTGAAAAAACACATTATATAAAATAATCAAAAATAAAATGACGTTATTTATGGATAGTATACACTTATAAGATAAAGATTTTAATACTATTACTTATTCTAAAAACTAAATTTTTTTATGTCAAATATTTTTTTAGATATTAAAATTACAATAAAAACATAGCATTATAATTTGATAATGTAATTTAATTTTAAATTTAATTATCTAAAAAAATATTAGACATAAAAAAATTTTGTTTTTAAAATATGTAATAGTTTTAAAATCTTTATCTTATAAGTATATACTATCCATAAATAACGTCATTTTATTTTTGACTATTTTATATAATGTGTTTTTTCACAAGTTTGAAAAGCCATAAAAAATTTATTTTTCGACCAATTTTAAAAATTTTTTCTTCCCATAATTTTTCAAGTCAGGCTTTAAAAAATTGCTATTGAAATTTTATTCTATCATTTATAGGTTAGGTTGTGACATAGTGGTTTACAAACAGCCCGTCATAAATATGATCACGTTATCAAAATTAAAAATTTTATATTTTATGATATCACGCGTAAATCATATTTTAATACACTTTTTACAAAATTAATATATCTCACTCCGTTTAAGATTTATAGCAAAAACCCCATGCGCGAGATTAATGAATAACCCTTTTACATATGTTATTTATCTTCAAAAATAAATCTATACATTTTTAAATAAATAAAATTTAATTAAATATAACTTTAAATATAAATAAAATACAGTATAAATTTTAGGAGAAATTCATTCATAAAACTTATTGTTATATCGTATAACATTAATACATATGTATATTCAATTCAAATGTATAATAAATAAAAAATAATATATAGTGTATAAATACTAACTTATTTATACTATATTTATATACTTATTTATAATATACTATAGAATTTATCACAACATTAATTATTGTATTTTTTATAACATGTCCTTGTTAATTATTATTGGTAAAATTGTTAATGACTAGAAAACATGTGAATAAACCAATTTTTATACTGTATAGTATAATATTTAAAATATTTTTTTATATAATACCTTAATTACAGACTGTAAATGAATTTTATGTTATATAGTATATTATTATGAATTATTCCGTTACAATATAATTAGACTATTGCAAAAAAACCTACAATTATTTGCTATTATTTATGACTCAGTAAAACTATACAGAGTATATTGTACTTAAGTTAGTTATTTTTAATATTAATTTTTATTTATAACATAAAATATTTTTTAAATTTTAAATTAATAGTTTGAGTTATTATAAACTAAACTCAATTATTAAAGACTAAGATAAACTAATATATTAAATATTGAAAAATTGATGTCAAAAATTGTTAGTGGGTTTCGATAAATGATATTAAGTGTGCATTCATACAGTATAACAATATGATATTTCATGATATTTATTTGATGTCAAATTTAATTTGAGATAAGTTTAAGTAATTTGATAATATATCTAATAGTTTGACATATTATATGTTTAAAAAGGTCTATAAATATGATAAATGAGTTGATTTTCTGTGCCATTTGTTATTAAATGAGTACTCAAAAGTTAAGTATCTAAAAAATATTTTTACATATTTGAAATGATATCAAAATAGTATATATTAGTACATTAGTATAATATATTAGACAAATTAGTATATAAAAATAAATAAAAATAATTATCTTAAAATGAGATTTCCATCATATAATCAAGCATCTATATTATAATATGTATTGCTTTAAATAAATATTTTTTACATATTTTCATTGTTTCACATAACTCTGTAATTATAGAATTTTGTATTTAAAATAATACTGATTTTAAAATTATAGACTAAATATTAAAATGTAGAAAAATTTAAATAAATAAAACAATATTTAAAATATAAAATTTTATACAGTACTGTCTTATTTATAATTTATAAATTTTATTTAAGTAGAATTTACTTGTAATAAATGTAATATTAATTTAGTTTATTAACAGTATTAAATTAGTTAAAATTTTTGTAAATGGAATTTTATAATAATTATATATATATATATATATATATTAACCGATTTCTAGATTTAGTATATTTCATATTTCTATTACTAAAATATATTTCTGGAGACTCTAAAAATATTTATTGAATCTCACAAATTTGTATCATTTATTATATATAGTTATTTAATGTATAGTATTGATATCCCACTTGTATGATAGGTATTTACAATCGATATATTATTGCTATGAATACATGCAATTTATAACTGAATTGAAGTCAAAGCAAATAAATAATGAAAACGATTGGTTATATTTTTGCCAACATTTGTTAGATTTATTATATTTAAATAGTAAAACTTGTGGGTTAGAGTCATCTTCAATTAAACTAACAACCAATATATACGCTTAATCTAGTACTAAATCATAATTTATCAACCATATTTATTATATTATATGATAAATTTATCAATAAATCATATAACTTGTATTGTTGTACTTTATTTATAATAAACTTTTTTAAATTGTCATAATATTAATATATTATTAGAATCTAAAACATTACTTATAACTTATATAATATACTTTATATAAACATATTTGTATTATTCAAAATGTTTATTTATTTAATTATTAAAAATTATTGATTTAAAATATTTTTTTTTATTTCAAAGATTTGATTATTTATAAGTAAACATGATTTTAAAAATAATTATAAATTATATTACCGTATATTAATTATAATTTATGTTGATAACTTATATATATAATACAGTATATAAATAAAATAAATATTTAGATAATTAAATTAATATATTAATAAATAATTCTTAATATTTAAATAATATAAATAAATAATATATAGTATATTATATATACTGTTTATATAGTTATATGCAAAAAATTGTGAAATAATTATAATAACTTATAAATAAATCAATAAAAAGATGTGACAAAAGTAATGCTTAATTGGTTAGAGTTGGTGACAGTCGCCGGCATCGCTACCGGCCTATAGAACTGCCAATTGTAATACAGGGTATCCTTTGGTTTCAATATAACCGAAAATGTGGTACAATTGTTGGCACACATTGGCGACGGCTTGAGGACAATAAGCCGATAACCAGATCCCTGTGTTAGCCATACATTGGCGAACTCGGTCTTTGGCATTGAAAACTTTGGTGATTTTGGACCAGATATGAAAACAAAGCGCTGAAGAGCCACTTCGGAACTGTTGGGAACAAAGTTTGGTCGAACCGATAGTTTACGAATCACTCGAATGGCTTCAACCCGATTGACTTTCCACTCGACGTGAATGTCAGGCTTCTGGACAAATACATTGTCCAAACTCTTGTTATTGACATTCAAAGAGTTGGACAGTAATGACATCATATCTTTTAAACTATCCATTTGTTTTGTGTCACAATTGCTGACCAATCGGGTCGTTCCGAACTCAAGTGGTTCGCGGTTTGCTAAGTAGGTGTCAACTAATGTTTTGGCAGTGATTTCATTGATAATAATATCTTTGATAATAAATGGCTTTTCATTGTTGACATACTCTTTGGCCAAAAGTGGGAAATCTGTTAAATCGGAGGCCTTAAAGACTCGATCGCAAGGCCAACAATCGAGACCAACCGATCCGTAAAAGGGATTCTCAACAATACATTCCTCGACATCCCATCCGATGAGGTGTTTGTTATGTCTCATTACAGGTAACGTCCAAAGTCTGAGTTGTCTCATAACCGGATAAATCAATTGCTGACTGTTTCTTAAGATAAACCTCTGTGTCGGACAATGACTCGAAAGAAATAAAATGATTAACAATAAGATAATCAATACTTTCATTAACTTTAAACAACATTTCATAAGAAAACATAAAACTTTGTAAAGAAATATAAAACAAGTTTTTAGTAATCTATTGAAGCGATTGTCGTTCACACAGTCTGTTGGATCAGTTGTTAAGTGATGACCACTATCTTCGTCAACAAATACTTCATCAATGAGTTGATTCAATTCTTGTTCATTAATATTGAATCTGTTGATCATCTGATCAAATGAGATCAACTCTTTCTCAATACATTTGAGGTCACAATTGAATGCCATTTATGTGTTTGTATGACAACTTGCAGTCATTTCTATAGATTTGATGTCAATAAACAACTTTTCAAAGCATTTGATCCAAGTTTTCAATTAATTGTCAATTAATTGTCAATTATTTGATAAAAGCTTTTATGTAATAATTATATCAATAATAATGTGTTTATTGTGTGAATGTTTGGTGTGTTTGATATGTTGAGTGACATCTATTGTCGACAATTGCAATACATATGCATTGAATACAATACTTATTGTATTTGAATGACAGCTGAGTTGAAACACACATTGCGTTCACTGTTTTGTTGTTATTATTATAAGAATAAGTGTTTATTAAACACTATTTTATGAGTCAATTGTTTTGAATTGAATTATTCCAGTGATTGACGAATGCATTGACTTATTGTTTAATACATTAAAATACATATGAATTGACAAAACAATTGATTGATTGATGTATTGAATCAATTAATGAATCATTTGTTTGTGTCTTTGAAGAAGTTGTGATCGTCATCGTCGGCATCAAAGTGAGTGATCACTGGATCACACCATCGCTTCCAACCATTGATTTGATGCAGAATTCAATTGTTTTCACACAATGTGTCGACAATGAAGACAATCTAAATGTTAGACAATATTATAATTTTTGAATTAATTTTTTCCAATTAATTAGTCATTTGTTTTTGAATTAAAGTCTGTAAGCAATGATTTGTTGGACGATTTGGTGGAAGAAGTACTGATCGGTGTATACTTTGATGTCCACCGCGCGGCCAAACATACAAAGAGTTTGTTTGTTGACGAATCAACTGCTGAAGAGTTAGTGATTAAAAAGACATTTGTTTAGACATTGATTTTGATTCAATTGTTTATTCACACAGTTTTTAATTATTATAAATATTTTTTACTATTTTTAAATACCGGTAAATATCTAGAAAAATAAATCTTAAAATTTATTTTTCAATTATTAAGTTAAATATATTATATAAACAATTGAATCAAAATAACATAATTTTGTATTATTATTATTGTAATACTAATTAAATTTATATATTTGTTTATTTAGGATCGATAAATATGGTATTATTAAATATTTTACAATATTTGTTTACATAGTCGTACACATAAACTATCTATTGAACTAAAATCTATTGAATTTAACTAATTGAATCAATCAATCATAATTATTCAACAAATAAACATAAAATCTATGACAAAAATAGTGAGGTTTTTTAGGAAAATTTATAGCAAACAATTGGTAAAAATAATTTTCAATGTAAATGTTTTTTAAGTCACTGTAAGACTACTGTATATATTTATTATACCACAACTACAGTATATATATATGTACGACATGTAGTTGTATCTAAAACTACAAAAAAATATTTAAAATCTCAAATATTTTAGCTAAAAGAATGATTAGATATTTGTTTCAGTATTTTCTCAACAAATATGATAATTATTAAATTTTATTAAATAGATTATGACATAGAGTTGAATGCAATTATATGTAAATTTGAGCAAAATTGACATTGGTAAAATTGCATGCAATTATACATAGATAAAGTTGCACTCCATTGTAAAATTGATGTATAGTTGCATTTAATAATAGCTCAATTACAGCAATTGAAACAATTTTATGAAACCATTAAATGTAATACCATTTTATGATTATCATCATAAATGGTATTAATTACTTTTTCGATGTCTACAATTAATTAGTTAATTTTTGTTGTCCATCACTTAAGAGAGAAGCATTTAGTGATAAAAAACATTTTGAAAAAATTTGACTTTTTTATACTTCAAATAAAATTATATGACCGCAACTATACTTGAATTATAGCAAACATTATTTTACTTTCCGTAATATTACAAAAATGTGTGCAAATATATCCAGATATAATTGCATGCAATTCTATGTCAGCTAAGACAGTACTGTAAAATCTATAGTGTAAGTACTGGTAAATATAATTTATGGTATTTACCGGTAATTTATTAATTTTTTCATTAGAAAAAATATAAACAATGCTTAATAAATAATCTTAAATTCTAAATAGTTTTTAATAATAGATAAAATATCAAATTTAATGGAATTATTTAGACTTTAAAAACTTAAATGTTTATTTTAGTTCAATTTTTTCTATAGATTTTTCAAAAAGCTTTGAGATAAAAATTATTTTTATAAATATTTGATTTTATGTTAATATTAAAACTGATTTATTTATTCAACTTTATGTTAATTTAACACAAATTTGATTAACATTTATGTTTTTAATTTACCCATCTATGAATATAAATTTATCAAATTTATTTGATGTACGATTATGTGAGCAATTATAGTAAATAGTGATTTAAAATAAATATCAATAATAGCTATAATAGACAAGAAAGGGACGGACATATTTGGGGAATTGCCAGTTAAGAAACAACACGAGTGTGAGTGTCCTAATTGTCACCGAAATTTGGCCGCTTCTCGGTTTGCACCGCATCTCGAAAAATGTATGGGAATGGGACGTAACAGTTCACGAATTGCCAGCAAAAGGATAGCCAATACATCAATGAAGAACAATGATTCAGATGCTGATGAATATGATAACAATGCAGACACTGATTGGAACGCCAACGGAGGGGACAAACCAACAAAAAAGAGGACAAAGAGACTCAAGAATGGCAACAATGGTATCGGAAACGGAATCCATAAAAGGGTTTATAATTCCAAACAAAACAAATCGGGTCTTAGTTCTAGTAAATGATTATTTATTTAATTTAATTTAATTAATTTGTGTTTTTGTACATTATATACCTATTGTATTATTGCAATTAATATTAATTATGATATAATAATATTGAATTTATTGTATAATTGATTATTCTATTACGTTATTCAGTATAACATAATTTTTCACATTTGTAAATTATAATTGAAGATTTCTATAATACAATACAGTATTTACTGTAGTACTGTATAAGTCTAAGGTAAGTGCTTTTACTGTTATTATCACATTCATCAATATATATATTATATACAGTAAATATTATACACATTTCCAATATGACTAATCAGTTATATAACAAAATAATATTTTGCAATATAAATGATATACAATGTATATATATTATTATATAACTGATTACCGGTAATCATAATTTTGAATGGGTAGCAATAGAGATACAATTTAAAAATTTATTTCAATACAAATTTCATAATATATATGAATAACTATTTATTTTAGTAAACATTTTATACTAATTATTTATCTATAGATAACTTGATTTAAACTTTTTTAAACTATAAAATACATATTTTATATTATAGTAAATAATTTCAAGCAGTTATAATACTTATATGATTATAAAATCATAAAAATACGAGTTAAGTAAAAACTAATATAATTTTTAAAGTATGTAAAATAGTTTTTGTATTTTGTTTTAACAAATTGTTGGCATAGTTAGTGTCGGGTCTATCTATTTGACAGTTATTATTAGGTGAATGCTCTCAATATAAATGTTATAAATATAACCATTCGATGAGTTTATTTATTTAATTTTTTTGCAAATATTTGTTTAATTCAAATGATGTTTAATTTGATTTAATCATAAATTTTATATTGACTTCAAGCAAACCAGTCGACCAGTGACCCCACCCTATGGTCATACCTGTGCTCTCCATAGACTATAAAGTTTAAACTATCGAAACACTTGACTCTACCTCTTCTCTCAAAACAACTGATAATAACTTAAAAACTATTTCTAAATATACTTTATATTTACTGTATTTAGAGTTCGGGAAACATTCTAAGGGAAGGAAGTTCCTTAATAAAATCCCTCCAATTTTCGCGGAAAATATTTTATATTTCTACAATAAATAAACCTAAATCTACCTAAAACTTAATTTTTAGCATAAAATTTCATTGAAATATTTAAAAAATTAATTTAATTTCAATGAATTTAGTGTTTTCATGGATCACTGGATCACACACTAACAATAAGACTCAAAATACAGTTTAATACAACATTTGTTATTCAAATCTTATTATAAAATTTGTTGTATAAGGAAATTGATTCCTGAGAATTGTCAGGGAGAAGGAAAATAAAAGGAGGGATGGAATTTGCCCGAACCCTAACTGTATGTAAATGTTTGCACTGACAATATGGTCCCCGAAACCAAACCCAATGTTTAGTTTGAATGTTTGCACTCAAACTGTGTAACCATTTATTGCAATTAACTTATGTATCGATTAATTGAATTTTCATTTATTTAATTACAATTAAATGATATCTTAATTCAATAATATTGTCAAACAGTGTCTCAATTTGATTGTCAATTGTTTTGCTTATGGATTAAGTGATTGTTTTCAATCAAATTGAAAAAAATATTATAAAAGGGTTTAACAAATGTTATGATTTTAGTGAACGTTATTAAAGAGTTGTCCACTCATTGACTGATTGACTATATTTTGATGACTGACCGGTCTGTCTGTCAATAGTTGACATCACTTGAAGACATCATTACATTATTGACACCAATTGGTCACTAAAAGACACAGTTATGTCACCAAATGATAACCAGTTGTCTCATGTATGACAAGATATGCTATTATTTTCTAATTGTCGTTAATTTGTAAGTATATTGATATCAAAACAAACAGTAATTTTTCAAAAACAAACCAAAATTTAATTATAATTTGTTTGATTAACAGATCCAATGAAACTTTGGTTACAATCATCGGTCAAACTATTGAATGATATTATTAGTCGTTAATTGAGTTGATCCAGTGTTGTTGTAACAACAGTTGTGACCATTGATGTCATAATTTTGTTTTTTTAGTTGTGTTGACACATAACTCATTATTATTACAATAGATTATAATCTATAACCACAATCACATCCCCGGAAATTATGGGCAAAATTTTGTCGAAGATTTTTGGCAATAAAGAGATGAGAATTTTAATGCTGGGATTAGATGCGGCGGGAAAGACAAGTACGACAACTACTGACTTGAAATCATATATCATTTTCTTCAGAAACTATTAACCATTTGTTTTTTTTTATTTCTTTTGATGAACAGCTATATTATATAAATTAAAATTAGGTCAATCAGTAACAACTATTCCGACGGTTGGATTCAATGTAGAGACCGTCACCTATAAAAATGTCAAATTTAGTGTTTGGGTCAGTATTTATGCATATACTTGATCTCAATTGTTGTAAAACACGGTATAATATACAGTATATATACAATGATTTGTTTATCGTATTACAGGACGTCGGCGGTCAGGATAAGATCCGACCTCTTTGGAGGCATTACTATACTGGAACTCAGGGTCTTATCTTTGTGGTCGACTCGGCCGATAGAGACCGTATCGATGAGGCCCGACAAGAGTTACACAAAATAGTGAACGACAGGGAAATGAGAGAAGTCATAATACTTGTGTTCGCCAATAAACAGGACTTACCCGATGGTATGAATTAATGATTGATTATAATTGTGATTATTGTAATTAAAATAAATATTATAGCAATGAAACCACAAGAAATTCAGGACAAGTTGGGACTGACGATGACGAGTCTTCGTCAGCGCAATTGGTACGTCCAGCCCGCCTGTGCTACCACTGGTGACGGTCTCTTTGAGGGACTCACGTGGCTTATGTCCAATCATAAGACTTAATATTTGTAGATTTAAGTGATTTAAAATGTTTTAACTCATGTTTAGAACAATTTTTGTATTATTAATAATTTTAATTATATTTAATAATTAAGTCGTTTATGAAAGTATGTCAATACAATTTCCACAAATTATAATATATTTTTAATTATTAATTAATTATATCAGATTTTGTTTTTTTTTGATTGCATTGATGCAAATTTGTTGGTTTAAAGTTTTTTATATTATACTATTGCATAACAAACAAATTATATGTATATTACAATACATTTGCGAGATTTTTCTGTATTGAGAAGTACTGTGAGTACACTATAATTATATCTTGAGTTTACTTCACAATACATTTTGTTCCAAATAAAGCATCATTTCATAGATTATATGGTTTTAAGAAAAACTAATTTTTATAATATAATTTATATACAGTATATAATATATTTACCTATTTAATAGTTAATAATAAATTTGACTAAAAATAATTTTTGATTCATTTACTCAGTTATCTAAAAACATAACAAAAGTATTTTTTAAAATATTTGTATTTAAGACTTATTAATCTTCAAATTTTTTGATGATTTCTATATTATGTAAATAATAAACTCAATTCAAGTAAAGCTTTAATTTTATTTATAATATTTGGCAACATTTATATATTTTATTTTTTAAATATATTTTATACAAATTTATGAAATATGATTCGCCCAATAAAAAGGCGAAAATTGTTTTGAAAACCATTTTCAATGATAAGAATTTTGACAAAATGAACATTTGGTTTAATAGTGTGTAAAAATAATGATCAAACAAAAAATATGTATTTATATGACTATTGGATAAATATAACAAATTATCAAAAATCATATCATTAAAAATGTGAATATTTTTATACATTATATTACAAATTGATGTTAAAAAGATTTGTCATTTCAATTATTAATTTGAATATAATTATGTTAATGAACAATGTTTCAAATTCAATGCATTTAAATCTAATTTTATATACATTTGTGAGGTTAGCAACATATTTCTTATTTATAAATTTATATATATATACTTAAATATACATTTATATAAATACTTAATAATTTAAAACATAATAATTTCGTGGAAATTACAAAAACATGATTTTCTTTTAGTCTGTCGGGACATAAATTTCAAATGATATTCAAAAATGAAATGAAAAACAAAATCACATTTCAATTCAGATCATAAGTTTGCGAAACAAAAACTGTTTTCTTATCCTTTTGTTTATTGTTTTAATTCAAAATTAGCCATAATTTACTTTATAATATAAAATATGATTTATAAATTATGAGTGGAGTGGTGAGGGAGTGCCGGCGACTTTACGACTCCTGGATATCTTAGACGTGATTTGTACTGTTATTTAATATAAAATTAATTTTAAATCCATTGAATACTTTTTCTCTTCAAAAACGGTAAACTTCATAATGCCTTTTGTTAATATTAAAATCAAAAAAATTAATAAATATTTAATTTATTAATTATTGAATTGCTTTTGATTGGAAAGAAGTTTACAATCATTATTATCCCAGTCATTGGGATAAATGTTTATCAATGAATTATCGTTGCGGCCACTTATCAAATGTAGTTTTCATATGTTAAGTGGTCAGTAGGACTTCCAGCCAACAGGGACAGGAAGTTATATATTGTCGGGAATAGTTAGAACCCCAACCCTTGTAGAAACTGATACGAAAAGCATTTGTATCCACAGGTCCATCGGTCAGTTCACGATAGGATTGTGCGACTTTGAAATCAAATACTTTAGTACTAAATCCGGGAAATACTTTATATACAGTTAGGTTGCGTGTGTTGGGCGGATCCATTGTGGGTGAGTCAACAAATATTGGATATTTTGACCGATTGTGAAGCCACACACCGTCCAACTTCCTGGTTATGGTTACACCACAACCTATCTTCTCACGGGTTCGCCTAACCGTTGAGTCCCTATTAGAGGGCGATGTCGGGAACCACTGTTCCAGCCATAGACCGGAACCTTGAGGATGATGTGCAAATACGTTGATACTATTGTCATAAACCGGGAACAGTCGGCCCACTCTATGCTTGAGTTCCCAATAAGCTAATGTACACCAATACCCACAACTTTCTGGTGCCTCAACTCCTATTAAAATATCAAATAAATTATTAATTTTTTTTTAAAGCCAACAAAATTCTTTCTAAACAGTATTTTTATACTAATATTTATTTTAATTTAGTAATGTTTATGAATTTGAATAGAAATTAATCTAAGAGAAAGAAAGTTTTAAAAATAAAAAAAAGATTTAAATTATTAATTAAAATAACTGTCTCTCAACCGGAATCAGGAATGAGATCAGTCATACATTACAGGGATTACAACTTGATTTAAGCCGACACGACATTTAAATATCATATATTATATCATTTGACTGTTACAGTAATGTTATTTTTATTCAATACTTTTGACGAAAAAATAAATGAAAAAGTATGAAATTTTTTGATAAAACATCACTCATGTAGTCATTTCAACAACACTTCAACAAAATGTAAACTAAGCATTAAATACATTCCGTTTTTATTTATCATTTATTTCTTTATATTTGTTTTATATAAAGTATTCAATCAAATACCTCAACAAAGAGTTCTGTATTTAATGTTTTCCTTTCATTTCATTCAATTAATTTATTTTTGTTTAAAATTTTTTATTTATCATTTATTAAACACCAATAATGACTTTGAAATTCACTTTTAATGAATCACAAATTATTTGCAGATATATTTATATATAAATACAGTATATCAGTGAACTTATGCCAACTAAATTCATTATCGCATTTTGACTTATGTCAAAGTTAGACAAAAATTTTAGTTTCGTTTAAAAAATAATTTTCAAGTCAACAAATTTAGTATAACTGTATAACTAAATTAAATTTTATATTGTAGATTATTAAAAACTTTTATCGATAAAATACAAACTAAATGAGTGCACACAATAGTATGCCATAAAATTGTGCCATAATTTCCTTGTCTGCAATGTGTTTGTTTTATGTGTATTATATAACGACAAACATATACACATCAATAAATATATTGATAAAAAGTATACTGTGTTTAAATGAGAAATCATCCCATATTTACTGAAATTATAAATATTATTTACATTAAAAAAATTTATGGCGAGGTATATATCATAAATAAAATGTTTGATTACTTGAAAAGATGCAAAACAAAGACTAAAATATATGTCAAAACATTAATTTTATGTGAATAACCAAATATGATATGTTTATCCCCGTTTTATGTCCTCAAAAATTGTTATATAACTCTTTATAAATGGTTTAAGTCTTGCCTGTCTATCAAATGTTGAATTTAAATGAATATATATTTTTTGAAATATCAATGATAAGCTTTATTTATTATATTTTTATATATACTTATAAATTATATTTTAACTCAACTATCAATTCGTCAACAAAAAACAGCATTCATTTGGGTGTAAACTAAAACCAAATTGACTTTTAAATAGTTTTTAAACATTTGGTATATTAGGATTGACACTAATTTGATTGAACAAAATCTAACTACTGATACTTTATATGAAAAATGACATTTATTTAATGCCATTTTAACAGTTGTACTCATAGATAGATAATACTAATAATTGTAGAAAATATCATAAATTGGTATTAAATGCACTTATAATAATTGCATGATTAAGTGAAATATCATAATACTGTATGTTAAGCATATATAACATTGATTGTATGCAATAATATAAAGTTTGTCCTGATTTTTACAGTTAAAAAAAACTAATGCCAGTTATGATATAACCTTTAGTTCACTATAATAACAGTAGAAACGGGATTAGTCAAGAAATGAGTGAAAAAGGCTTATAAAATACAAAATACATTGTCGAGTGTTTTCATAGCGATTGTTGTGTTGTGAAGAAGTGGTGGCGGATTGGCGTCAGTCATCACAATGAGTTGCAATACATATAATGAGAAAAAGAGAGAGAGAGAGAGCACAGGCATCACGCCATAGCCAGTCTGTGCCGACTCGGCGGCGACCCTGTGCTGGTGCCGTGCAATCAGGCATTCACTGCTATATTACAACACACTATACTATATATACTGTATGAGACTCTATGCGCACTCCTCTTGAAGACAGCAATTACAGCCATAACCAACTGACAACAACTATTGCCTGACCCATAATGTGTGTGTTTTTGCTGTCTATACTCAAAAAACATTGCACAACACTGTATAACTCCCGACACGACTATTACTAGTGTATGTAATAACTGGAAATCAGATGCGACTTAAAGGCGACTCTCGATGTCTTTCGCAAAATATATATTATCTAAAAAAAGTGTCGTCTCTTCAAATGGCAACACTTATTAGATCCCAATAAAGAGATAAATATTTTCAACAAAAATATATATCAAAAAATGTTTTTTGTCTTTCAAAGAACTAACAGAGAGATAAATGCTTTAAGTTTTTAGAGCCTATTATTAGTACAGTATTTATTACTTTGTCTTTTAACTTAAAATTCAAGTTATATTTTGTATGAAAAACTAAATCAAACACAAACTTAACAAATAATTTAATAGTCGTTTATTAGATATAATAATAAATATGTATTAATCAAATTTAACATTTTTAGTAATAGTCGCTTTTTTAGTCTATCCATTGACTAAAATAACTTTAAACCATAGGCATCCCAATAAGTCCTATCCCATCCTCCTGTGCTATGAGTGCCACCATAAGAGTGAGTCTCCCTAACTTAAAGGCAATGATTTTTATCATTACTCGCTGACCTTGTATGAGGACCGGCTCACACATACACAAACCAAAAGAATGTCTACTCTCTCATATGTCCGCCAGCACTGGTAGCCCAGGCATACCATAACCGTAGTAGAAAAAGGCAGTTATATACAGTATATCGTGAATATGCATTTATGGCACATTTCTTAACAAAGTTTTTAAGATATTTGAAAATTTTAACTTAAATCTAACCATTCATAAAAATATCACATAAATTTACAAATACATTATAATTGCAATTAATATCCAGTTTGTAAACATTTAAATATACTCAGATTTTAGTACCTTTAGAGACTATCATATACTTTTCAAAATCAGTTTAACACATAATAATTGCTTAAATAAAAAAATAGTGTCTAGACTTAAACAAATATAACAACAAAAATGGTGTAATATGATATTAAACATTTATGATTAAATTGTACACTCAAAACAATTTATATATATATATATATCATTATTATGACATATATGACAAGGTAATTGAAAATTTTATAATCATGAAAATATACACTAAAAAAACGTGAAAAGTTAACAATAAAAATATATTATAGACTAAAGAACTATAATTAGAAATAAAAATTAATATATAGTAGATATAAGTAAATCAATTGACAATTACCGTCATCACTATGAACGGGGAACAGTTGGTCCATTCCATGCCTGAGCTCCGAATAAACTGATGAACATTAAGGGCACAAAACTTTGTTGTGTTGTTTGTGTCGAAAAAAAGTCAGCAAAATATATATGATATGATATATACAAAAAAAACTTATTGTATTTTTTTTGTGTCTCACACTTCACGACTCACTCGAGACACACACAAACTTCTTGAACTTCTTCATCAAAACTTAACCTAAGCTACCAGTGCTTGAAGTACTACAGTCTTTGGTTGAGTCTCTTATTCTCTATGAGTCTAACACTTGACAGTACGTACAGTCACTTCATAACACAATATGTATGGAGAGGTTTGCCATCAACTCAGCAAAAGTGCGCAAAACTTGTGTATTAGTTATGGCTTACTGTAGTAGTGAACACTTGTGGTACTCATTGTCTACTGGATTAGTGCTCGACTTCATGTCGACAAACCATTATTGTAGTGATAGTACTGATGGTGATCGTACTGGTGCTCACAGTCTATTCATTCATTATTGAATAGCATCAATAGTGCAATGGCCAGCACTTGTATTATTATTATTATACAGTATATTATACACAATTATATTGCTTTTATATTATAATTAACCAGTTATTATAATTTCAATTTGTCTAAACGTATATTAACTTATTTGTCAAAATTAATCACAATTTTTACTATTCATATATTTTATATATGAATCTACAATTAAAAAAGGCTTATTCTGCACATTAGTCACACATTTATATAAATTTTTAGACCATTTTAATTAAATGTTTAGAAAGTTTTGAAAAATACTATTAAAAATTCATATAATAAAACTACATTTAAACTATATATAACTAATAGATAACAAAGTTTGGTCATAAAAAATTTAAGCTGTAAAAAAAGTTATACTTATAATTAGCTCTTTATAAAAAATGTGTGTTAAATAAGTTGAGTCAATTTGTCAATTAAATAATTAGTTAAACAAATATTATTATTTTGCCGAAAATTATATTAAAAAAAACTTATGAAAGCATTGGACGCGGAAAAAGTTTTGAATCAATATTACTATTGGTTAAGAAATTTAATACAGAATATGAGGGAAACATTGTCTGAACGGCCAGAATATGCCCGCAAGGCTTTACTATATAAAGTCTACTATAAGGAGGGATAAGGTATACAATATCTAACATTGGTTTAACTGAGGCGCCACACAAATACTCTGTCATAAGACTGTAGTTTGCCTACAGTTCCCTATTATCTGTTGAGAGACGCCAACCAAAGTCATTATCTCTAAGAAGATTCAGATTCATGGCGTGTATGAGCACTGACTGACTTTCAACTGGCAATAAACCTATGATATTTTCGATGGTTACTTCCCCCTCAATTACACCCCCAATACCACAAGACAGACGACCAAATTGGCGGCTCAATCGTTCAACACTTGATCCCACTTTTCTTTGGCTTAAAGAGCCGATAAACACATGACTCTCTCTTTTCTCTGTTAATGAATTACCCATTCATTCATTTACTGTGTTTTTGCCAAATCAATCATTTATTTATTTTCTGGTTTTTAGCTCTTTTTCTCAAAAGACATAACTAATAATATTAGCTAAAATTGATTAAAAAATCGTTTATTTATGAAAAGATTATAAAACAAAACTATCAACTAATATAAGAAGATATGTAACAAAATTGTTAAATATAATCCTTTAAATAAATAGCATACAAGTACTGCAATAACTACTGTGTATTTTGACAATACTGTAAATATTTATCTTTGCTCTACTTATCTAAAAATTATACATCAAAACTGATATATTTATTTCCAAATCATCATAATATAAAAAATAATAATAATATTTATAACTCTATTTTTATAAGTGTCGTGATTTTTTTTATTTCAAAAGATGAATAGTTATAAATTTTATATTTTACAGTATATAAACATAAAAGTTAAAAATGCATGTATAAACTAATAAATTATTTTGTAAATATTATTATTATTATTGCAATCAAGAATTTATTTATTAGTATTTCTAACATTGTAATAGGTTTGTATCATATTATAACCTAATCATTTTTTTTGTCATTTAAGTATCATATAAAGTTGTATATAATTTTTAAATACTGTAAAATAACAACTATTAAAAGTTATATTAAATATAATATATGTAATATATCATATTAATATAATTTTTTTTTTAAAGATATGTATGTGCTGTTAAATTTTTATTTGCGATTAGTTTTTATCATATATTATTAGTAGTAGTAATATGGTATTATTATCGACATTAATACGCTGATTATTACAGCATATTTGTATTGTTATATATATTGCGATATAATTATTAGCGCTTAGCCTCAAATAAAACCACATTTAATAAGTGAGTTAATTGATTTTGTTTGACTTGAGCACCTGGTGTTTGTGTTTTATTGTATTAGTTGATGTTATCAACCAATTTTGAGTGATTAGATAAATACTAAACTGTATAAAGTACTACAATCGGTACATTGTGTTAAATGAATATATTGTATTAATTGTCAAATATAATTATATAATAATGCGAAATTAGTTTTATATTTATTCATATTTTTTATAATACCATCTTTTAATAAATAATTGAAATATTAAATATCTATTTTATTAAGTAAATTATAACTACTAAATATATTATAACTTGTTTAGGACAGTGATTAAATACATATAACATGTCTAGCCATAGATTGACTAATTTGACTTTAGTCGCCAATTTTTTTGTTAAATAACTAGACAATGAATTAATGCAATTTTTATTTTGAAACATATATTAATTCCAAACGCGGTATAAATTTAAATCCAATAAAAATATTTAAAATACACATTTTGCATAATTAATTTTCAAAATTGTTTATTATATCATTTTTTATATTAACAAATTTAAGTTAAATGGTTTGTCCGAAGAATCACATATATAAAATTATTGTGCATAAATTGATTTTAGTCTAATAAAAATTATTAAATAATTAAAATGATTTTTATTAATTCTATTAATTTCATATATTTTTTATATTTTATATAATTTTTTATGTGATTCTTCAGACAAAACATTTTACTTAAATTTATAAATTAAAAAAATTATATAATCAACAATATATTATTAAAAAATGTAAACTATTTCACTATTTTCATGATGAGTTATGGTTTTTTAAAAATTAGTTATTTCAAATTATATAATAGATGTTATTAAAAATTAATGAAAATACTCGATATTTTTGTATAATATAGTATTTTACTAAAAATATTGCATATCTTATTATAAAAAAGGCAAAATTTTTACATAGAAGTTCACTGTCTAATAATAACAAATATAATATTATTTTAAGTTAAATCGTGTCTCTCATCTAATAACAACTTTATTATTACTTTTATTTAGAAAGTCGTGTCATTAAACAGTATTATGCAATATATGAATATATACTGTATATACAATAATACAGTATATACTGCTTGTTATATAATAGTGACAGTTTGAAGTACCCATAACACAGACACTTCATAATATAAGTGGAAATCCTGTTATAGTTGAGAGAAAATCATTGATGTCTTGCCTTATCATCAATGAGTTACATCATTTAGTAACACAATTGTATGGGTCAGGCATTGGTGGCACTGGTATATAGTGAGACACACAGGCAGATGGTTATGTTAGTGAGTGATATCTGGAAGACATAGTAATAGTAGATTAATGCCTGATTGCACGGCACCAGCACAGGGTCGCCGCCGAGTCGGCACTGGTTGCCAATGGCGTGCATGCGTTAGCACAGTCTGGGCTTATAACTGACTGCCTGTGCTCTCATTATTTGCAAACTCATTGTCATGACTGACGCCAATCCACCACCACTTCTTCAACAACACAACAATCACTATATATTTCATTTGACTATTTTTTTGATACATTAATTTCCTCGATGTCTGTCTCTGATGTGTGACTTTCATACTAAAGTATTATGAAAAGGCACTGCACTTCCACTGCCTGTCCCATAACTCCAACATAACTTTGCTCTCATAAACGATAATTAGTCTCATAGACTGATCCATTAAGCATTAGATTAACTAAACATTAAATAACTATTAACTAGTCATCAGCTGTCGATTGTCATCTCAGTCGACAATTGATATATTTATTTTTAAAAACTTTATTTTAAGCAAAAGTTATTCAAAATTATCAAATAATGCTTTAGTTTTATTCTACAATTACTTCTTTAAACTTAAGAATATTCACTATTTATTTTAATTTATAAAATATTAATTTCCATAACATTATACCGTACTATATATAGTATGGAATATAAGATTAATAGATGAGATTAATGGCTCCAAAGTAGGCATCAATCAAATGAATAGTTTTAAATGATTTTGAACTTTCTAAACAAAATCTCTAACTTTTTATTGATTTACTATTTACTAATGTTTTATTACATAACATTACATTTAACACATATATTATATAATATTGTGATAACAAATAATGCAAAGAAAACAAAAGTAAAATTATATAATCAACAGTAAATTATATAAGTAGTTTCACTTTGGATTTAAAAAAATAATATATATGTATTATAATTTATAAATATCAAAGTAAAACAAATTAATTGCACAAAATAAAATGATGAAAACTAAAAATGGCCAATTTATAGAAATCATAAATAATTGTAAATCTAATTTTTATTTAGCAAATTATATCAAATAAAACAAACTGTATTTTTGAAAAATATTAAGTCGCGACTAAAGTGTGGGCTTTGAAGAGATTATTTGATTTGATTGCAAATTTTTAATGATATTTATTATAATTTCAAACTATATTTGAATACCGGTCTAGACTTTGGGGCGCTTTTTTGCTTTTAAATTCTGTATACATTAATACACTATAGTTTATATACTGTACAATAATTTGCTGTGTGTTTGGTATAGCAAACATTTATTAAATTTTTTGTAAATATAAATATTTTTCTTAATACTAAACACGACGACGACTTTACGTTATATTTATCCATTAAATATGCAAAACATGTATAGATATATCATATATGTGTTAATGAGTTCAAAGTAATGATACTGTATTTACTTAATAACTACAGTATTCCCAAACTCCAGTGCTATATATCATATAATATAAATAATAAAATATATACTTTAATACTGTATATAACTTAGTAATTTAATTTCAAAAATTTTATGAAAACAATTTATCAATATATTTGTATGACATCAATCAATAAAATAATAATATAATTTACATCATAACAAATCTGATAATTGTAATTTTTTAAACTTATATTAAGTGTATAATATTATTTACTATAAAATACAATTTATTAATATTAAAATAAACAATTATCAGTCTATAATTTTAGTGATATACTATTTTAATGTCAAGAAAATATGACCAAAAATTACTCTTTTTACAACTTTTTTACGATCATCTAATCATAATTAAATGTATAAAAATCAATAATAAAAATTATAAATAAATAAGTTTTCATTAAAAAAATGAATTATTTCTAATAATATTTAATAATTCATATCTAATAAAACATATATTATGTCAAATTTAATCTTTTATTTATTAATTCGATAATATAATCACTTCAATAATTGCTTTAATAAACTCACAAAATATGTAATTAGTTTTCTTTCAATGTTTCTACTTTAGATAGATTTCAATACATTTTCAATATTTATTTTTTTAATTTATGTCCACTTAAAGAAAATTAAACCCAAATTTAAGAGTATATTAATATAAATCATTTGATTCCTCAGAAGCTTTAATAGTTTAATTAAAATTTATATATTGTATGTATATTAATAGCTTATAAAAATATTGTTGTAAATATATATTTTTAAAAATAAATCTTATTTTTAACTTAGACTATGATTGATTTATGACAATTTTAATATAAATTATCAAATTAATAACATAAATTATATAATAAGATATAATATTACACTAATGTATTATATTTTATAATTTGTTTGACATTTTGGTTAATAAAAAAATATTATGATTTTTATTCACAATCGTTCCTAAAGTCAAGTACTGTATTATATCATACACTTTAACTGTTATATAATAAAGCATATAATTATTGGAATATTAAAAATTATGTTATTATATAGATGTATAGATACTGTATATAATTGTTATTAATAATAATAAAATAATTATAATTAAAAATATATATTTAAAAAAATAAATTAAATAAAAATAAAAACAAATAAATCAATTATTAATATACTGTATATTTAATACAATAATCGATTTAAATACTGTATAAATTGAAACAATGAAAGAATTGAATTCAATGTTAATAATAGAGTCATCTATTGAATGGAAAAACAAATAAATTCTTTAAATATTTACAACAAAAACCAAAAACCGAATCATTTGTTGAGTGAAGTGATTGTCATTTAACACATGATTTCAAGATTAAGAAGACATTCAATGATTGCATGACTTTGAATGTTATCTACCATTGGTTTGACAACAGCCGACACACAGATAATTGTCAAATATTTCTGTAAGCCTTAAGATAATCGCTAAAGTATTTTAACGAAAGATAGTCAACAATGGATTTGACGGTCGAGACTATCGAGAGATTGATCCACGAGTTGTATAACAACAGTAACCAAATGACACAATCGGAGGCCAATCAATACTTGACGTGCGTTCAGATGTCGAGTCAGGCCTGGGATGTTGTGGCAGCTCTTCTTAATCCAAATAAACCGCTTGAAGTGCAATACTTCGGTGCCTCGACTTTATACACAAAGATCACCAAATTTTACCACGAATTGGATCCACAGAAGCAATTGGATCTCAAGAATCAGTTGATGCAGTTGTTGTTGTCATACCTTTCACTCGACGGCATGAGAATAGTTGAGACCAGAATTGTTGTTTGTTTGGCTGCATATGTGGTTCACTCGGTGGCCAACAATTGGGAGAATGCTGTCACCGATTTGGTCAATCATTTACAACCAAATAAATTGTCACACATTTCGATTAATCGAGTTCTTCAAGCGCTTATGGATTTACTGTCTGCCATTCCCGAAGAGTTTCAAACTATTTATTTAACACAACAACAGAAGACAGTCATCAGGAGTGCACTCTTGAAGTTTAACGAACAGATCTTTTCTATTATATTAAGCCTTTTATCTGAGCCTCAGTTACCGGAAGAGATCCATTTGGCAACTATTAAATGTTTTTCCAATTGGGCCCAAAATACTGGTCCATTAATTATTGGCGACAAACACGAAGAAATTGTACTTTTAGTTCTTCGCTCAGTCTGTGATGACTTTCTTAGTCAGACAGCAGTCGAAACCATAACTAATATCTATTCGCACCCAGAGATGCATAAACAGCCCACTCTTGTACTCAAACTTATTGACCAAATGGTTGGTTTAGAGCCGACACTTAACAAAGCCATACAAGAGTCCAATCAAGACATGGCTAACAACATCTACACTCTATTTATTCAAATATTGGAAACACATTCACGTCTTCTGTTGGATGCACTCATTGATAAACCCCAATACCTGAACAACATTTTGAAAGCCATAGCTATTGTTCTTCAGTGCAGTTCAACTCCAGGTTACCATTCAATTGATGAGAATTGTAGTGAACAAGCGTTTAACTTCTGGTATACACTTCAGGATGATATCATAGCATCAGATGAGTCGCGAATTGAGACTTATTTAGTTATGTTTAATCAATTGTTCCACTCATTGATCGACGCTTTTATTATCAAAGTTCAGTATCCAACCGATGAAGTCTATGAAAATGAATGGAATAGTTATGACAGAGAAAGCTTTCGATGCTATCGTCAAGATATTGGAGACTCATTCATGTATTGCTATAATATCTTAAGAGTATCAATGCTGTCGAGTCTGTTAACACATTTTCAAATGGCTATCAATCGACTAACAACTCAACTCAATACTGATCCACAAAAGTCGTGGCAGTATTTGGAAGCAGTTCTCTATACGTTTAGTTCAATAGCTGAGAGTGTCAATCCTTCAGAAACTGTTTATTTGAATCAATTGTTTACACAATTACCAAATATTCCGTTCGCTTACGTCCATTCACCGCGTCTATTGGCCACTGCTATGGATACAATGGCCTCTCACGCTGAATGGATTTCAGCCAACAGTGCTTTTCTACCAAATGTATTGTCACTTCTTATGATTGGTCTTAAGGCCGATGAATATGTAACGATATCGGCAACGATGGCCTTAAAAGATATAACACGTGAGTGTCAACTCATTATAAAACCATACGCTCAACAAATACTTTCCATTTGTGAACAATCTCTGAGTTCGGAATCACATTTGAAGCCCAAAGAGAAATCAAGAATTATGTGTTCAATTGGTTTGACACTCTCTGTCCTTCCTATTGAGGAGATTATGGTTGCAATCAATAAGTTGTTGACACCTATTATAACTGATATACACAATGTTTTGAATGAATGCGAAAAAGATACTAATAATATAAGCAATGAAGTCGTTCGGACACATGTATCGGCACAGTTGTCAATGTTGGCGATGTTATTCTCAACACTTGATGTAAATTTAAAACGAAATACCGATGAAGACTATCCAATTGAGACAATTAAAAAACAGGAAAGTTCAGGACCTCAACCAATATATATAATTTTAGAACAGGTATTCTATTGTTGTATTTAAAGATTAATATATATATATATATTTATAAATTAAAATGTATTAAATTAATGTAATTGATAGGTACTTCCAATATTCAACTGTATCGGTACTAAATGGCCAACAGATGAACCAATAACTGAATCTCTATGTGAATGTATTAAAAAATCGGTGATAACACTGTTGGATGATATTAAACCACTTGTCGGCAAAATTCTTCAATTATTACATTTTCTTTACAAATCTTCAGCGCAGACATCGATATTAGAAATATCAAAGCAATTGATTATTCTTTTTGCTTTTGAAAAGGATTTACAAAACGATTTAACAAAATATTTCGTTGAATTATGTAATCATACAATAATTTGTTGTCAACAGGATTTAAGACAACAAACTGCACTTTTGGAAGTATTTTATTCATGTTTAGCCAATATTGTAAAGAAAGTTCCCGTTTTGTATAGCAGTAATCTGTTAGACGTTTCCTCATTATTCCGGTGCGCAATGTCTGCCCTGATTTTGCCAGAGAAGCCAACAGTGCGCTACAGTTCGTCATTTATCAGTGAATTCATTATAATTAGTCGTGAAGTGGAAGCGATGAACAAAGTGGTCAATGAAGAGATTGAGAATTTAATCGGACAGATATTTGCCGTTATTGGCGGCACTTTTGATTCGCCCCGTAATGTAGTCGAACACATGGCTGACATTCTTATGGCTCTAAATTGGAAATACTTTGATAACCTGACCCGTTGTATGAATACTCTGATTCAAAGAGAAGGCTTTCCCACAGTTCACGCAAACGCCGATAAAAAGACACATTTTGTAAGACTTATTCTAACACAAAGAAAAAATAAACGAAAACTTAAAGAAATTATTAATGAGTTTAGTCTCACCTGTCGGGGACTTATTGGCAATGAATACAGCAATCAAATGATTAAACTTCCCTTTTAAATGTTAAATAATTACAGTAATATTAATAAACATCTAAATTAACATATATTTGTATACGATTTCAAATAAAATTTAGTGACTTACATATACAGTAATATGACATATATTTTATCAATTATAAAGAGTATCTACATCTGTAAGTTTAAATTAACCTAAATTTTATAACTAAATCTATTATATATATACTATTTTATGATTTATATTAATTTATCTTTTGATATAAAATATCACAGATCTTTTTATTTAATATTTTATTTTTAATAAAACTGATAACAATATGATAAAAATTGATTCACAAATAATACTATTATTATTGGTTTTTGTTCATATAAACTGTTTTAATAATTTATAAAAAAAACTAATAAAATTAAATTTTTGTTAACCAATTAATAGTATTAAAACATAAATCATTAAATTTGTATAAATAAAAATATAACATTTATGAAATTGTGTTAACAACATATAAAATATTAAACAAAATTTATTGTATTATGTATTGAGGACTAGTATTACAATTTTGTTTTTATGCTTTTATATGAATTGAAACAATTTATAATTAAATTTCAATATATACTAAATATTTGTCCTGTAATTAATTTACTTGTTTTACCAATAATTTCTCGATTTTCAAAAAATATATAATTTATATTAATATTAAAATGTGATTTTAAAATATAGCCATACACTGTGATATACTAATATCTCTGGCTATTACAGTATATTGTATTAGAGATAAAATAAAAATCTTTTATCCAAACATAAAATAAAATGTTATTATAGCATAAAAATAGTAATAAAATCTAAAATAAATTTGTGGTTTTAAAAACATATAATTTAGCAAAACTTGCTTTTGATTTGAAAAACCATTTCATGTGTTGAGACCAAATACACTATGAATGGGCTTTTAAGTTATTATATATTATATGTTAATAATGCATAGATATTACTCATTTATGATAATGTTTTCATAATTGTTTCAATTTTCATTATATTTTATAAATTAAATATTATTTCTAAAATTGTTTTTAATTAGCTTTAGTATTATTTCCGTGCAGTCAATGGATTGTTATAATTCCAATTATCACCCAAACTATGGAAGACCTAATAAAAAATACAATAAAGTATGAGTTGTCAAAAGCGGATGAACTGTTGATGTCAGCAGACATTTACCCTATTTTCCCATTTAGTGCTCTTTTCCTGTCGCTCTTTGACGAGTTGTCTCTGAGTCTGTTCCACATTAAACTTAGCGTTTGTGGCGGCGATCACGTCGTGCTGTTTGAGAGCTGCTGTCACTTCTTTCCACAGATTACGAGATTCGTACGATTCCTGATCTCCAATAGGATTCACCTGTTTTTTGATAATACGTATGGCTTTTGTGTCGATAAACACTTCGCTTTTTCCCGATTGAGTCCACTTAGCCGTCATTAATCCGTTCCATTCACCCGAAACGTTAACAATTGATTTCTTAGTTGGCGGAGGACTGAATACTTCAGCATTTATTCTATGTTTTTTTCCGCCATAGAAGGGCTAAAAACATTTACAATTAAGTTATATTTAATCGTTTTTTTAAATAGCTATTCATTGGTAATTACTTTTGTTAAGAAGTCTATATTAGCAGAATATCCTGTTTGTTGACAAGTGATGGTAACGGGTCCGCCTAATTCAACCCATGGAACAGTCAAAATGGATCGACCGTAAGCACTGGGAAATGTACAGACATATTCTTCACCCTTGTCTAACAAATATATAGAACCGGTCCCTAAATTATTGACTCCAATACTTAATCCAAGAAATTTGCTTTTCGTGTAAATATGAGCTAAAATACAGCAAAACTTATTGTTATACAAATGCTATATATTATATGTATTGAATTGATTAATACCGGAACACATAATCCGTTTATCGACGTGTTCGGCATAAAATGCAGAAATCGGTGGATGATGTGAGACCTGTTCAGCAATGAATGTCAAGTTTGATGTCGAAGCCCAAGAAATGGGTCCGTCTTCTACTTTTCTATTTGTTTGTTCAATTTCTGGGACATTCCAATAGCATTTGAATACTTCACCTAAAACTGGATTATATGGCTTCTTTGCAATAGAGCTTTTACGTCCCGCATGAAAGGCTGATAAATACCATTTGAGGACTTGGATCATACGGTCTTGTGGTGTCACACAATCTGTAATACTGCAAATAACAACTTTTAATTAAAAACCTAATTAATATTCAGTTATCGGTGATCATACCTAACAAAAAGATCCGGGTGAGCAAAAAAATCGGCATACATTTCCAAAAGTGAACGCCTCTCCAATATAAATGTTGGTAACACTACTTTAGTCAAATCCATACCAATCTTGACCTGAGATATCAGATGCGATATAACAGATCCGTGTCCTTCAATGCTTCCCAACTCTTCTTCTTCACTTTCATACATCGAATCAAAGTCAACGACGTTTTTATCATTTTTAGAGTTAATTGATTGCAAACTCATATTATTCAAGCTATCTATTACTTGACTATCGTTTTTGACTATTGGTTTAGTCATCACAGATATCGGAGAAATCTCTTCAGCGTCATAGAAGTCGTCGTCATCACTGCTACTGTAGGACACTTCGGGCACTAAATGTAAATTGAGTACTGAATCTGTCACTGAAAAGTTATGTTCGAGTTGTGGACGGTTTATATTGTTGGACACTGTTATATCACTACCTGTATCAGTATTACTACTTTTGGAAGTATTTAATTGATTTTCATTACTATTGTTCACAACTGTAGACAATTCTTCAGCTATCGATGAGTTTGTTGATGAATCCAATGTTGTCGTTGTAGCGGAACTTTCGGTGAATAAGCCATTCACAGGATGTGTTGTGTTCTGAAGGCAACAAATTATAAAACTTTTAGCATTTAATTAAATAACAATCAAAACAAATCAAAACCTTAGCGATTTGAAGCAAAACAATGGTATGTTTAATGCCATCCAAAAGAGTCAATGTCTTGGCTTTAATAACCAAAAGTTTCTCTTTTTCAGATTCGTTAGTTGTGTTATCAATCTTTTGATCCAATTGTTTGCATTGATTGATCACTAATTGTAAGTAAGAGTCAGTTTCTGTAAGTTTTCTTTCAAAATCATTAAGTGTCGGCACTTGGCTTAGATCGCTCTTCTTATTACGCTTTCTATGGGTATGTCTTAAAATAGTGTCCTCTAAAGCGGTTACCCAACGGCTTCGTTCTTCAGCATCATGTGCTGTCAAAAGACAGATATTAAAAATATTTTACATACAAAACATACACATAATATTCAAAACATTTAAAAACCGGTAATTATTTATTTATTTCATATCGTCTTTAGGTATATTAAAATATAATTTTTGAGTTAAAAAACTATATTATAAAATATTTTTTAATATAACTTTTAATTTTAATATATAATTTATATATATATTAGAGTATAAAACTGTGAGTTAATTATATTATAGAAGAAGGCCTCGAAAGTCAACAATATTTCGATTTTTTCATATTTGTGTACATTTGATGACATGGAAACTAATATACAATTGTTCCCATATTTCTACATTTATTTTAATTATCAAACATGTAATGAATGAATTGAAAAGTATATTTTAATAATAATAATACTATATAATCATAAATTATATTATTATAATAAAATAATATGTCGTTTGCGCATTAAAATATAAATTATGATTTTTGTTAAAATTCAATGAATAAATGAAAATTATAGCAAATCAAACATCTATTGAATGGCGAGAATGCGTACAAAAAATATCAAATAATATAATATACTTTTAACTCAAATCCCATCAAAACTGATGTTAAATTTAGTTTGAAAACCTATTATCCATCATTAAAGGCTTATGTATAATAATGTCATATAGTATTTGTATTATAAAGATAAATATCAAAACAATTATAAATCAATTATTTTATCAAATAATATAAGTTAGATAATATTATATATCAATAATATATAATAAATTAATAAAAATTAATTAGATTTATGAGTAGTAAATTGTTAAATATAATTAGTAAATTTATCAAAATTTTACACCTAATTAATACTGTTGCTATATTAATATTATTATCATTAATATATTTCTATTTATTACATTATATACACTAATAAAATTATAAATCTATTACTAATTATATATATAATAGATTCATAATTATAAATATAATCTACATTATAATTACCTTAAAATACTTAAATAACGACATATATATAGAATAATTTATATTAAAATTTTTAATATTTACATAAAATTTATTGATTTAAGATTATTGATAATATTTACATTGCATTAAACCTTATATACAGTACTTTATTACTTTCTACTAAATATTTGCATATATTATACTGTATTATATAATTTATATACAGTATATTATTATTTATATAACATTTAAAAATAGTTTAGGCTTTATTTGATAAAAACTATTAATGTAAAAAATCAATTTATTATACCTGTATTATCATTAATGCAAAGTCGTTTAAATATCAATTTTATTAATAATACAAATATATTTTGTTACAAAATAATTTTACTAAATATAATAACTCTATAATTAATAAAATAGATATCATTTGACTTATATTTTTTAGATATTTGTTTTTCCGCTAATTAAATAAAAACTAAAAAATTGAATTTTCCTGAAGACATTGATTATTATATAAATAACAAGATGTGAAACTTAGATATCTATTAATTTTACACGTCTTGCAAATTAAAAAACATTAATTAATACATCAAAATTGCTAACATAACAGTATATTTACCGTAATTTTAAAAAACTTAAAATAACATCAATACTATTAAATAAATTTGAATTAAATGAAGCAAACCTTGAAAGTGAAACATTTTGCCGTCGACTGTGATCGTGAAAGTACTGTCGTCTTCATCATCAATACCAATGACTGCTCCCTTCAAGTGTTAAAATTCAAATCAATTCATTATTTATTAAAAAGTTTATTTTCAATCTCATAGTAAATAACTTTATTGACAGTAGTTATGCAAACATACAATTGAATAACATATTCACTACATATAAGAGGAATAAATAAATAATTGAATAAATCGTTTACTTTAAGTCTAACACATCCTCTTCGGTCTCCTTTAATCATCTTTTCTTTGGACTAAATATTTGGACAAATGTTTAATAGTCAGCCAATAGTGTATTTCATATAATATATTCATATTATTCAATAATTACCGTATAATAGCTAAGAAGACCCGCGTTGTCATCCAAAACAAACCTAAATTTTTAACATAAACTTAATTATAATTTTAACAAATAGTTAATTATTTAATTGATAGCAATTTTTTTTTTATTAAATAAAGTCCTAAAAACCAATTGACAATCACTTGTATGCAAACAATTAACTAATTAATTATTGTTTGTATGCTTGAGTGGACACCATCTGTATAACCATCGACTCTAACCTCTAACTATCACTCAAATTGTCCATTAAATACTTGGATTCACTCTGATTCACACATTTGTTACTTTAACACCAATTATCAATAATTATATCTTATGTCTAACTCTTGAACTAAATATTATATTTATATCTAATTATAAGCATAACATATAAAGTATTGCCACAAATGGTGTCACTCCTGATGGCAGTCAATTGAAATCAATGTCATCGACAATAATATGCAATAAATACTCAAATAACTGACTATTCATACATACCATCTGTATTGCCATCCCTTCATCACATTAGTCCACTTACAAAGTGGTCCCTCCATTGTATTGATAGCCATTATAATGGATCAAATTAGGTGATAATTAAGTCGGTAAAACCCAATTGATTATAAAAACATACGAATCAATGCAATATTATATGATATATGACTCAATCAATTGATACACCTATTGATTAAAGCATTGACTAAATTATTGTTATAAATAAAATGATTGTCAATAAAAAATATATTCAATTTTTAACTAATTATTTGTTTAATTAAATCAACAAAAAAAACACAAAACATTTCACTTTAGATTTGGGTTTAATTTTGTACACAAAATAAATCAAATATTTGTTGTTTGAATAAATGTGTCAATTGTTTGTAATTTACAATTAATAGTTATTAACAGTTATTTTGCAACAATTATAACGAAATATAAGGATATATTGACAACACATCAATGATTGTGTTAATAATAATAATAATAATAATATTAATAATATCACTGAAAGTGTTGTCAATAGTTTGCTATCAAAAGTTGTTATTTTTATTCAATTACTTAAGCAATAAATGCATTAATATTTCGACGATTTTATTAAAAATACAACAATTTTAGTGACGATTCAGTGGTTTGTTTGGTGTCAGCACTCATGCAATCGTATTGTTGTTGTGTTGTATAACACACTCACAGATGCCTATAGTTGTTACCAAAGAGTCAAACAATTTTTATTATAATTATTACCACAAACTTCTTAAAGATAACAAAATAGTGAACATATCTATTGGTGATCACAAGTCTCTGAATCAATTGATTTCCTAATATCTTTTGTTTTATCCATAAGTTGATGACTATATCTGTCAAGAATACCAATGATGTAAATCCAATTTCAAGACAACAATTATTGTCTCAATTTGAATGACATTTAAGACATTTTCAACTTTTCTAACCATTATTTGAATACAAGAATATTGCAGACGATATCACATATGTCTTAGTCTTTGTGTTATTGATAGCAAGCGATGATCAGTCAAAGTGGTGAAAGCAATGATCAAAGATTATCACCCAATGAGAGCAATGAGAAGAATGGTTACAATGAACAACAGCAAAGTCTTGGCGATCGGATATTAATGGCCGCAGAAAATGGTGACATTTGTGAAGTAAAGACGTGCCTTAAGATTGATAAAAGTTTGGTTCATTCAGTCGATAGCGATCTCTATACACCTCTTCATCGCTCTGCATATGGAAATCATATACAAGTAATGAAACTATTGATCGATTCGGGTGCCAATCCCACGGCTCGGACGGCAACAGGTTGGACACCATTACATTCAGCCGCTCAATGGGCACATATCGATGCCGTCGATCTATTGCTTAACTGTGGCGCAGATATTAATGCCGTTTCCGATGGCGGAAACACTGCCCTACACTTAGCGGCCAAACACAAGAAAAGAAATCTCTTGGAATTGTTGTTATATAATGAAGACATTGACTCTTTGGCAAAGAATGACAGCGGAGAGAGTGCTTATGATATCGCTTATAGGGCTTCACCTCTCTATCAGTTGTGGCAATACTTGTGAACAAACATTTGATCGCTTAAGAAGTCATTCAAGTCATTGATCGGCATTTAAATGAATAGTTTGTTAGTTAACTATAAGTAAAAGATTTTATTATTAATTATTTCATCAAATTTTTTCATGTCTTGAATGCAATAATTGTTTTGATTAAACTTTTTTTTTCTGTAAATATAACTATTAATAGGAATATACGGTATTTTTACTATTATTTATAAAAATAAAGTTAATTAATAAATCTGATATATTAAACTAATTTTGTTTATCATTGAAAATTATAATTCATTACAAAACCAATGGATCCATTTGGTGATGCATTTTGTGAAATAGTAAATCCATATTAAATTTAATAATAATTGCAAATAATTAGTACGTAATTGTTGTGTATTATAATACTGTAGTTATTATATGTATTGTTGTTATCATATTTGGTGATCATTTGTATGTAATTTTATGACCAAATCTTTGTTGTGATTCAAACATACGATTAATTGATGGGTTGGTGGGATTGGGAGATCCCCGATAAGTGGACATATAAGCCTATATGGCTGCCGCCGTACTACTGGCCGGCCGGTATAACACCGAATCTTCACTCGCAATACACCAAACGTGAGATCAAACAAGAGTTAGGAGAGATACCGCCGCCGCCCAAGAAGTACTACTTCTTCGACACTCCAGACTATGCCGACTGCCATAAGAAGATATATCAATACACATACTTTGGTTTTAAGTTAGGTTTGTCACCACATTATCACCACTTTAGTGATAATCAAAGAGCTATTTTGTTGACATTTATGATAATATTACGTTAGAAGACATCTAATGACTAATTAATATCACTTTTTACTGATTTAACCAAATAGTTTGACCCCTCCTACCCCTCCCTAACCACTCTTACTCTGCAAACTTGTTTTAGATAACAATTTAAGTTTTGATGATTTCATTTATATTAATCTGATTGAAATGATTTCTTAATTGAAGTTTTATAAGTAAATGATATGAATTGTTGTCCAAAACAGGTAGTGCTGTGGCTTTGATCGATATTGTCGGTGGAAGACAATTGTCTTATTTAACAGCAATGGGTCGCATAGCCGGACACTTGGGTCGCTTCGGTATGAATTACCAACGTTTTATTAATTATACAAAACTTAATACTTAAGTATATAATAATGTATGAAAAGGTGGATCATTGGGCATATATGCGGCCACAGTGTGTTGTGTGGCTAACCTGAGGGGCAAAAAACACGATTGCTATGACGTTCCGATGAACCATATGTTAGGCGGGGCTTCGATCGGACTTATTTGGGGATATAAAAGTCAGTTATCGGTTATCATTTGAATTTATTTATCAGTCATTTGTTTGTTATCACAGCTCACAGTGTGGCTTATGGTTGTATCGTTGGAGCTGCCGGTGCTTTAGCCGGAGTATTAAATCTTAGGGCAAACTATCCGACTCCTAATTACCCGAACGGATGGCTAATATTTCCAGACGAATCTCTTCTCGACGAAAGAGAAGAAAATGCAACACTCGGTGGCCGTAATTTCCGCGACCAACGACTCAGTTGGAAACTTCATGATCCCGGCCGTAGAGGACTCGAGTGAAACACCCAATCGGTACTACATATTAGGCTTTTGTGTTAATTATTATCTATTATTATTATTATTGCTTATATTAGTTAACAAAATTAAGATTATATTTACTGTAATTAGATTTTAATTGATAGAATTAAAAATCAAAGTTATATTCCAATAATATATCGTTAATAATCATAATATCATTATTTATACAATAATTTAATTCAATATAATACCGAAAATTATTTTGAATTTTCGATTAATATATTGATATATAAAATATATTTGGAAAACAATAAGCGTAAGAATTTAAATAAATTTATAGTTAATTATAATGGAAGACAAATATTAAAATTATAAGAAATATTGCATGAATTAAAACAACGGAATTATTTAATTAGACATTTGTTTGAGAGATAATTGAAATCTATTGAGGAACAGATCCACATGAGTTGTGTTGAATGTCAGAGTTGTTCGCACTCTAAGACTGGCTGAACCACTTCCTCCACAGTGAACACCATTTTTGTGCAAAACCTATAACATTATGAGTTTATAATTAAAGCTATTATTTGTTTATTTTATTAATATTTCAAACCTTAATTGCCTGATCTCTAAGCTCTGATGTCTTGAAATCGATAGCACAGAAGGTTCCCTTTCCTCTGGCATTCAATAGAATGTTTGGATACTTTTGTTGAAGTGTTACCAATCCTTTAAGCATATAATCACCGGTTTTAGCGATATTATCAATAAGATTCTGTTCTTTAATTTCTTTGACAACTTGCTCAAGAAGTACCAGTTTTGTTGGATCCCCTAACCAGGTGTTGAATATACGATATGGTTGGTCGGGTCTGAATGGCTTCTTATAGAAGAAACCTCCTATTTGTAACTTTTTACTGAACGTAACGATATCAGGACTATCGTCCAGATTGAAGTGTTCGTGAGCCCACATTTTACCCGTGGGTCCGCCTCCTGTCTGTACCTCATCTATAATAAATGCCACACCATTTTTGGTGCAAAGTTTACGCAATCCTTGGAAAAACTTAGCCGATCCATGATTATCACCACCTTCTCCCTGAATCGGTTCAATGACCAATGCGGCGACGGGAACACCTTTTTGGTTGTATTCATCAATCAAACTCTGAACTTCTTGTAGGCAATGATCGTCTATTTTGTCGTTTTCAACTCTATGTTCTTGTAGTGGATATTTATATATTGGATATGTAGCTATTGGCCAATCAAATGCTGGCACATCCAACTTATGAATGGGCTTAGAGTGGGTGCAACTGAATGAGTATATAATTTAAATAAATCAATAAATTAAGCGATCATTTCAAATGAATACCTAAGCGCTCCAAATGTTCGTCCGTGAAAACCTCCCTTAAATGACATTACACTTAACTTTGGAGCTCCGGGTGTTTGATTTGAGAGACTTGACTCTAAGTCTAGAGCAGATGGAGGTTCACCCTTTCGAGTCTTGTTTTGATACCAAAAACAAGCGGCTATTTGTCAAATAATTCAAAAAATAATAAGAAATCGTATTAAGAAATAGTTTTGTTAAAAATTGTAACCTTTGAGTGCATTCTCTATGGAACAGCTGCCACACGCCATAGTCTGTACTTCAGACAAACCTTTCGGTGCAATTGACAGAAGAGCTGATTTAAGTTTTTCAATAAAATCTTTTGGTGGAAGTATTCCCAGAGCAGGTCTATTGACAAATGTGGCCAAATTTTTTGGATCAGTTACAGCTTTTACTAATGCCGGATGATTATAACCTAATGGTATCGACGATATTTGACTGTAAATATCGAGAAATGCATTGCCGTCGGCATCGACTAAATAGTTGCCCACAGATTTGTCATAATCAACAAATAATTGTATGGCTGAAGACAACTGAATTGAATCTAACTCTTGTTTTAAGCGAAGAGAGTTTGGTCCGGGAATTGTTGTCACCACTCGGGGCTCATTTGGTTCTTGAAGTTGTGTCGATAGATAAGCTCTAATACATTGATCCAAATATGATTTACACGGCTTCTGCAGTATTGATCGTCTAAAAGTTCCCAACATTTTTACAATAATTGTTTGTTATATAACTAATATTTGTAGTATAAATGTCAAGAAATTTGGAAAAAATTAAAAAATTAAAATTTTAAAATATAGACAATTTTTGATAATTTAAATACTAAAAAATAAGCATGATCATAAATTCCTACTTAATATCTACTGGTAAACCAAAACTGTTACATAATGTTCCTTAAAAATGCTGTAATAAACACTTTGATATTAGAGGACTGATGGTTATAGTAGTGAAACATTGTATAATAATTAAAATTAGTTTCAAGGTTATATTAATATATAAATTGATATTTTCATTGGCTGTTTCAAAATTATTGGTTATATTATAGTTTATTATATAAGCTATTTATACAGTAATTTATTCAATTACTGGTATTTATTACTTTTAAGATTCACACTACATATTGGAAAACTTTATAATTAATTAAATTTTATATATATTTAAAAAATGGTTAAAATTCATGGCATAAATCAATAGCCATTTTTTGAGTAAACCCTTCACTGAATCCAAACGGCGCATATGTCAGAGACTATAGTCTATAGATTCACTAATAATTTAATAAATCTCATCCTTATTATAGATGTAACACATTATGTATTTCATCCAATTTTGATAATTTTTAATAAAGTGATCGAAAAGCAATAGTAAATAATTATAATAAACAAAATATAATATTTGTTAACATTTTTATTTAATTATATTTATTTACATGTTTTACAATATTATTTAACAATTTAATTGTAGTTTTTATTTCATGATATAAATGAGTATCAGATTTTATGCAAATATGATTTTTTTAAATATGTATATATATTATATATATATAATTAAATAAATTATTTGTAAATATAGATTTGTATTACAATAATAATATTGAAAGGTCATAAAATTTACACTAAAAATATTTATTATTTTTAACTATTATATGAGACCTGTATTTATCATTTTTTTATAAAAATAATAAACTGTTTTTTATTTTAACAATTTGAGGCATTTTTAGTCTAATAAAAAACAAAACCCGACAAAAATATTGTTTAACTTTTTATATTATGTACAAATGTAAGCGATTAAACATTTAATAGAAAATAGACAACCAATACATTCATACATTTTTAACAAATGTTTAATATTATACAAAAATATTAAAAGCTCTTTCATAAACAAAATAATATCATTAGATTATTGGCAATCATTCCGTTAACAGATATATTATTTAAATATATTTTTGAAAAATAATCGGTAGGATTGAGTCCGCCTTATATGGCGTTTAACTGAAATATTAATTAATTAATTAATAAGTGAGAAACAACTTATGATATGAGTTATAACAAATGCATTCAAATTAAACTAATTTTTATTCTAATATTTTTAGTGTTTTGCAAATATAAATATTTATATATTGTAAATATAAATTATGCTTTTAATATCTCTGAAATAAAATCTATTTTTTTAATTAAAATTAAAATGTTTAAAATTATATCGATAATTTTTTACAAATATAAAAGCTTATATTAGACTCTATATGAATATTTAAAAGTTTGATTATAAAAAGATTAAAGTCGATATATGACTAGAAATAATTTATATTAATATAATAGACTTACTAATAGAGTATATATTATATACACTATAAATGTAAATTTACAACAAAATTATTACACATCATTTGTCTTAGAAATGAGAAATTGGTTTAAATTTACAAAAAAATATATAATAACATTGACTAAACAATTAGTTAATGATTGCTTCAATTATTTGATCATAAATTTCAAACTTTTCTCATTTCAAGTCTCAAGTACTGAATTAATGATTTGTTAAATGAATTGTACTATAAATTGATTCAATACTAAGCTTATAGTTTCAAATAAATGGTATAAATTTTTGTCTAAACTTCAGATTTAGCATTAAATTAATGAATAATAAAATTGCAATAATTGTGTATCAATTAAAAATAATAACCAAACAATTAAAACAAATATATACATTACTATACATGAATATAATAAAAAGTGTAAATAATAATAATAAATGTAATGCTTTGAAAAATGAGTGATCAATAATATTGCAAAAATTTAGCACAAAAAAAATAATTAATAAACTATTAATTAATAAATTTTAAATCGTTAGACTTGAGTGATACGATTATTATTTGGCACTAAATCATTCATTTCAATGCCATTTGATTCAATAACTACATAACCATTTGATTTCTTAACAAAATTGGTTTTCGGCTGTTTTGAAGCCGTTGTCAACTCATTGACTGCATTGTGCAGAACATATCCGTTACTGTTTTTAACAAACACATCACTATTTTTAACGCCTATGTTTGTGGGCGCCGATCGTGGCCTTACAGAGTCCATTGGTGACCACTCATGTGAGCTATTATTATGTAATGGTGTTTCACAATCAATAGTGTCTAATGTGGTGTTTAATGGATATAAAGTTAAAGGATTGATACAATTGGCATTCATTTGATGAGTGATGATGTCTGTGGTGTTGTTGTTATTTACACAAATGTTTTGAATTTTTTCACAATTATTAACACAATTTTGATTTAATTTACTAAAACTTCTTTGATTTGTCATTTGGTCCGTCTGTTCGTTGTCGCCGTTAGATGATGTCGACGACACTTCGGCGTCATAACTGTTTTGAGACCAGTCGTGTTCCAACCGCTTTTTTGGAGGCTTCACAGTATGTGCGCTCTCGAGGATACTGTCTATTGTCACGTATCCGTTGTTTGCTTTTTTGACATTTGAGTTTATTTTACATTTATCGGGTGTCGAAAAGTTAGTCAAATCAACATAATTGTTATGTAAATAATTTTGACGTTTAATACCATATTTATAATAAGGACAGGCAGGCGATGCGGTACGACTTGAACTGTTGTTTGATTCACAATGAATACAATTTACTTTTGATTCCGAAGGACTGCAACTTTGAATGATATTTGTTAGGCTTTTAGCCATTTCTGGTTTTATATACTTTGTCACATCACTCAAAATATTGTGGTCCTCTCGTAATGATGGATCGCACAGTGATGGCTCACTATTGGCTAAAAGTGAATAAATACAGACGGAGTGACCTAATGGTGTGTCATATAATGGATTCATAACATCGGTTTTTGTTGGCATAATAAGCGCCGAAATTTTGGCGCTTCCCTTCACAGTCTTTGGTTTTCGTCTTCGTTTATTTTTAAGAGCACTGGCATTAACATCAAGTCCCGAATCTTTACTACCACTGGAATCACTATTTCTCGATGATATTTCATCTAATATTGGAAGTGGAGGTTTTGTAAACTTGTTTGTATGTAATGTATGAGACATCAAATGTTCGCCATTTAATATATGATTATCGATCTCGACTCCAGAATCTGATGAAATATGCGTTTCAACACCACTATAATGGGAACCAATACTCTCATGTTGTCCGCTATCACTACTTGTCAATCGCATGAATAAATCATTTGCTTTGTTGGGAGTATTCTTATAAATCAAGCCCTCTGTCGATGAATTACTTGTGTGCGATAAACCAGATCCGTGTCTATTCTTAAACGAGTCTTCATCAGAAACATCTGCTATTACAACACCACTGGCAATGTTGGGTATGCTATCGTTTCTAACAATTGGATTAAAACTATTGCGATCCGAGTGGTCGGTCATGAGTGGAGGCACATCCAAACCTTTCGGTAATACAATTTGTATTCTCTTATATAACATAATCTTTTCTTTCATCCAACGAACCAAACCAACCAAAACAATCACTAATAATGTCAGTCCTAAAGTTCCGCCGACAATCATACCAATGATGTAACCAATGTTAGGATTTTCAGTATATAAACACACATTTAAATTAGTTTTATCGCTCGTTTCACTTATTAGATCACTATTGTTTTGGCGACGATTTGCAGCTCTGATTCTGACTGCAAATTGTGACCGATATTCTGCAGACTCGTCACCATATGATTCACAGTCTATTACCATATAATGATGTCTTTGTTTTCCTGATATTATTGTTTCATATGTTTTATTATCACTGTGTATTAATTGCAATATGTAATAATCAATTGGACCGTTAGGTTCATTAGGAGGTGACCATGAAATACGAACGGATGTCGTGTTGAAAATCTCACTTCTTGGCGGATCCATTTGTTTTGGTGTCGACACCAGTGTTCGGATCGTCAAATTGACAGTTGATGGCGAACAAAGCGAATCACTATTACAGGCCCGCACTTGTATAGTGTATTTGTCGTAACTTTTGAGGTTTTTTAAGGTTTTAGAGCAAATAAATTGACTATTGTTACGAACACAAGAGCTCGGCAATTGTTTTTGTTTAAAGTTATTACAATTAATTTCATAGTAATGAATCTCTCCGTTGGGCAATTTGGGAGGCGCCCACTTCAATGTTATTGATTGACTGGTTATTTCTGTGACTTCCAAATTGGACGGAGCGTCTTCTGGAGAGTCGTGAGCAGTATATTCGTATTTGGGATCACTTTCTTCACTCGGACCTTCGCTTGTAATCGAGACAACTGTTATCTTGTATTTACTGAATGGTTGTAAACCTGTCAGCACATGACTTTCAGCCGAGTTATCGACAACAGTTGGTAACCAATTAGATTTGATACACATATCCTGATCATCTACTTTACATAACTTGATTTTATACTCCTCGACTACCCGTTTCTGTGCGGGACAGGCCAACTTCCAATTTACGGAAATACTCGTAGAGTTTATTTGTTTAAGATGCACTTCACTCAATTTATCAAGTCGTCCATCAATGGGAACTATACATTCAGCCCATGACATACCTGAGGTAGTGGTTGCTGTGTTGGCAGAGACCGCAAACTGATAGTTAGAGTGTATGTCCGTTTCATTTATGTCTATTGACAAACTGTTTGTATGTTTCCAATTGATATCACCCTCACATGGAAAAGGTCGCGGCCGTAGTGTTTTACACCAAAATACTGTATAGTTGACTACCGGACCACTCAAACTGTTAAAACGTGGTTCTGTCCAATGAATCTCATATCTACCCTCACCTAATGAATAGGCGTCTATATTTAATGGTTTGTGTGCTATCATATCATTGCGATCTACAATAATCATTGAGTAATTACGAGAAACTCCCTGAGAGTTGACGGCATATATTTTGAAAGTGTATGCGACGTCTGACTTCATGTGATTAAAAGTATAGGAAGTGTTGTGACTAATGATCATATCATCGAAACCTTTCTCTATAAGATTATTATCTTTAGACTTGTGATGGTTCTCATGTTCACTGAGTTCAATGGTATAATTAAAGTCTTTTCCATTGTGATACGCGACAGGAATATGTTTCCAAAATAAAGTAATACTTCTCATTCCTTCCATATTTTTGTCGGTTTGGAAGGATTGTCGGATCAATTCCGGTGACAAATATGGGACTATAAAGAAAAGCAAAAATACAAAATTTAATTAAACTTCCCCTTAATATTTCAAATTACAAACTAAAAGTTGACTGACCGTCAGATTTTGTTGTCACCAAAATCGATGAAAATTCACTCCAATATTCTTCACTCATTGATTCTTGTGTTTTGCAACGAATGCTTATATTATATGTTATATACGGCACTAAACCAGTCAATTGAGTACTGGAAAGGCGAATGCCGTCCAAAATAATTGTCTCACTTTTATATTCATTATCAGGCGTTTGCCAATAGTATTGGACCTCATAGAGGATGTGCTCCAACAGGTCTTCATCATATATGATATATTCGGGTGCTTTCCATGTAAGGGAAATGCGATTATTTGTCACTTCAATTGCCACAAAATTTTGAGGTTTACTCGGCTTAATAATACTATAGTGATCAATGACATAAAGCTTTGAATAATTGCCAAATTGGTTTTGTCCCTTAAGAAGTAAATTAAATTTAAGTGTTGAACTCCTATACGGAGGCATTGTGTCTGTCCTCCACTCGCAGCTGTTCTCCTCCGGTATTTGTCCACAGGGACGGGTCAAATGACTGCAAATGTTATGTAAATATTATTAGATTTTTAAATGTAAACAATAGTATAATATCTATTAATATTCAATTAGCCTATAAATAAATCAATAAAAATAATGTTTATTTGTTTTTAAGTACTAATGTAAGCGCTTTGGTAAATGGTTTAGTTAAATGTCAAGAATTTCGCATAAATTTGCTAAAAGTTTAAACAAAAATAAAACAATTTTATGACAGACACATACACTCTCTTATAACTAAGATATACAAGAGATAGGGAATGGTATATATCATCAACTCATGACTTACTCATATGAAGTTAATGAAGTGCTCGCATGAATCCTATCTTCGAGAGAATAAGTGGTATGAATAGGATTGTAGGGCGGAGTCCATTGACAGTGGAGTTTGCGGTAATGCCAACTAATGCACTTAAAGTCAGACACCGGTTGCGGTTTGACTATAATTCATCAAATAAATAAACAATACAACAATTATTTCGTTATTTTATAAACTGTTTGATTATATTACTATATTAACGATTAATAAACTATTAGAGGAAAACAATTAAAGTATTTTCAAAAAATAAAAATTAATAACATTTGCAAACAACAAAAATTAATGTCAAATTTTATGACATATTAGAGGGAAGGATAACACTTACATCCGACGATCACTTGACTGACACATATGAGAGGTGTCGGGCCAGAGATGTTGAGCATACAGTAATACATGCCGTTGTCGTCCACTGTGGCCGCGGGCACCTCCAGTCGTGATGCAGTTGTGTTGAGAAGTCGTATACTATCACTACTATAATATTCATTCTTAAATTTAAAGGCAATCATAGATGAGTTCACTTCATATATTTGGTGATCATATTCAATGGTGTTGTTGTTTAGGGAACAGTCTATCGCTAGTCGACTGCCATTTAGGATCTGCTGGTCAGGAGTGGTCACTATAAATAATTAAATTGGTAAACAAATTGGTCAACAGTTGATCAATAGGTTAATGTATAATCAATAAAATGACAATTAGGTGATGACACTGACCTCCGATGTGTGTCGATCCCCAACAGGCCTCAGCTGACGGTATCAGTGAAACAACGGTCAGGTATACGATAGCGACAGTCGTGACCAGTACTTTGTCCGTACATTTCACGGCCATTACTTGAATGTTTATGTTTGCCGATTATGATAAATCATTATTAATATGATTGCATTTGATATGATGACAATCAATTGGTTTATCAAAACAAAGACAACATTAATGTTAACCATTGGCAGCCATATTGCTATTCACTACACGTAAACATTGATAACATTAGACTCTCTACTCTACAGTCTATACTAAAGTCAATATTCAATACACACTACAGTAATACTGTAATACAGTAATACTCTCCTAAATATATTGTATATAAACTGTGTGTATAGTGAAAGCTGAGCACAATCTGTACAACGATTGACTGCATTGACGGTCACGTATTGTAAACAAAATCATGTATTAGTTCTGTACTGTACTGTATATACCATTCAACTCTCACTACAAGTTGGACTGCATTTTTGTTGGCATACAGTGTACATACACTACACATATGTATAATATATCTCTGTTTTCACTAAAAAAAAAACTAAAATAAAAATTCACTAAAACTTTGACCAATAAATAAATTTTGTTGAAAGCACTTAATACATGCTTAGTTTTTTTGGCATCAAATTATACACACAAATGTATACTTCAATAATCCACTATAATTTATATAAAAAATTTTTACTCAGAATTTATTTTAGCAAATAATTTTCAAGCTATTGCTTAAAATAATTTAGTTATAGTATAAATATTTAATTGATTCGTTAAAATTATCTTGTTAATAATTTAATATAATACATTATATAATTTTTTTCTCCTCAAATAAATAAGTTAATTACAAATAAATCTTTTTAGTAAAGCTGATTAAAAAAAACTTATCTAGGTAAATTACTTTATCAAGTGAAGCATATTATTTTATAAATACCCTGTAGTGTAGTGTAAATATAATAGTATAAATTATAAAATAGCCTATATGTAAGTTTATAGTTATAGATAATGTTTAGAATCGTTAAAAATTTTGTTACATTAAATTATATATGAATTTTAAAGTTTAATGAAAGTTTAGTTCAAACTAACGCAAACTATAATATGTACGAACAATATAATCGGAAAATTAATTTATAGGAAAATATTGTATATTGTCAACAAATATTATGTAAAATATAAATTTTAATATTAAATCTGAAAAATAATAAATGTTTTACATAACATATTAAGACATATTGATTACTATAAGTTATTATTCAATATTTAATACACGATTGTGTACACTAACTATTTTTATTATTAAGAAATATCAAAATTAAACTTTTTTATCTAACTTTCTTCAAATTTGTCAAACTTTCATAAATTTATCGACACTTTGGAAATATAATTAAAATTTTCAACACTAATTATAGTATAGTTTTACCGGCATTAATACATTATACCTGATTAGATGAGACAACTTACAAGTTAAGTAAATAAATTATACATTTATGAGTGCAATAATCAGCAATAAGATGATTGTTTGCTAAGTTGGGTCACGATATTATCAAATTATATATAAAGTGGTCAAACAAATAAAGTATAAAAACTAAAATACATTATTAAATCAATCTAACAAATGCTTAATACTGTACAGTATGTTATCAATTATTTGATTGTCATTTACTTAGTTATTGAAGTACTTTTAAAAACAAATCACACACTAATATACGGTACATAAAATGTTGTTACCAACCATAACACTTGGGTTGTAATATAATACAATTGCAATATAGTATAAAGTTGATTGTTGTAATACTGTAGTTGTCTATATAATCATGATATAGTTGATCAGCACATGTATGTTTGAACATATTGTAGTCATTAAAAATTGTCGGGGTAAAATATATATAAATTTATATATATAAACTGTATATATAAACCTTATTTTTGTATTTTAATATAGAAGTACATTAAATGACATTTCATAACTTACAATAAAAAATTGTGTGAAGCTATTCAATAGTTAATTAGTTTGAGAAAAGTTATTAACTTTGAAACATATTAATTAAAATAACTTATTAAATATCAATTTTCATAATAATGTCTCTGAAAATGCCAACCAAAAGTCCATTTATAACTGTAAGAATATATTTTAATTTAAAATAATTTTTTTTAAATTAAAATATATATTATATATAATTGAAAAATCTATAGATTAGTGATAACTTCGATGGCTATCCATTGGAATCGTTTAATATTAATCCATATTTAGCGACAAACTTGGATCGAGTTCTGATTCCTGGAGGTTTCATTCAAGACAGGTATGTAATGTTAAATCAACTTAAAATAAATTGATTAAATGATATTATAATACATTAAATATTGATTAAAATTAATAAATACATAAAAATCAGAATTGAAAGGCTTGCGTGTGATATTGCCATTGATTTAGCCGACGAACCATTTGTGGCGTTATGTGTACTAAAAGGCGGTTATGTTTTCTTTAATGATTTGTTGGACAAAATCAGACACTTTTATCGATATCGTTATGCATCGCAAACACCAAACGAAACGACTGATTTGGCACAACAAATGAAAGTTGAATTTATTAGACTTAAAAGTTATGAAAACGAGAGATCAACATCTGATCTCAAAGTTATTGGTATTGAATCACTGGAATCGCTTAGAGGAAAGGTATGTCTTTGTTGTGCATAACTAAATCATTTGATTGAATAAGTATTCAATAATTATATTTAATATTTAGAATGTATTAATAGTGGAGGACATCATCGATACGGGAAAAACAATGGTTAGACTTCTGGAACTACTTAAGGGATATAATCTAAAAACAATACGTGTGACCAGTCTTTTCGTCAAACGAACACCACTTAGCAATGGATACACACCTGACTGTAATTTTTGTTATAAATAAATTTATACAATATTTAAATTAATATATAATTTTAAAAAATTTTATTTTTGAAAAACAGACGTCGGATTCAATATTCCCAATAAATTTATCGTTGGGTGTAATATGGATTATAACGAGTACTTTCGTGATCTTAATGTAAGTTTCACACAATATTATGTAAAATATAATTATTATTGACAGCAAACTAGAGATAATAAAACATTATTAAAACTAAATTATTTTTTATCTGCCATTTATAGCATGTCTGTGTTATGTCGGAAATTGGGAAACAAAAGTATTCATTTAAAAAACATTAATTAAACACATGTTAGCAATAAATAAAGCAATTAAACAGTTTCTTCAAAATATCTAAGATCTACATTTTATAATATTTTTTGTTGATTATAAAAATAACTTATATTATGTAATTATCAAATAGTTTGGTATATTATATATACCGTATATAAACATTTGACTGATAACAAACAAGTTACCGGTAATACTATTTTAATTATCTTTATTACAAATAAATATTAAATAAAATATTAGATATTAATTTTATGATTTGTTTAAAATATAAACAGTAGTTGACCCATTGACAAGATTAATATTACAATAAATATTTTAAAAATCAAACATTTTTTTAATTAGATTATTCGAAATTTTATTTTAATTAAATTTTTCAATAATAAATTTATGATTAAATTTTTAAACATTTTTTTATCAAGCAATAATTGTGTAAAATAAATCATTTGAAATTTGTTTAAAATTACATTTTCATAATTTTAACTATAATAAAAATTGAACTATTAATTGCAAAATAAAATAAAACAAATTATATCTCTTTCTATAAAAAATTTTACTAAATTTTAAATGCTTCAAAAAATATATTTATAATATGAATCATAATATATGATATAATCATATTTTTAATTTAAATTTTATATACCAGAAAAATAAGATTTTTGTTTTTAAGTAAATATTATTCACAAGACCTTTGATTCATTCAATTCATATTAATTATTGATAAGTCAGTAAATCATGCAAAACATAACATTTCAATATCACATAAACTGACATTATTTATAAAGATATAATTTCTATCCAAATGAATTCAATGATAAAACAAATAAGTGATTAATAAAAACTAAATCAACATTCAATCATTACCTTAAAGCTAATGAAAAAATCGATTAAGAGTTTTTAAATAATAACATTAATTATAATATATATATTTTTGAGCTAAACTTTTTTGGCCGACAAAAAATATATAATAAAATAAATATAACTAACCATCGATAACAACAATTAAGTATTGCTGCTTATCATAAATAAAAAATATTGAATACTGATTTAAGGTAAAATTATTTGTATCAAATATTATTAAATATAACATATATATAAATATATTGACACACAAAGTATACTATCTATGAGATAACTTTATGTGAATATAATAAATGTAACAAAATTTCAATATTCATTATCAGAAACATCGGAAACACTGAGATTTGCGTAATCGATATGCGCTTCATTGGCATTAACGTCACAAATCAATTGATTATGACTATGAGTAGTGTCATCAACGGTGTGTTCATTGTCATTGTTGTCGGTGGTGTCATCGTTATTGATAATCAGGTCATTATTGTTAATGCATTTATTCATCCATTTGTCTTTGTGTTGTTCTAAACCAAATCCTTGTTCATAATTTCCTTTTTCCATAAATAGTTGTTTGAAATGCGGAATACAGTATAACTTTTCGCCGGTTATCGTAAAGTTATCCAATCTGTTTAGTAAATTGTAATCATATGATAACTTTCATAAAGATCAGACATAACCGACAAATAAATCAATATTACCTCAGATTACACTTGCATTTGAAACAACGGAAGCAATTCTTGTGAAGTCTTATACCACTGAACTCCATCTTTTCCATCGCATAGAGTTTGCTTCGGCAGACATAACACAAGTCCGCTATTGGATCAGTCGTTTCAAACTAAATATAATACTCCATTAGTTTTATCAATTTTTTTTTAATAATATTAATTTTATAGTTAATAATCATATACTGTATTGTAATTCAAAAAATTAAGTAGATTTTTATTTAAATTAATAGACAATTATTTTATTCACACTAACATTTAAGCATATATTTAATTTAATTATAGTAATAATAGTAAAACGTTGAAATAATAATACATTATGTAAAATTTATAATGGACCTTATAATTGAAATTTTTATGCTGCATATATTGTACACACAGTTATTTTTTGTTTGTTTATTTAATGCATAATTTGTTTTAGAAAAAAATCTTATTCAAAATTTGAAATTACTATATTTAAATACTAACACTTGAATTATATTTTTATAAGTTCAATAAATATTTTTTAAAAATTAAAATAAATAAATGAAAATACTTATTAAAATCAATAAAGTATTATAAAATTGTATGCAATGTACAGTATATAAAGCTATGTATAATTCAATAATTATGTCATAAATAGTTAACATTTGAGTTCATTGTCCATAATTTGCTTTAAATTATAATATTTTCACAATTAAAGCTATAAAACAATTTCAAATCACAAATGGTTTATGAAAGAGATAAAAATAAATTAAAGATAACGGCTTATAAATTATAATAAGTGTAAAATTTTTCAAATAAGTAATAAAATTAATATTATAAATAAAATGAAGAAATTATTTTTAATATTAGTTTGTTTTTTAAAGGCACTGATTGAGGATTAGCACCAAATCACCCAAAAAAGAGTATTTCCTAAGAGACCAATAGTTGTCACTACAAATGAAACAGTGTATTGAAATTTAGACAATAATTCATATCATATTTATATTCAATTTTTTAAGTTAATTCACTCAATTCCGTTAAACGTTTTAAAGCAAATTAGTAATCATTTTTTATGATTTATAATATTATTACATAACAATTAATTTTGTTATTTTTAATAAGTGCCGACCAAAAACAGTTAAGATAAAAAAAAATAATATTTTTAAAAATATAAAACGGTTACGAATCTACATTTCACATAAATACACTGTAACAGTAATACTATAATTATTTTATTAATAATGCTTTAGACATGCATTGCATACCAAATAGCAATTTAAGCTATTTTGAATATTGTAAACTAAATGCTGTTTTAGATTATAAATGTAAATTAGCTTAAGATATTAAAAATAAAAAAATGTCAAACATTATAGATTAGATAAGTATTATGACTACAATGTTAGCGACTAGTGGTTTGTGGCAAACAAGACAAGGAGTTGACGACTTACCACAAATCGATTGACGCGAGGTTTCGGCTTTTCAATTGATTTGTCATCATCTTTGATGGCCTCAAACTTAGCCCTCAGGTTTTTAGTGGTATCGATATGCGGCACAAACTCATCTTCGGCGTCAAAACTGCTGTTTTTCCTGTTTTGTTTGTCTACCGACCAGTTCTCGAACTTTGCCTTAAGATTACGAGTTATTTCGGGTGTCACCGGAATATTATCCTCATTTTTAAGGCTCGACTTAACTAATTTATAAATTAATAATAAATGTTAATTTTAATCATTACATACTTCTTATAATTCTTTAGTTATAAAAGACTAACTTATATTTGGATCTCTTTCAGGCGATGGTTCTTTGTCTCCATTAGTGTTGGGCACAAAATCTTTGGGCGGTGTAATCCGTTTCAATGGTTTGGGAGCACTTATCTGATTGTTGTCCACTTGTTTTTCAAGTTCCTTAAACTTATCGAGCATTTTCTTAGTTGTTTCCACTTTAGGAATATCATCGATGGTATCCAATGAACGGATAATATCAGGATTAGTTTCGGTGACATTATTTTCATAGATAACATTGACGTCCTTTGGAGGTGTTATTTGATGCCTTTTCGTTTCTTTAGGCACTTCTTTGGGCAGATTTTCAAAATAAGCAAATCTTTCCTGTAATTGATTTGAATCAATGGTTACATCTTCGCCAACTTGTTCGCCACTTCTGATAACATCACCGTTTGTCAGCTTTTTGCTCAAACCGTTAGTGTTATGCGATTGTCCGTTCACTTGTGGTGGTGTCGGACCTTTAGTGGCAGTGGCGTCAATCTGTTTAAACATACTTCTGGCTTCTTTGACATTTGAATCACTTTCAGAAATTGTATGAAATTCTTCTTCTCTTTCATTTTTCAATTTATCGATCCGTTCGCTCTCAGAGTCAACCAATCCTTTTTCAAATTTTTCTTTAATACTGTTTGCCTTAATGGGTGAGTCTAAGACTATCTCCGATCGATGGCCACCGTTCTCACTATTGTGCGACTCTTTAATGGTTCTCTCATAGACTTCCTTAAGTGATTCGCTTCGGCCTAAACTTAACTTCTTTCTCAGTTCTTCTAATTCATCTTTAGTGGCATCCGATTCATCTTTATTAGCACTGATTGAACCCGTTTCCCACTGAGACTTCAATGACGACAAATCAACGGCCACTAGTTTTTCGGGTTCCGGTTGAATCTCTTTGGGATCAGTATTCTCTTCATCACTGCTATAGTGACTATCCTTATCTCCGGCAACTGCGCTCTGGTATCTAATTATTTACATAATAACAATGTTTATGATATTATATTATATTATATTATATTATATTATATTATATGACCAAAACAGTGATTATGATGTTTATAAATCAAAGACAAAAGTGTCAAAACAAAGGGTGTATCCGTTTATTATGTTATTATTAAAAATATATAATTATTATGAAAACAAAAACCAAATCAATGGTAACTTACTTTTGCATCCTTACGCTAATACTGTCAGACCGCTGAAGAATATTTTTATCGATGGTTTTGTTGTTTTGATTGTTATGGTTGTCGTCGAGTCCAGTCCTGTCGACTCCTGATTCGAATTTGTTCCTAATATTTGCTAAATCCTTGGCTAAGTTGTAGTACTGTTCCTCAACCTTTGAATTGCCTGTAAATAGCAATTAACGAGTCATTCATTAGAGACAAAGGGATGGATGAGTAGTGGCTGTCGACAGCAATTTCAATGGTGAAAGTGCTGCTGAATGTCACTGGAAATGTCAATACATAATAGGGATAAAAAAGTGTCGGGACTGGTATGACATCCTGTAAGTGAGTAGTATTGGTATGCAAACTGACTTCCCTTCAAAAATATAACTAAAGCTCTTATAATAACCAGTATTACTATTACTTCAGCTATTTTTTCACTCAAAGCTCTTCTATTGAATATTTCAATACAACTGGCATTGTATTTGACAATACAATACAGTATACACTAACTCAGGTACTACTGCTTGTATTATACAGTGTATATACCATACCTTACCAGCTCAGAGATTAGTTATTGACTGACAGGTATATGACCGTTGAGCATGTTACTGTTACTGGCAATAAGCACCTATTTTGTTTGGCCAGGTATGTTACATACATACATACATATATATATATATATATATATATATACAGTATATCAAGTAAACCTATCGACTCATCAACAGGAATGCCTAAAAATGGGCACAAAAATCATATCAAGTTTTACACTATTGTGCATAAAGTTAGCTAATTGTGACAAATACTTTAATACTGTTATATCTACAGTATATTTTGTACACACAAGTGTTACAATTAAAATTTCTACTTTTAGGCCAAATATAATATAATTATCATATTTTACCAATTATAAACAGATATAGTTAGTTGTTTAGCACACACCTATGTATATGTATTGAAATATATTTTCATATATCCATAAGCTATTGTAATGCTTGAGAGAGTATAGGAGACACTAAAAAACAAACTAAACAAAACTAAGTTAAAGAAAATTCATCTCAAATGACAGTTAATCACTAGTAATACAATCCGACGATATATTTAGTTATGACTTCAATATTCTGTAGACTACACAGTGTAGAGACACCACAAACATATTGCAAAATTAGGCCATTTATTATATAAACATTTAACATATGTATTTTTGTTGCTTATTTTGCCTATTTATAAAAATTAAGTTTTATTGTAAAGCCCTTTACTGTAATAATATTAATAAAAAAACTAAAAAATAAAATAAAATTTTTTAATATTACCACCATTTTTTAATGACTAACTATTAACATATTTCACGATAAAAAATTTTGAGAAGTAATAGTTGTAATATCATTATAGATTACATAACTAAACAAAGAGGTAATAAAAAATGAAAAGTCCATACCATACCAGACCAGACACACACACACACACACACACACACACACACACACACACTCACTCACTCATACATACACTCACACACACACACACACTCACTCACTCATACATACACTCACACACACACAAACCGCTGAAAAGCAATCAAAGAGAAGATCATAAGTCAGTGCTTTTAAAAACCTGATCACTGAATGCTGTGAATCGGAAAAATACATTTTCGCCATATTTTAGAGTTTAGTGCCTGAAGTTTACAACATTTTTTGCAATACAGTACCAGACAGTGGTGTTGTTGTTGTTGTTGATGGAGGAGTTAACAAAACAACGAAAAATAATAATTTATCACTAATTTATATATATTCTGACCATTACTTCATTAATATTCTCATATCTTTGGGCTCTCTTTTAATGTTTTATAATTCACGGAAATCGGTCACAGAATAGCAATGCATAAATATATATACAAATATATATATATATATATATACAGTATATATGTATTTATAAATAACTCGTTTCATTAAAGATGAGACTAATTGCTAATTATAAAGTTTATCCTAAAAATGGCGCATATTTTTTATTTTATTTTGTTTGATAAGTCGATGAGATAATCAAGATATGACATAAATTATAGATTAACTTATATTAAATTCTTTGGCTTTATTATTATTATATTATTAAAACTATTAATATAATTAATGAAATTTTCAAGTTTAATAAAAGGATATAAAATATCTTATTAATATATATATATATATATATATCATATTTCCTATAAATAAACTCAACTCATATGTATTGCAAAACTACACACAAAAAGCTATTTTTATAAATATAAACAAAAACTAAACAAATTCCTTATAAAGATTTGTCGATCAAACATGAATTGTGAAAATCAAAGTGTGAGGAAATATACGACAAATTTTTTATCATTTGATTTTAGTAACATATAGTTAATATTATACTTAAAAAACTTGTTATAATAATAAATATCCTGTATATTAAATTATTTACAATTTAAAAAAATAAATAAAATAATAATAATTCCTGACTTACTTCTGACCACATCGGGTGGCAATTCTTCGGGTGTGTTCTCGCAGATAATCACTTCATATTTTTTAGGACGTTCCTCACAATTATGACTCATTGTCCCATTTATTGGTTGATCCTATTCATTGATAATATTTTTGTGAGACACAACAAAAACACAAAACACACACTAATTTAGTTGACAATAATGATGATAATAGAGATGAGAAAAGTAATTAAGTGTCGGAAAAGTTAAGAAAATCTAGTTTATAACATGTCAGCCATGCATATCAATTGTGGCATATGTGCAATGGTTAGACATATGTATAGTTAAAAAAGTTGGTTAGAAATCATTAGTTTATTAAAAATATATATATAATATATCATTAATATAAAAATATTTTTAAAGATATACACCAGTAATTCGCGATAATCGCCAACTCCTTGTGAGACATCAATTTGCTTATTAGTTTCATCACATTTAGTACTATATTTCGAGCGCTAAAATAATAATCGTTATCATTATTGCTATTATTATTATTATTAGTTATTATTAGTTATTATTATTTAACATTATTATCGCTTTGTTAAATTTATCAATTTTTTAATATGTAGTTTAGCAGCAAACTACTATTTAGTAAATTAAGTGCATTAGTATTAAATAGCGATTGCATACCAGTTCAGCCACATTAACACAATAAAGTGGTTCATCAATTGCTGCCATCGGATCCCTATGAGTGCCTTAAGCCGACTGACTGCCGGCACCGATGTCTGTATATACGATGTTAGGTAAGCGTTATGGTGTGTACAGCAATACCCGAGTATATAATATAGCGATGAGTCTGTGCAATGCCAGTTGAATGGCCTAACTTTTAGGGTAGTGCCAAGAGTGCGCAAATTTGATGGTGAATTATTTTAAGCCCGACCACCGCTAATGAATCATACAGTGCTACTAAAATAACACGTGCTGTAAGATGCCAACAAAGTTGCTCTCAATATATCTCCTTATTTATAAATAGGTTTTGCAATAGTTTATTGCAATGACAATCACTTTTAAATGTAATTTATATAAGTATATTATATAATTATATTTTAATAAAGACTATTGTCATCGATCATCACAATCACACAAAAATGCTAATAAAAAATGTCTATAATTTTGAACAATACTTAAACTAGAAAATGAAAATTGATTTTAAAATGTCATTCTTAGAGAGGGAAGTTTTTTTTTGATGATTTGTTTCGTTAATGCAAACAACTATTGAATCGTTCATCACTTTGTGTGTCTGCTATGGCTTAAGATGAGAGACATCGCAGACCATAGCTATACAGCTCTTGGGAGACGAAGAGGGATAGGGATTGGGAGATAGACATAGGGATAGGGAGATAGGCATAGGGATAGGGAGAGGTTGTTTGACTACTATTTACAACATAGAGAATCAGGCCTTTGCCTTCTTCTAGCATTTCGCAAGTTTTCTTAGTTTTTATTTTGTTATTTGACTGCAGTTTTCTTTAAAAATATGTAATGTATTGATATCATAGTTCAGATGGAAACTAATGATAACGCCTCTCTCTCTCTCTCCACTCATTCACTCACTCAGCAAACATAAGTTTAATCTAAGTTTTAAAATAAAGTTTTCACATAAATTTTCTAATAAACTTTATATATATATATTATAAAATTGTATATACATTACTATTATTATAGTTATTACATATACTGTAAAAGTTATAAATATAAAGTTAACTAATAAACTTCTTTTTATAAAAAATAACAATAAAATTACAACATTTTTTTCTTATGTTTTCTTTAAATAGTTTTTGGCTTAGCATTTGAAAGTCGGAATATAAAGGTTAGCACTGGTAGGGGATAGGGTTGAGCTCTTTGTCTTTATATAAATCAAAACATTTTCAAAGTTGACAAAAAAATTTATTTTAGAAACATTGAACTGATGTGATTAACCCATTGATTATCTAAAATAAACCATAGATTATGTAATTTTTAAAACTAAACGACAGTATTTTATTAGTTGTTTTTTTTATAAAAATACAAATATTAATAAAACCAGTGTTAATATAATCTACCAAATTATAGGCATATTTTGACAATCAATTTGAGGCAAAATATTTTTGTCACTTATCAGACAAATCAGCCAAAATTGATGACTCCTATGTTTTTAGAAAAATTCCTAAAATGTAGTAAATTATGGTAAAATATAGTAAAAATGTGGTTGCTCAAATTGCTAAAATTATCATATTAAAGGCATTTAGGCTTATTGATGATTAACCACTAAAAAAATATTTACATTTATATTTAACCAATTTTGTTTGTTACACAAAATATTCAGTAATTTTAAATAATTTATTTAGATATTTATGTTAATACAGTAAATCAACAAATCCTAGAGTATTCTACTCATTATAAACTTCTATAAATTTTTGTAAATAATTTATAAATGCTACTTAAAAATCATAAATTAATTTTAAAATACAATTTTATCTCATATTTGCTAAATAGAGCCAACATTTCTAAATCGTTAGTCATTAGACTCATATGTTTTTCTTGTCGCTAATGAATTTCACAACATTTTCATTCATTGACACTAAAAATAAATTGTTTTCAATTAAACTGTTATTTGTTTAGTTTATTAATGGCTTTACGCAAATATATTCACTAGTTTTTACAGAAAAATATATTTACATTAATATTGTTTCATAACTATTATTAAAATAATAATAACAACAATTATAATATATTCAAGTGAACTAAATTGTAATAATAATAATAATGTTAACTTATATCAAATATATAAACATATTTTAATTATTTAATTAATATGAGTTTTCTCTCATATTTTTATGACATAAAAATCATTGCATAATATCTTTCTTTTGAAAATTATTGTATAAATAAGCTGAAAGTCATACACAGTATTTAAAAATGTGTTTATTTATCTTATAATATATTTATTTATAGTCAGAAATGTTGTAAATTATAAAAATGAGATTAAATTTTTGTCTTTTAGTTATTACATTTAATTCAGATATTTTTTTGTCTTTTTTAAAATAAAAACTGATAATTGATTTAAGATTAGACATGTGTTAAGTTAGTAAAAATTGAAAAATTAATTTTATTTCAGATTTAGTTAATAAAAAATATAAAAATTTATTTAAATATATTTTTATTAAAGTTTAGTAACTAAACTCATAATTTTCCACAAAATCGTGTTAAATGTTTGGTTATATGGTTTCGTAATAATACTAATACTACTACTAATAATAAATATAATTTATGACTAAATATTTACTTTCAAAATGACATTAAATTTTGTATGTAATATAAGCTTATAATTTATATTTAGTATAAATTTTAATAAACTTTTCCCTCTCTTTAAACATGTTTATAACAGTGAATAATTAAAGTGTTAATAAATCATAAGTTTATTATTAAAATATTTGAAATATTTATATATATATATATAATTATTACCTGAAAACAATAATTGTACGATTGATTAATTCAGTAAAATAATAAAATACAAAACAATGTTAAATATTGAACTTTTTAATAAATTTAGATGTATTTGATTACATAAGATATGTAAATATATAATATAATTATAAATTAGTTGCCATACAATAACACTGCTATTTCATTACAATTATACATTTGAATAAAATTTTCACCACCAATTTACAATCAATTACATACTAACAAACATACAGTATATTATATAATCCATTCAATTATGTTATTAATATCCCCTAAATATAAATATTATATAATATTAAATTTATACAAAATATAATTTCATTTTCCCCATAACGTTATGTGTGTGCAAAAATATATCTATTACACAATAATGACGTAAATACATAGCTATTAATACTGTACTACAGTGTGTAATAGTTTACAAATTATTTGTACAAAATATTTTAAACAATTAATAAATTAAATTAGACTCTAAATAAAATAAACTAAGATATAGTTAACAAATAAATAAACTTATGGTAATATTCATTGAGAGAATCAATTATAAATTTAATACATATTATATAACTAATACTTTTTAGTTAAACTACCGGTAATTTAAAAAATGAATAAATGTTATTATATTATAAATATTTATAAACATAACACAAAAAGTAGTTCTCAATTAATTAAATAAAAATTATGTGAAGTCATAAATTAGTTTATATATAATATTAGTTAAATGTGTTACACGAATACGATATATTAACTTACAATTAGTTTTTTAATGACAAATGTCTAACTGTTTTACTCGATTTGAATCTCTTTGAACTTTTGGCCACAGCGTTGAACATTGAATCCTGTGTTACCTCGAAGTCGAGTTTGCGTTTGGATGAGTCGTCTTCAACACTCAACTCTTTGATCTTTGAAATCACATTATCATTGTTTGACACATACGATGACTTGTGAGATGAGATGTCTTCATTAGGTTTAACTTCATTGACATTTTTGTTAACACATTTTGATAATTGATTTGAGTCTTTGTTTTTATTACCAAACAAACCAATTGATTTCATTGGTGATGAATCGATAGCATTATTGTTGATAATTTCAATGTCAAGTGGAGTACATTCATCGCCCAAATCTTGACTATTATTATTGATATCCTTGTCCTGTGAGTTAAGTTGTGAGAACTCTTGGAACTGTTCCTGATTTGTCCTTATCTTGAGTTTGAGTGCGTGCCACGGAGTGGTCACCTCACCAGCATTTATACTAATAGGTTTACCAAAAAATGAAAACGAATCCGTCTCTGAAGCCACAAATCCCTGCGGTTCGTAGTCTTTAGGAGTAATGTCGTCGTAATACAAGAGTTTCATTGTTAGGTAACAATCTTCTGGTAATTTGTCAAGACTTTGAACCATAATTATAAGTGAACGCAACAATTGGATCGTCGAGTGTCGCAACTCTTGATTCTCTGACTGTTCGCTGATTAGAGACCTTTCGTTTCGATTTTTAGTCCTATTTATCAAACAATTCAATACAATTAACAATTAATTGATGGCATATCTGGTCATCAAATTTGTATAAATCATTACATCAAGAGATTGCAATTAATTTGATTGCATTTGTCATAAGAGTATCGCAAAGTATAGGCTTCGATGAGCTCTTCGGGATCGTCGGGATTCGTGAAGAGTCCTAATGTCAGTTGTTTCAGGTATTTCTTCTCCATTGCATCGAAACAGCCTTAAGAAGAAGTTATTATGATATCAATTAAACTATCAATTGGTTTGTCGATTGTCATATAAATACCTTTAACCCATTGAACCATTTGTTTGGCGGCCCCTGTATTGCATCGTTCAGTAAGAATCCTGAGTTTCAATTGATCCAGTTTTCGGTGTCCGTAACAGTCTTCGGTAAATACATTACGCAAATACAAGATATTACTGATGGCCACTGCAGTCAAACGTTTCATATAATTGAGTGACATTTGTTCAGAAGTCACTGTCATTGGAAACAGTTGTTGTTGTTGTTGTAATTGACATGTCTTTGACTGTGTATCACATGTAGTGATCAAATCATATATCAAAGAGAAAGAGACAATCAATCAAATTGTTTGTCACAATTAATAACAACAATTAATACCTGAGTTTTGTTTCGTTGAAGTGTTGAAGTCATGGTTGGAAGTGTTGTTTGTTGACAATCGGTGTCCAAAATGATGTCTTAATTGATGTCCACTTCTTGACTGTTGATGTTGTGATCAATAAGTTGTGACTCAATGTCTGTCAAACAGTCAATGCATTCAATGAGTGCTCAAAGTGTTCGAAAAGTGCGCAATCAGTCAACCAATCAATCGATTGTGTAATGCATTCAACTATAGGTCACGTGATTCGCATGTATTGAATGTTTGAGATATAAAGTGATGTTTTTGTTGATTATATTTCAGAGTTTCATCAGAGATGGATGTCATGACCAATGAAGATATCAATGAAGACACCACTGATAAACATAAACAAAGCGGTGCCAAACAAAAGGCTAAAAACAAGACGAAAGAAAAGAAACGATTGATAACTTTGTTAAGAGGACCAGTTGGTGATCATCAATGGTTTCACTCTATGACTGATGAAGAGTCCAATGCTTTCAAACAGATATTCATTGATATAATGAGTGGTCAGTCGTCGCTTGCATTACACCCGAAAAGATCAAAAGCCGACAAAAGTACTGAAAAAACTGAGTCAACCAAAGAAAGTTCACGAGTGAAGAATGAATTATTATTTGGACTCAATTCAGTGATTCGTTCACTCGAGAAGAAATCAGTTATTGGTATTGTTCTCAACGATCCATTAGCGCTGCCATTGATGGACAATATCGCAGAGTTATCCACTGAAAGCCATATCCCATGTTTTTCTGTCAAACTATTAGATGAACTGAAGACTTGTTTAAATATATCATCGCTTACTGCCATTGGTTTTAAGCCAAACATCACATCAAATGAATCACTGTTTTATAGATTATATGATTTTTTTGCTAAAATTGTTGCTAAAAATTGTCCTCAAAATGAAACGAAAGTAAAAAGTTATGATAATAGTGACAATAATAATGAAAAAATTATTGAAAAATGTAATAAACAAAATATTATTACTGAAACTAACAAAAGTTATGATAATTTAAATGATATTTTGTATACCAAGAAATGTGATGACAATTATAAACACTTAATGAAGAATTTGTATACAAATAATATTCATTTGAATAAATCAAAAGATGAGATATCATCTCAAAAATCATTTCTTAAGTTATCAGCCGTTGAAGAAATTTATTTTCCAAATCTGAATAAATTGACCACAAATTCACTTAAAGTTATCGTCGATTTCGATGAACAGCCAATGGATGTAAATGACGACACATTTGCCATAAGTCTTATTGAGTGCACCGATGAAAGTACACCAGAATTATCGGTTGTTAAACGAAAGTTTAGTCAACGAGAGAGTAATAGTCCGACTCATGAATATAGAGTACCAAAAGTGGTTAAACTCGAGTCGTCGACTACTAGAAGACATGAAAGGAAAAAGAAAAAACAATTTAAAAAACAAACTAAAAGACAAAATAAAAAATAATTTTTTTAGTAACTTAATTATAGTGTAAATTGAATGCCTATAACTACTTGTATTATAAATCAATCAATGCAAACAACAATGTTGTGCTTTATCAAAGTAACATACAGTAAGTTATTAAAAAATAATTAAATTTTTGTACATCAAAATAGTCTACCGTAATATATTCACTTACTAGTAATGTTACATAATTGCATTACCGGTAATATCAATAATTATAGTTTGTTATTGAAAAGGTTGAATCACTCGATAAAAATAAAATATTTTTTTTGTAATTATGTTATGGATGATCATTTAAAATATATAAATATTATCTAAAAATGTAAACACCTATTTTGTTACTAAGATCAATAAATATTACCTATAAAATCGATACTTTATTTAGATATTTAATTTGATAATAATATTAAAACTAAATTATGTGAATGTGTTATTAAATAATAATAATACGATAATTTTTACATAACATTATTAAATGCTTATTATAATTAAATTTTTATTACTATATCTGTATTAGAATATTAGTAATCAATTAAGATATACATGTTTTCAAAAAGTTGAGAAAATATTCAATTATTATAATATAAATCAATTGGTACACCAAATAAAGTCAAATTAGTATTCATTTCATAAATTTGTTTTAGATTTTTATTATAGTAATTAATAAAAAAAATATATTAATTATAAATGATTTAAATTAAAGTTACAAATTGTATAATAAATAAAGTATTTTAAAAATCTATTCAATATTTTAGAATATAAAATCAATAAATTTATAATAGATTATAAAAATTACATTTTTAGATTTGTCATTATTATAATACTAAAGTATACATTATTGGATTTTATTAAAATTTAAATTATACAGTATTTGGTGTATATGATACAGCATATCTCTAAAATAAAATATTTGATTTTGTATATGTATTAAATTTTACTAATTATATTAAAATAAATTATGAATAAACGAGTAAATAGAGATTAAAACCAATATTATGTGAAACATATCCCAATTATTGATTGGAAATAGTGATAAACAATAGAAACCAATTGCGGGTTCACTCATATAATGTCTCGCATGTCTTACTGTGTCTTAATTTTGGTATTATTAAAAAAATTTTATAATAATACTAATATTTAATTAATTAATTGTAATGTTGCAATTTCTACAAAAACAATTTTAATTTAAATGTTAAAATAATATTTAATTGTATAATTAGAATAACATTAATTTAATTAAATATTATATGAACGAAAAATATTTTATAGAAAGATTAATAAAAAAATTTAGCATTTAACTTTTTATAAAAATTAATATAAATAATTTGTTAAATTAAAATAATTACTGTTAATTTTTCAAATATTTTTTATATGAAACTTCAAGTAAAACAAATAAAATATTATTTGTATAATTTATAATTTCAATTTTAAAATCACTATAAGTTACTATATCACTAATAACAATAAGTAAGTATAAAAAAACCAGTTGAGAATGCTAGAAAGCATTTCCACACGAATTCCTAATCATAATTAAAAATTAAATTCAGTATGATAAAATAAAATCAACTAAAGTTATGTAGGGTATCAAACGATTTAGTATGACAAAATATACAACTATAGTCATGTGGGGTATCAAATGATTCAGTATTACAAAATAAACTACTATTTTCCTAAAAAATAAACTTAAAAACGAAAAAAATAAAAAAATAAATATTTAAAAAAAATTCAAAAAAATAAATTCAAAAAAAATTCAAAATTTTTTTAATTAATTTTTGGACACAATTTTCTTCAATTTCCTAAAAAATAAACTTAAATAAGAAAAAAAAACAAAAAAAAAATTCAAAAAAAAAATTTGTAGCGGATAGTGGATTCGAACCTATGTCCTCGTGGGACAGACAGACCGACAGACCGACAGACCGACAGACCGACAGACCGACAGACCGACTTATAGAATGCATATACGTATTCCTTTCAGGAATTCGTGATTATCTTTTTTTACTAATTTATATTTATTTTTAGAAATTGCGATTATTGTTATAATCTGTATGCATTAAATTTTGATGCATTAAATATAGCTCAACAATTTGCTTTATTACATCCAAACGCAGAAATTGATAAAAATTTGGGTAATTTTCAAAAAAAACTTGAAGTTTTGTTTACTGAAATCTATAATGGCTTTTTGAGTCTGTGTGTGTGTCTGTCTGTGTGTAGCATTTCATTTTGCGAATTTTGAAATTCTGACTTCAGATTCGGTTAGAGGACTACTAATAATGTATTGAAAAGTTGCATCAAAATTTTAATATCTCTTCGGGAACATAGAGAAAATGGCGGCCAAATTAAAAAAAAATTAAGAATTTTTTTTAAAGTGTAGATTTGAATAAGGCATCAAAAATAAGCATAAGAAATATGCATTAAAATTTTGATTTCTCTTCGGGAACATAGAGAAAATGGCGGCCAAAGTAAAAAATTTAGTTGAAAATTTTAACGTTTAGAATTATATAGAGCATCAAAAATAATATATAATAATTTATTATTTTTTCAAAAAATGATGGCAAAAGTATAAAAAAATTTTAGGTAATTTATTATGTTAATTATTTATTATTATATGTATTTATATTAAATTTATCTAATTTTGGAGAAAAAGTTTTGAGGACCCCTGTATATATATATATTATTATTTTGAATTAAAACAATACTATATGACGTCATAATTTTCACTCAAACTTAATGCTTGCTTAATACTGTATACTGGTATTGTTTAATAATATTTTACATTAATTATTATATTTCATTTACATTATCATTTAGTAAATATTAGTAAACATTTATTAAAATAGTTGATAATTATAATTTATAATATTAAATAATAAACATACAGGTATATAAAAATTAGAAATTTATATTATATAAAAATTATTATTATTGCAATTTAAAAAAATTTAGATAAATTTAGATAAATAAATGTTAAGTCTGATTATACAATGTATATAATGATGTATATAAAACTTTAATTACTCACAATTTGTGACATATATTTAGCCGATTATTGTCTTCGGCCTTAATTGCGGACAAATTATTGCAATATTGTTTCGGACAGTAATTGTATCAGTCCTTCATCAGCGCAATTGCTGTACATTAGTGACAGCACTGTTGGTCTTTAGGTACTTACGGTGAGAGAGAGAGAGAGAGTGACCACAAAAAGTGATAATTGATAACATGTTTAGTGCCATAAAATTATTTGACTAGTTTTAACATAAGTTTTTTATACATAATAATACAAAACTGATTTTAAATTCAATAGTATATATATATAGCTCCCACAGAACCTTATATATAATGTGTGATCACTGATAACATAAACCTAAATAAACTTAAGTCTAATTGTTTTGTTATTTATTTTCTTTATTAAAGTATGTCATTAATAAATTAATTTATAAATTTATATAATATAGTTAACAAATTATCTTAAACAAGTCATATCCATAGTCGTGATTATCGTGAGTGAGTCACGAAAGTTATTATACAGTCATTGTTATTGAAACTTTAACTCAAATTAGTTACAATAATTCAATTAATTAATATAAAATAAAATCTTATATTTATTTTAAGCTTTTAAGAAATCTTAGAGACATTATAATATATAATTGACATAATAATCAACTATAGATGATATATTAGAATTTAAAAAAATTACAAAAAATAAATAATTTATCATAATATTATTGAGAGTTACTTTTAATAATATTTACACTTAACATAAACATATAAAAATCAATAAACATAACACTTCAAATGTAATATTTATTATTTTAATTTCAATCTAAATAAATAATTTATTTACAAAAATATTAATTAGATTTTAAAAGTAGTTGTAGTAAGCGTTTGGAAAAAATTGAAATAAAGTTAAAACAAAGTTTGCAAAAATATTAATGTGGTTTACATTAACCAATAGACGCCACCACTTGATTTGTCATTTGTTGCATAACTTTTTGACTTTTAAATTGCTATTTAATAACATTATTACATTTCCTGACCGGAAAAATTTGGTGATATTATAGATATTATAGAGAGAGGAAACTCTTAAAGCTATTAAATGAACTTTTAAATGTCTGGATCTTCCTTTTAAAACAATAACTTATAATTATTTTGTCTTTGAATTTGAAGACTTCTCTCAAAATTTAATTGAAGACCTATTATGGACACAGTTTTGTAATTGTAATCAAACTATAAATTTCAAGTAATTATAGACTGACAACAATGAAATCTAAGTCAATGGGTTTCTATAAAAAAAAATTTCAAATGTTTTGATAAAAATACTCAAAATATTCTTTTGTCTAATAATAGCAATAAATAATAAAATTACATTTTAGTATACAGTATATACAGTAGTATTAATATAAAATTTTATATCTTTGTAGTAAAAAGTTTGTACTAAATTTATTTATAATGATAGTAACTACTGTAGAGTATAAATATTACAACAATAGTGGTTTATGGTATATTTATAAATTATTATATAATTTGATAACTTATTAATTGTATCTATTTAATATTTTATTTTAAATGCAGTATAAATCCTTTTTATATAAATTTTAAAATAGAAATCAGTATATTTAATCATATTTATTAGAAATCTTATGTTATATAATTAAATTAATAAATTTGTATTAAACATTTTTAAATTATATAAATCGTATAATACATGTATGATCGCTCCTACCGTTCCCACACCACTGTCTGTCACACTATTTATGTCTCACTTTTGCTATCTTTTATCCAAATGTTTTACATTTAGTCAAAACACAAAACCTGTTCATCAGACAGTTGAATGTCTTATACTAATCAATCTATAGCTAATCCATACCACAATTTATTTACTTAATTTTACTTAAAAATTTAGTTATATTTTTTAATAAATTCAATTTTCATCTTTTCATTTACAGTAAAATACATTTTATCATATCGTATGTTTGATGAAGTAAACAATTAATATTTGTAATGTTTAACATTAATACTATAATAAATAATTATCTCAAAGTTATTCATAACTTTAGATACTTTTCTTATACAGAAATAAAAAAACAGTAATACATTTCCTCCAAATCATAGTAAACTTGAATTAATCAAATTTATTTCACATATTATTTAAAAATTAAATAATAATAATTTTTTCTTTCATACTGTTTGTATACAGTATACCAAATGGATATTTGAGTCCAAAATGTTGTTTAATTACTAGTAATTTTCGTATAACATTATCACTGTTTTTATGAGAAAAAGTGTAAAGTTATGGACACTTTTGAGCAAACATTTAGTACAACTCGTTTCGGACAATGAGTCGGACAATGACTCTCTTTGTAAAGTTTTTTTTGACATCAAAAGTATGTCAAAAAATATGAACAAAAATGTATAGAAAGTTTTAATGAGAGAGTGACAGACAATTCAATGCCACAAATGGTCAAACTCGAGGTACAGACCACCACAAGAGGTGCCAAATGAGACATTTTTTCAAACAAACTAATGAAAAGACAAATAACTATTTAAATGGTTGTCAACTCATTATAAAGTTTTGCTTTAAATTGAAAACTGTTTTGTATTAAAGTTCCCAAAAATTCCTTACAAACACATACACACCGGAAAAGAGAGTATAGTTTAGCCTTATTTCTCACGAGATTTAGTCTACAGTCGACGTCATATCCTATATATTGTTATTGAATTTTGTGAATGAATGGCAAAGTGAAAGAAAATATCAATGAATGACTCGCCAGATGTCTTGCCTTTTAAATAGTTGTTTAGTGAGTGAGTGAAAGACCAGTTTCCCAATACAACCATAAATGAGATACACTTTATGATAGAGTGAGAGGAGAGCACAGGTGTAGTGAAACCACCAGCACTTGCTGTCTGTTAGTGGCTCTGAGCACACATACACACACTTATAGACTCATACATACACAACACATACACACAATGTTTGATTGCATTTGTGAACCACTTGGCTATGTATTGAACTTAATTATTACAAGATTTACTTTAAAGCAATGATCAAATAAAATCATATATTGTGATAAGTTTTAAAAAAAAGTTTATTTTATCAATTATTTTAGTTTAATAATAATATATTGACAACAATTTTATTTGTTTCTATTTATATATACTGTAAATATATAATAAAACATTGATTTGGAAAACTTTTATTTAAAGTTTTATGACATCAATATTTTGATATATCATTTATATTGATCTAAAATTATGTTACATCAAAAATAATGTCATCTCATCATTGTTTGACTCGTGTTTTCTTATCAATTCATTTGTATATATTATTTATTGGATGTATCGACTCATCACAAGCACAGTCCGACACATTTGGTAAGTTTGATAACAAAAATTAGTATTTTAAAAAAATCATTTATTGATACACGAATATTAACTTTTATACCTGTAGTACTATATATATATATATGATATATTGATTTAAACGTTATCAAGTTTTAAAAAATAAAATTATGTTGTCGTGAATTATCTGTTTAAAGTTGAATAACATTGCATAATGTTTTGATTAAAAAAAAGTTATCCTAAAGATATATAAAAGTAAAGCAATGAATGAAACATTTAATATTATACATATTACATAACAGATTTTTTTGTATAATACGGTATCTGATGTACAAAAAAAAAGATTTGTTGTAAATTCTTGTATGATTTTATAATGAAAACTTAAATACTTTTTTTAAAAATAATAAATTTGAAAGTATTATTATATATAATATATCATTGATTGTGATTACCGGTCTATAAGCTAAAGTCATATATAACTATCAAATTTAGCGATGCATTGATTTTATATAATATATGACTACATAAATATAGAATTAATGTTATGTCATAGCATTGAAAATGAGTGAAAGATCTACAAACTTATAGCACAACTATATAATTGTCTTTATGTTTGAAAGCAATTATTATATTCAATTCGTAGTGTCAGTGATTTGGCACTTCCTTTCAATCGGCAATCAACCGGTAATATGGCACACATGAAGATATACTGTCATTAAATTAATAGACAAACTAAATATATATATATATATATCGCTGATAACCATTATATACAATATATAATATAAATTAAAGGAAATATCTCTAAGGCATATGAATCTGTTAATCACTTTTTTTTGTCTAACTCACGCTTATAGCCAATAATTTATTGTATATATTGTATATATTTGTGTTTTTAGTAGTTTTTGAGAAAGACAGTGAAAATCTCTTTTGTAAAGTTATTGTTATGTTATGGAAAACTGATATCATTTTTAACCATTAATATTGTTGAAGTTCAAGTGCTGTGTCTTATTATTATTAACTTCAATATACAGTATTATATAATGATTGCAACAGTATTTTAGCCTTTAATAAGTCACGAAATCAATGATTGAATGAATAATGTCCTCAAAATAGAGTTTAAAAATACATTTATTTTAGTTGTTTAGCAGTAGTGGAGAAACAGTAACTCAAACTAACAATAAGTTTTTTGGTGGGAGAGTGAGTGCACTGTATATTGAGTGAAGGGACAGGTATTTATGACTTGTATCTTAACAATCATGTTTGAGAGGCATTACCCGTACGGCCGGACCATAAGCAACACACACTTTAAAGATATTCATATAAATAATGATAGTTTTATTTCCACAATTCAAGTTCACATCTCTCTCTCTCTCTCTCTCTCTCTCTCTCTCTCTCTCTCTCTCTCTCTCTCTCTCTCTCTCTTAATAATTCATGTGTTGCCAAACTATTATTATATTAATATTATAAGACATAAGATAAGCAGTAAATGTTGAAATACACGATTAACATCACTATATTAAAGTATTAATGACTAAATAGAAGCAAAACTTATAATAATCTTTAAAAACTATAAGAAATGATGAAATCATACAAATTGAGAGATGATCTCTCTCTCTCTCTCTCTCTCTCTCTCTCTCTCTCTCTCTCTCATTCTCTCATTCACTTATTTACTAATGGAGTGTTCGCACCGGTCAGTTAGTCAATCAGTGAGATCCACCCTAACTGACCCAACCTATTGCTGAAATGTAGTAATAAATTGTTGAAATTGTTGTATATAATAATAATCGGTATAAATATTTGAAAATTTACAAAGAGATGAAAGTTAGTGTTTTGATAATAATGATTATGTTATGCAAAAAACTCTGAAATTTATTATTGTTTGAGTACATCATTATTAGTGTAAAGCCATTCAAACATTATTATATAAAATTCATTGTTTGTCTCAAATTGTTGTTTTGTGATATGTTTGCAATTATATAAACATTTATTCATAACATATGAGGCTCTGGTTGTTGTTATTGTTGATGTGGTAGTACTGGCACTTGAATTACCTGACGGATGGTTGGCAGTGGCAAACAGTCATTTTTATGTATGCCATTTACAAGTATATACAAGTGATGAGGTATAGTGTCTTAGAGGGAGAGTATGTGTGAGAGAGGACTAGTAGTGTTTGAGTGGGTGGTCGACGAATAAATGAAATGAAGAGAAAAATGCAATGAAAAGACCAAATGGGAAAAAGTTTGAGAAATGTTTGCACTCAGAGATGTGGTGTTGCGTTAGGTTATGGGTTATGGTATAGTTGTGTTGGGCTGTTGGGTGTGTAGCACTTGGATCCGAATTCCAGAACCAGCGCCAGTGTTTGAGAGGTGCGGCGGTGTCTTTTGTCTTTATAGTTTTCTTGACTTTTATATAAATATATCTCTATATAAAAGCCAATGGATTGGCTCGGGTACCACTCCCGAGCACGTGTAGTGTGTGTGTAGTTGTTGCCCGAATTACTTATTATTTATTTTTTGTTTAAACTGATGGTCAACCCGGATATTCGTAGGTATACCCTATGCCTATGAGTGCCTATAAAAAGCTAAAGTGAAAGGCCGGGGGCAGCAAAATATGTGACTATAAGAGCGAAACCAATATTTTAAAAGACTGGGTGTGGACTACTGTACTGTAGTTAACTAATGCAAGTTATGCTTGTTTTATATGATAGACAACATTATATTCACAAGTCTGCAAATTTTATACAATATCCTCAAACATTCAAACATTTTTAATCACTATTTATCTTTACATATAATGTTTGAAAACTTTCATGTGAAATTTTAAATTAACAAATATATAAATATTTTTTTTTGTTTATTTTTTATAATGAGGTTAACTGTGAAACACGACAATTATTTTTATATTTTCATTTTACAAAAGCAAACATTAATAATATTTATTTTGTTAACAAATAATATAAAAAACATTAATTAAATAATTGCAGTGTTTTAATTGCATATAATTGATTTGATTGTTTAAATAAATATATAAATAAAATAAAAATGATTTTTAGCAATTTGATTAAAATATGATGCATTATGATTACATATACACACATAGGTTCACATGGGTGTTACTTTCCGATTGAGTACCAGGGTACATTCCTCATACAGACACAGGCATCCAGTGCTGATGGAGGCAGTGTTGTCACTTACTCTGAGATCACTATAGAAGCGGACGCAATACCCCCGTGGGGTCGATGCCATAAAAGACGGGGCAATAATGTTATATTAAAGGACAGCACCGGTGCTGAAGATTGCATGCGTTGCTTTCATCTGACAATGAAGACACCAAATGTCATACAATTGCACACCGAAGGTATGCACTCATTACTGTCTGACCCCTACCTATCAATGTCTTTGTTTTCATGTTTTTTTTAAACAATAAACACAATCTGATTAAATCTCATTCTTTCTCATTTCCTTTACATAACTTTTAAGTTGAAATAAATAAATTGAATTTTTTAATTAAAATGAATATCTTTGTGATCTTAAGGATTGGCTCGTTGTTACACCAACGAGGACGCGGCCCGAGCCACCTGTCCTAATGACAAGGATGTGCTCGAAAAGAAGTTCAAAGAAATAATGCTTTTTCGTAAGTTTTATTACATAATATGTTTTTCAAATTAATTATATATATATATATATATATTTCTTATTCACTCTCAATGTAAGTGTTTTCTTATTTTTTAATTGAAAACTAAAAATATTTAAGCCTTCGATGTCATCATTATTTATGTTTAAGATTTGTAAGAAAATCAAAAATATTTTGTAAGAAATTAATTTTCAAAAAGCATTGCTTTAGAAAAATATTTGAAAAATTTATTGATATATCAATTGGGAATTTGTTTTTGTTGTTTTCAAATTTTAATTTAAAAATTCAAATATCAATTCAAAAGTCAATTTGTGTGAAGTCATGGGCGCGACTGACTCTCTCTTGGAGTGTCTCGACTTACCATCAAAATTAAGGCTCGGATGTGATATATTAGTGATAAGTTAATGCTATTTATTTCTATATTATGTGAACTTCAAACAAAAATTTCCAACAAATGGCTACACACCTACTAATGGCTTATGATTTAGTATAGGAGTTGTAGTTAGTATATCAACCTATCTATACATTTTCACTTTTACTGTTAACTCGGGTAATAAAAAATGGTTCAATTTTCAGATACAAACTATTAATAACAAGTATTTGAGAAAAAATATCAGCACTTTTTCATTGATAGTTATCAGCGCTGAGAGAGAAAAGCCAAACATAACATTTGCAGTCATAACCTGTTGTATAGGTATTAGGTTTGCATTTTGACGAACATTTCAATGGAAACTTAGGCCATAATTTAAATTCAATTTTTAATTACTATTATCAGTAATATTGTATATATTTATACCACTATCACATAATTATTATTACTACTACCTTATACTACAGGTATATCCGACAATGAGTTACATTTTTATGACTCCTATCTTACTTTCATTAATATCTAAATGTTTAATCATTTTACTGCTTATATCAATATTGCATTTTTGCTTAATGTATTGAAAATAATTTTTAGTAACTAAATTACTAAATCTTTTTTATTAATGGTTAAAGTTAATGAAACAAAAATGAAACAAAATGATAGCACTCCTAAAATTACATAATTTTAACGTTTTTGATACAAATTTTTATTTGATATAAATATTAAGTTTAATCAAACATCGATTTTAATTAGTGAATATTTTCTGAGTATTACAGTATATATACTGTATATGTATGTCCAGTAGCCCTAACAGTGCGAGAATCGGAGTCTAATTTAAAGAAAAATCCAATTGTAAATGTATTGAAGTGAGAAGTGGGTGGTCTACGGGTCCGCACATTATATTATTTTTTATATTTTCCTAAGAAATAGTAATTTAACTTTTGTTTTACTGTTTTTTTCTGTATGCGAACCGATGGCACTGTTAACTAACAATTGATTTCTGATTTCTAATGATTCAAATGACAGGTAAACACATTCCCGGAGGTCTACAGTCAGTTGAACACGTGTTTTGTCCGTTCAATGGAAAGTATAGATTCACATATATGGCCAACAATGGCGAACTGCATTGTGACCAGAATTACTCGGAATTAAGTAACTGTCCTCACGGCAATGCTCTCGGGGCTAAATTTAGACAGTGCTCGTTCCCAACAATGGGTATGTAGTTAGCAAAGAGTAACACAATTATTTGAATTGACCTCTCAATGAGGCCAATGGGACCAAAATAATTCACTTTTTATTTACTTATTGAGTGAATCATTAAGCTCTTGAAAAGGGTTGACTCAATTGTCAGTATTATTAATGAAGACAATTATGATTACTCCCAAATCGTTTCATTAGACATCCACTTCCTTTGTTTGGGCGATTGGGAGAGTCATACTGGAGAGCGCTATTTGGCACTAATGGATTTGCGTGAAGAACCAGAAGCCCGACCTAAGTATCGCTGTGGGGTAAGTTGGGTCGTATGCCCATTGCTTATACTACCAAACCATACCATTGTCTGACATCCAAACACATCCCAATGCTATTGTTTAGTATGTTCTTCAAACTTCTTATTCTTCAATTTTCTCTCATTTGAATTCTCTTTAATGATAACCGCCGTCTCTCTCTCTCTCTCTCTTCTCTCATTATTCACACAAGTGGTGCCACTCAAGGAGTATTAGTCAATTGTTGCCATACCTGCAAATTGTCACCCAATCACTCATTTCAAGCAATTACTCCACATTGGAGTGCAATCTCTCATTTTCTCAATCTTTCGGAGCGAGAAATTGAATTTTTCTCATTTTTGCTGACCTTCTTGTAGTCAGATTTGCTACCATTTCTTGATCATATTGATCACACGCAACAAACAGCAACAACAAGTGTTTTTTCCAATGATTGTTACAAAATATTTCATTCAAGTGCTGGCATAACAACCGTCAGAACAATATGTTTGATGGCATCTAATAATATCTAAGTGTAGGCAAAGAATTGAATGCATTTTTTCAGTAGTAGTGGTGAGGCGTCTGTAAAGTATTTGACTATTTTTGTTTCGGTCTTACAATCATTCAGTCAATGGTTCACTTAATGCCCGGAATTTATGAGACAAGTAATAGAGTTTTGTGTGCATTCACTGTTGAATTCATCTCTCAAATGGTGTTTCTCTCTCTCATATAAACCAATAGTAGTGAATGTGTTGTGTGTGTGGAGAGTAAACACAAATAATAATAATAATAATAATAATAATAATAATAATAATAGCGAACAGACATCCCATGCGATGATCTGTTGTATAAAGAGAAAAGTCATTGAAATAACAGAGCGGCGAAACCATTGCAAACCAATTGACAACTTCTAGAGTAACACTACTTCTTACTATTGCTTACTATTCCTCTTATTTCTCTCTCTCTCTCTCTCTCTCTCTCTCTCTCTCTCTCTCTCTCTCTCTCTTTATTAATAAGTAGTGCCAATGCTATGGACTGGTCTACCGAGTGCTACATTCACTACTATTTACTACTTTTCACTCAACGGAAGTTATTTTCACTGTTAATGTAAACTAAATCCCAAAAACAACTTAACTATTAGTAATACAATATAAATGTCTGTCGAACTCTCAATTTCTCTCCTATTATACGACTATTTTAATGTTCAATACTCTTTGTTCTTTATCATTGAAAATCAATTAAAGCCTATAATTGTCAGAAACCCTAAAAATGTTGTTAAATGAGTGCAAAGACTGATAGATGTATAAAATGTTTCAGTTGTATAGCTCGGAGCCGACGACGGGTCGCATACATGTGTCGTTATCGGCCGACTCTACCTGTAGTACACAACTAAGGAGTGCCACCAATGGCTTCGAGTCATTGGTTTTATCGCCGCGTAAGTCAAGACTTACTTTGAAATTCCTTTCTTTCAATTGATAACAACATTAATATAAAAACATAACATAACATAACATAACATAACAGTCCCCATGCATTACACAATACAACTCATAACCAAAAAAAATCTTAATGACAAATGAAACAAACATTTATACATTTTTAGCCGAGAGTCAAAAAACTTTTTTGAAAAAAACAAACAAAGTTTAGATTATTTTAGTTTGTTATCAGTTGATTGACAAAGCAATACATTTTTTAAATGTTTGATTCATTACAATGACAAACAAAATATTAACTCTGATTTCTGTGGTCAGTGCCCAACAAAAAGATGCCGCTTTTGGTTGAGAGCTCAAAGTGTCGGTTCCCGGACTGGATGCAAGGCAAGTGGGAAATGTCGACCATTGATGGCAATCGCTTGATATTCAGGGATGAGGCCAACCAATTCCGCACAATTACATCCCGGTGTGTAATGAGACAGAATAACACACCTAATGATCGGTTTATTGTGCACTCAGTCACGCAGTGGTAAGAGTTACCCCCAAATGCCACACATTGTTTGTTGACTAATGACTGTCCATTAATATAGCGGTGATGAGTCGTATACCTGTGTTTGGTTGAAACGGCGTTCCCCTAATATCATGGAATTCCAATTCTCAGACCAAACCAGTGATGCCATGTCTGACAGCTTATGTAATGACAATCACTTCACCTCAAACTGGATAACTCAAGGCAGTCAGTATCCCCTTAACCAACCATTTATTACATATCATTATATATTACATGTCATTACAGAAAACTTTTTTCAATTGTTTTTATTTTTAATGTCATTTAATATTGTATTCACATTTATAACTATATAATTAGATATTTAACAAAAACATTGTTTTAATACAAACATGTTATCCATTAAATACAAAATATTTAAAGTCATGTTTCCTATATATTTTAGGGAACACTGTAGCCCAGTTGACTTCATGTCCGATCACTGGTGATTACAGTGGTGTGGTTCCGGGTGCTACCGGTCTCTGTGCAAAAGTGGCCTCAGACTGCAATAACCCCGATATCATGTTTTATAGCGTCAGTAGCTGTGAGAATAGGACTCATGTTTATGAAGGTATGTATGTTTTGACCATCTCTTATATCTAACTAACTGGTCGATCAATCATTGATTTTATTACTTAATCATTTATTTGCTTGATTTCATATTCATATAAGCAATAAAAAACTATTATTAAAGTTTGCCTCATATATCATAATTGACTGATATTAGTCAATACCAATTGTTATATGAATATAAATAGTTAGGCATTAATAACAACATAACAACTAAAGTAATAATAAAACATCAAAAGCATTATTAAATTAATTATAAGAATCGCATGTATTTGTTAGTAAACTATGTCTAATATAATATAAATTTTCATTTGAAATTCAAAACATTAAAAATGACTGAACCATGAAATCAATGGCAGAGTGGGTCTTACTCTCTGACATTACTTTTATGATAATATAAAAAGTTATTGTAAATGATATGCCAGTGCTTTGTGTTACGTTGTTTGTCTGTCACGTAAGTTATCTCTTGTTTGAAGTCACTTATTAAATGGCAAACAATAGACTGAACCCGTCTCTCGACTGTTTGACCACTCATTACATTAAAAAAGCAAATCCATAATACAACAGATGTTATGCGAACCTCAAATTCAGCGGCAATTTATCACATGAATTGTCAGATAAAATGCTATAAAAATACCTAAAAATTATTTCTTTCTTAACATTAAAAAACTTTTAAAAATCACATTTTTATATAGAGCTAACCAAACATTTTCTTTTATTTAACTTAGTATATATTCAGTACTTTAAATAACTTTAAAAGTATAAAAAAGTAATGATGGCTTTGAAAAGTGTAGCCATTATATAAAAAGTTTGAAAAAAAAACTCTTAAGAAAACTAAAGTGAATCTCTTGTTGCTCTCGATATAAATAAAAAATATTTATTTATAACAAGAATTATAGTTATGATTGATTTAAGTCTTATACAAATACAAATTGAGTGCATAGTATGCATACACTGTCTTTGTGAGGACAGGTTTTGTTTGCCAGTTATACAAACCCCTGTATATTCAAAAAACCACACAAAATGTCAAATATATTACAAATACCTGAATATATGTTTAAAAAATATTGAGAGAATAACTATCTTCTAGTACTTTTGAAATGCTTATAACTTATATAAACAGTATATACTATACAATATATATTATACAATCATCTCTACTATAGGTTATTGTAATTTGCCATAAACTGCTTATTTCAATGACTAGATGTTGTGTCAAATTATTTATCATTTATTTTTAAATTTATTAGTTTCTAATGATCTGTAATTTTCATATTTTTTTATATACAAACAGAAAGAGAGTATCGATGTCTTGGCAATTGGGAAGAGGATGGAGTGCTCTATACATACACACAAAGGCGTGATATGCCGGGACACCAGTGCTTTGTAAGTGTTATGTCCTGACTATACAAATATTTTATGATTCATTATATTTTTAAGCAATTATTTATTTCTCTTTTGTTATTTGAATGATAGGCCGGAAAAATATTCAGGAATGGAGACGAAGCCTTCATTAAAGAGGCCGGAGAGAGCTGTGTTAGGTATGTCCTCAATATATTTCATTTATTAGCAATTATATTACATTATATTTCATTTATTGTTATTTTAAACCAATTATCTATTTAAATCGATTTCTTGTTTGATTATTTTTCTAAACGCCTATTCATATAAATAGTCATATTATATACTGAAATAATACATATTTATCTGTTTTATCTTTTTTATGAAACAGAGGTGAAGATCCGCTGATCTTTGGCATGAAAATAACAAAACATGGTTAGTGTTTATAGCAATAATTATTATATGAATTAAAACAATATTAAAAGTCAATTATTATTGTCAATAAATAGCTTCGTGTCCAAGAATGCCACCGATCACATCATATGTTCCTATTAAGCCCAGTTGGCAGTCCAAACCTGACAAAGTTTTCCCAATGCCACCGCATCAGCCATCAGTATATCCACCAATCAGGCCTTTGCCAGCACCGGGTCTAAAGCCAATACTTCCTCAGCCGGCACCGCGACCGGCCATCACTCGTGACCCGTACTGGTATGACGCTGATACACAACCCACTACTAAATCGTGGCGACCAAACACAACAGGTTTACAACAAAAATTATAATTGAAATTATCAGTCATTTTCATAGATTTTTTATTTCATTCAAACCAATAGATCGCAAAATAGAGACAAAAGAAGAGAAAAGTTCTTCCACTCAATTCAAGCCATTCCTACCATTAGTTGTCATATTAGTAATCATTGAAAGGATTTTAATACATTGTTAGCTGTTATATATAAATATTGTATATTTAATAATTAGATCAACAAAATACCTAATTTTACGTACAACTAGTCCTCAAATAGCATCAAATTTTCATTAATAACATTATTTTTTATTATATACTACTCTTGAGCTTGTTTTGTAAATATTTCTCTTTTGTTATCAATATTTCTGAAGTAAGTGTTACTAAAAACAGCGTAAATATATAAATCAAGTTTTTAAGACATGAACCAAACCCAAGCCTTATATAAGCCTTAATATATATAATTAATAATTTAATATAACATTTTCATAACATTTAGTTATTGAATCCAATTATAAAGTCTGTGATCGAGGCTTAAGGTTTGCAACATTGATTAAAAACATTTTAATAACTATTTATTTATATATATAAAAATATATATATAACACTGTAATCATTTTAAAATACTAACAAAAACTACTTAAAAAATCTTGTAATAATGATCAAAAACATCATGATTTTTATTATTGTATTTATTTTACATTTTAGAAAATGAATAAATACTATGTAGTGTATAATATATATACAAATATAAATATATTTATATTTTTTGTAAATGCTTTTAAAGAAATAATAATAATTGATTAATAAAATCAGTCGATTAACTTGTATTTAATGATTTTGTTATCAAATAATACATAAATATGAATATTGAAGTCAATATTAATGACAAGTAACACATGAAACGCCTATTTTGACGATTGGATTGTAATAAACGGTTTACACGATTGCGACCATTGGTTAGAAAACCTAAATTACTATCAAAATCGTTGTCCTTTAACAGTGAAAGAAAAAACAAAATTTTGTTTAATAATAATCATTTATATTAACTATCTGTGTGTTAATATAATTACTAAATATTTTAAGCATTTATATATAAAAAATATATTCTAACAAAAAATAAACGGAAATAAAAATAGTTTTCATAACAAGATTACTATCACAGAAATACTACAAATATTTTGATAAATTCAATATATTTAAAAAAACAAACATATGTTATATAATGAGTCGATCTTAGAGTAAGATTAGGTAAGTGACGGATGGATTGGGAAAATAAATAACAAAAATTGAAAATATAATCAATTATTACCACTTCTTCTAATAGTCTGTTGTGTTCCTTTGTTTCCGTTTCGATATCGATTGCAAACTATAAATACAGAAAAAATTATGTTAATTAAAAATTTGTTGACTTTAATAGTATAAATTTAATTTGTTAAATCAAAATAAAATAATTAAAAAAAACTAAATAGTCAAAAATCAATCGTGTTTTTATAGTGACATTTAAACAAAAACAAAAAATTTTCAATCCAATAATAAATAAAACTAACAAATTTTTTAAGTAAAAAAATTAACGCAAGATTAATGCATTTATCAAAATTAAAAGATAAATAACTAAAAAACTACTATTAAAACAACGAAAAATAAATATAAAAATAATAAAATCAAAATAAAATCAATGAATCTAATAAATCAAATGATATATTAACAGAGCATAGGTTAGACAAAAATAAAAATATATATTAATATATTTCACCTAAAAATAGTTTAAAAACTTCAAGTTTTAAACAGAAAAAGTAAAAATATTTTTATGAACGAAATACATGATAACTAAACGTGACTTCCAGTAAAATAGTAAGGAATTGCTATATTAGGACTGACCCAACACTACCACTATGTTATGCATAAAAACCATTAAATAATATTAGGATTTATTATATACAGTAAAACAAAATACATGAAATGTTTTATTCATAAATTAATTTTACGCTTTAATTGAATGGCAACTGAGGGCCACATCTCTCTCTCTCTCTCTCTCTCTCTCTCTCTCTCTCTCTCTCTCTCCTAAACGAAAGAAATGCCTGATTTATAATGTAAAGCCTTTTTGTCGACCTGTTCTTACATTTCTATATCCAGTCATATATTTCTTATCAAATATAACTTTATATTTATATATATATATATAACTTTTTTCTGTGAGTTATAACTTATAACACCAAAAAAATTTTAGTTACAAAGTTAGTAAATAAAAGTCGTTAAATAAGTTGTGAGATGTCTTATGAGTGCATAATTTAATGTCGACTCAACAAAAATAATGTGATGTCATTTAAAGTGTTTCTTTAAAAATTTAAAGGAGAGAGAAAAACTTGGAAATCAAAATTAAAATCAATTTAAATGATTGCTACAAAAAAATTAATGCATTTAAACGATATGGAAATCAAGCGGTAAAACCAATTGATTGAAAAATTTATATATATTTAGCATTTTAGGAGATGCCTTAAAATTAATGACTAAACCATTAAAATGTAATCCATTTCCTTTGCATTGAACTCATTATGATATTTCACGTTTTGAATAATTAAACTAAATTTTCTTTAAATTTTCAATTGAAAATACTATATTTATTTGTGATATTCATTTCATAACAATAGAAAAAAGTTTAAAAAATAAATATAATAATGTTTGTTAATATTAATATTAATTTGATCATGTTTAAATAATTAATTTAAAAGTAACAAATATAAATTGAAAATGTCAGTCAATTTTTTTTATTACATTTATAAATTTACTATAATTATAAGCATAAGTATTAAATTCATTAAATTAAGCAATTTTGATACTGTATATAATAAATCAACTGTCTATAATTACAAAACATTTTATGCATAGAAATTATAGTTTTTCAAATCAATGAAATAATTTTATTCAAATTTAATTTAACGCTTAATTTGTTAATTCGACTTTTGTTTTAAAAACTCAGTGCTTATAAAACTATTGATTAAATAAAAAATATTGTTTGTTATCACTTAATGGGGTTAATAAAAATTGATAATAATTTGAGGTAAGTTTTAATGACTATTTAATTTTGAATCGCATCTTAAGAAACAGTAATTTGAAAGAAAAGCATATAAATTGAGAGATAAACAGAGCGTTACGTTTAAAAATGCATTTTATGTTTTATATCAATATAAATAAATATAAAAAATAAATGGGATTTCTCTAAATTATTGACAATTATAAAAATTATCATTAATTCTATGACTTCAAACTTGTTTAAAATAGTTTTAATAACAAATTCATTCAACTTAATGCATAAATTAAATTATACAGTACTTTACAGATTATAAATAATATTTTTCTAGTATATAAATTTCTAGTTTATTTATTATTAAATTATCAAAAAAAATAAAAAACTAAATTAATATAACAAATTGCTTATAATTGTAAATCAAATACAAATTTGTCACTATTTTCCAATATTTTATAATTTCCATATTGTTTATTATATTTGTTTCAAAGGTAAACAATGTTATAGATTAGATCTTAGAGTTCACTAAAATACGCTTAATATTAATAAAATAGGTTACGTATCTTATTTTGTAATATAAAATATTAATCATTATTATATATTATAATTTATATAAACAATAGTTTAAAAAATAGATGGTATTTTTTTAGAAATAAGATAGGTAGTCTATTTAAAAATAAATAAATAAACTTTACTAATGTTTTGGGTAAAAATCACAATTAGATTATGAATTTCTAAAATAATGACAAATCAACTATAAATTAATAAATTTTTTACCCTAACATACAGTAGTAATAAAAAATAAAGATATTTAATGTAAATATTATTATTAAACTTAATATTCAACAATTCTCTATTATTTAATCCGGAATTTATTATTACTGGTTATAAAAATATGATATTAATAATTAATATTTAAAATAATAACTTATTATAATTGTAAAATTTGTAAAGGAATATAATCTAAATTTTTTAAATGTTTTAAATCATGATAATGCAAATTACTGTAAAAAACCAATTTTATATATGAATATGGTTTTTAAAAATAATTTTTAAATATTTAAGTTTATTAAATAAATTCACAGACAAATGGTGTCATACTTTTACACAACAATTTCAAGAAAATTTAATTGCTAATTGTTTTTTTTCAATTAAAGTTATTTAATATTATTATATATTTATAACTAAATAATAATAAATTTTATAAACTATATTATATTATTTCAATATATTATTATTTACGATAATTGAAATAAGAAAATAAACTTTAAATACTTTAAATCCAATAATTGAAAAAAATTATTTATGATTTCATTTGAGAAAATAAAATATCATTTAATTGTTTTAGAAAACTTATAATAAATAATAAATTGTATTTTATAAAAAAAAAATAAAAGCAATCATAAATATGATTAGTAATCATTGATTACTATCTAGATATCTATTTTATTTAACTAATTATCATTTAAATGATATAATAAATCAAATAATTTGTAACATTTATACGAAAAAAAACTTTGAATTGAATCGAAATATTAAATTAATTCATATATTAATTAACATAAAAGTTATACAACTGTTTGATTGATTGTCTGATTATTATTAGTAAACATTTGAAATGACAACACAGTTATGAATCAAATGAAAACATGTCATACATTCTTGAGTGAAGATATCTTCTGCGCCAACCTATCAGTCCTCTGTCTATTGTCGGACTCCATCAGTCCATCAGACATGTGATCACCTAATCATAAGAAATGGTAATTAAATTAAAACATACAACAGATGTCATCAAATGATAATCAAGTTGTACTCACCTCTCATGATATCTCAGTGACGATAGGATCAGATAATCTTCGTTATGATGACAAACAAATTGGTTGATTGCTATCAAACTGACAATCAGTGGTCAAAAACTTGAAGACTTATCACTCAAACAACTGTCACAACATTACAGTCATCACATCATTGGTAATACATTAATGATGTGACAACTAATTGATTGTTTTTTTTATTACCACTAGTAATCAACTGATAAACAATAAATCCAAGATATTTGACTGATTGGATCAATTGGATCATTAAATCAGTTGATTATAATTAAAGTATAATTTAATGACAAAAATTAGTTTTATTAGTTTATATCTAAACAGTATTAATATGTCATGCGTTACGTTATTTATGACAAATAATTTTATCCTAAAAAGTGACGTAATCTATAAATTTGATGATTAGTTATAAATTATTTTTTTTTTTAAAAACTAAGTTTTTGGTCAATTGATATATTATATTGTTTTTATTAGGAAATTAGTTTAAATCGGTTTTAAATGAAATATAGAATCTAAAAAAAATTAAACTAACCATGTACATTTAGATAATGTTGAATTATAGATTTTTTTCAATGATATAAACAATTTCTAAAAAATTCAAAATATAAGTATATAATTATTATATATCTATTAATAGTATATTTTTTGTCATTAATAAAATAATTCTTATAAATTATGAATTTTTATAATTATTAAAGTAGTTTTAAGTGTTTATGATAGGGCACCCCCTGTGTCGCTGATATACTTTATAAAAATTCAATAATACCAATACCATTTTACTATTGAAATCAATGATAACATTAATTGATCCTAGCTCAACTTATTCTTTTCTATTTTATTTTTAAAATATTATATTATACATTCAATATACAATAGATTACATTATATTATATATTTTATTATTTTGTATATCACTTATTCAAAAAGTTTCAAAAACAGTTGAGGAAATATGTATATGAATTACTGTATATGATATAATATATGTGACAATATGTGAAAATTATAATTATACTGTAAACAATGTACTTAATAGTAATTATTATAATCATATCTAATTAAATTGCTTGAATAAAACAATTAACATTTGATACATACTGTATGATTATACTGTATTAAAGTAATCATAATAAATGACAACATAAGGTCTCTCATCATTCACATTGTGATCGTTGAACTTATCGTTAAATTAATGTATGAATAAATGTTAGAATATTCTAATATTAATATAAAATGTTTTATAATAACATATTATTCATATGATATTGACTTTGAAATAACATTTTTGCTGGTTTTTAATGCTTACTATTAATTAAAGTTTGAATAAAGTTTAACCGTTTAAAGTAATTCTAGTAAAAATAGTGATTTAAAAAATGTTGAAAAATTATTTAATTAAAATGCTAAATAAAAAATATATTAAGTCTATAGTCTGTAAAAATAATAATATTTCTATTAAAAAATCAAAACAAATGTCTTATTATAGATGAGATCATATGGTTTTGATGGATAGTCTCGACCTCCAACACAGTGTGGGGTATATATTGGCACCAAAAATATTTATGTCTAGAAAATTAATAATATATTTACATTATAGTTAAGTCATAATATGCTATTTTTTGTCCACAAAAATATCTTTATTTTGTGTAATTGCTATATCTTTACATTAACGGTAAATATCAATTGTAAGCCAATTATGTTTAATAAAGTTCACTCAATTGTTTGTATTGACTAAAATAAAAATTGTATGCAATTATTAAAACAGATGTCTGTTTAAAATGTGTAATAAAAAATATAAAATAACTTCAAAATAATTTTTGTGTTATGTTAACACCATTATGGGTGACATTTGGTTTTATTTTTTAATTTGTAATATTCTGTACCATTTATGCATATATATATATATATATATATATATATATATATATATATATATATATATATATATAATATTTGATTGACAATAAATAAAATTTACAAAACTAAAACAAAAAACAGTGAAAACTGAATTGCAATTTGAAATTACAAACAAAATAACTACAAAAGTTGTATTAACCACAAAAAAAATTATAAATTGATTACATGTAATGCATTATTCAAAATAAACAACTTTTTCGACAATAGTTATAATCATATAATAAATTATAGTATTATAATTGATAAAAAAACTAAATAAACTATAAGTACAGTACATTTGTAATGTTAACAATACATTAAATTTATTAGAAAGTTAGTCTACAATCCCGTTATACTGTACTATAAGGTCAGATCAAATACATGTAATAATATTGAAATAATATGCTATAAAAACAAATACATATGTGTTAAGTGTTTATATTAGTGAAAGTGTATGTGTAATGCTATAGCACTGTACGGTATAATGCAATACATGTATACAATACGTATATATATGAGAGTGTAATCTATGTTTCCGGTTCCCAATACAACATACAAATTGCGGCCATTTTTTGCCATAAAAGCCATTGAAATAAAGTAATACTGTATTTGATATTTAATATTGAATTCAATTGAAGTGTGTGTTCAATGAAAATACATTTAATTGTATGTAACGTATTGTCTATTACTGTAAATACAGTGACTCTCGAGTTATATATTAATATATGAATTGAATTTTAATAAATCATTTGCTATATAAACACACAAAAGGCAATAATAATTGTTATAATAATAATCGTAATAATAATAATATAATTGTAATCAAATAATACAAATAATAATAATAATACACTAATTGTAGTAATCATAATATTTTTGATGACATATTTGTTTTATTAATAATTTTTTAGTAATAAATTGTTTTAATATTTCAAATGATTATTAAAATCATAATATTTTGATGTATTCATTGATAAAAATAATACTAATTGTATGCGATTTTTTTGGACATCAAAACTAATTGTAATTATTTAAGTAATCAATTGTTTATGTGTGACATTATATTTAATTATTGATGATATTGAATGAAATACATTTGAGATAATATTATTAATAATACAAAAATGGCAAGGTGATTGGTCAAGGTAATTTATTTATTTATTTTTAAATAATATATATATACTATACTACTGTATACAGTATATTACTGTTATTATCAATACGTTATATAAATTACATAATATCTGTAACTGTTATGTCTATAATGAGATGATAGCTATTTGTTAAAACATTTGTTATACGATATCGCATATTATTTTTAATTAAATAATTATTATATTTTAATTAGTTTTATTTATAATAATATAATTTTTGAGGAAAAGTTTATAATAAACAAATTTTTAAAAGTTAAAAAAAATAAATATTTTTAAATATTTTATAATAATATTAAGTTCAATGATGTGATTTAGTAAATATAGTTCACATATTATTATTATTTACTTAAAATTATATCATGTTTAATCAAAATTTTAAACAAAAATTATATATTATTAATATATTTAATTATTATTTTTTAAATTTCTAGTAATTGAAAGCATCGATATATATATATATCATAGCATTGAATTGTGAAGCCTTTAATAATTAAAAACAAATTATAATATTAGTGTATACTTTGACACAATTCACAAATTTATTAACTGTTTTCCTGGTTTGGCTTATAATAAACCAATAATTTAATTAATATTATTATTATAATACAATGATAAATGAAATAATCTTTAAATAATTTAATAATTGACTAATAATCCAATATTACACCACAAGAGAGAAAACGATTTAATATATTAATTGGATTTCCTATTAGTTTTGGCTAATTTTTTTTGTCGACAATATTTGTATTAATATTATATTTGATGAAAAAAACATTAATCAACTTTGAAGCTAAATAATAAATATATATACTATAAAATAATAACATATTTAAAACACAACCATAAATGTCTGATTTACTGTTATAACAGTAATTATATTGGTTTTACTATTTAAAGACATATTTGTTTTACGGATAAAATAATTGAAAATTAAAGTATATTTCTAATTAATTATTAAATTATGGATAACTTATAATAACTAATAAATCAACAATGAATGTTAACTTATAATAATTATTAGTATTCAATGAATATTTGAAATATTTCGACACAATTTTTACTGCCTTTTGATATGAAAATGATTTAAATGATTTATTTTTATCATAAGTGTCTTAATGGACGTGCGATTATAGCTACAAATTGTTTTTATAATTTATAATTATTAATATTTTAATAATTTTTAGTCATTTTAATCAATAATTTTTGATATAAAATATTTTTAAAAAGTACATTAAAGTGTTAAGTGAATGATATAAAAGATTAATTGAAAGTTTGGATGAGTTGTTGAGTAATCAACAGTGAAAGCAATCGACAAGTTTTGACCGAAAGTCGAGACGAGACCTAATTATGGTCATTGTTTGGAGTCACTGATGGAGAGCCCCAACGCTCCGTTAGCTCAAGACTTCTTCACTCCCGCGTGGCTTAAATTACCGGAACCACAGCTCCCTAAGCGAAGTACACAATCTTCTCAATTAAATCCATTGTCATCAGGAGTTGATTTACATAACAAACGATACGCCAATTTTGGTCGAAAAGAGTTAACAAATAGCACAAACAGTCTGACAAATAGCGACCGATTTTCCAATCAATCACAAGATTCATCACAAACTTATTTAAGACATCACTCATTTGGAAGCGAACAACAATACAATGGATCCAATGGTTCTCATAATGTGAAAGGTTTTCGCGAAAAGAAATACACAGATTCTGGCCAACGGTCTCATCGACACAATTATCGCGAAAAGCCTAACAATGTCTATCATTCCAGTAATAAACACAACAGAAATGCCGACACATTTAAGAACTTTAATTCTCCGACCAGAAAGTCATTTACTAATAAACTAAATGACAACTATTTGGACAATGAATTCGAGGACAAGAGAGTAACCAAAGAACAGAATTCAAACAACGTTTTTAATCGGGAATTTCCATCGCTTGTCAACAATGAAGTAAAATGCGACCAAAAGGATGAACCACTCAATGATAACTCCAGTTTCCACAGCGCGTGGACTAACAGTGCCACCAAATCTAAAGTATTGAGTACATCGAAGAATTTTCAACTCATTCATAGTTCTGTTGCCAACTTTGATAACATCCATAACAATACCAAATCGGATGCCATCTCATCGGCCAACGCTTCAAAGCCATTAATTTCATCGGGTGTTTATCGCAACATATCTTTAATTGGAAAATCAAAGGCAGGAATCTTGAAGGAGAACACCATTTTTCCAAGAATTCAACCGATGATCACTAAAAGTACTGTTCAGACAACGACACCAACAATGGAAATATTAATGAAGAATCCGAAGAAACGCTCGAATAAAAATGATTTTTTCAATTCAATTCAAAATGATAACAAAGACAAGGAGATAGACAATGAAGTCGAAGAAAAACTTGAAAATCTTAAGATATCTTCTGACGACTTCAATAACATCAGAGAGTCGGAAGCCGTGAGAAACTCGGATCATAACCAAACTAATGGTGAAAATGATTTGAAAAATATGAAAAACAGTGAATATCATTGTCCACCACTCGATGATTATGAAGAACAAGATATGGGAGTTTTGTCGAGTTCTTTAGAAGCCGAACATCGGTTGCTTATGGAGTTGGGCTGGAAGGACGGTCACGACGACGATCCATCATATGCACCATTGACTGAGGATGAGGTCATGGAGTTTAAAGCTTCCATTAATGCGAGGAACGGTATGAATGGATACAAGAGGAACTTTATCAACAATCAAACCATTCAATTGAATTTAAGTCCTAAGAAATGGTCGACGAATGAAGAATTGGATGAAGAGTCGACCAGCAGTTCAGATGACGAGTGAATGAGGCTTTTAATTATTATTTGCAATAGTTTTCAAAAATTTAAAGTCATTGGATACTAAAATCTGTACAATTAATACTATGGTAATTGATATACAAATAGTTTAAATTATTGATTTTATTGTATATACATCTTTCAATTCAATAATTTTTGTCATATATTCACTTCAAAAATATATATATATTGATTGGAGTAATAGTTTCAAGCATTTCGAGTAAATTATTACTATAAAAATTATTAAATATTTAAGTTTTAATAAATGTTATATTATTTGAATGAATTAAATAAAAAATATTAACGCATAGCGGTATAAAAACAATTATATAAAAATTGTATAAAATGTTTTATCATTCAAATATGGATTGTCATTAATTTTATTTATTTATGTTTACATTTGGCCAAATGTGACACTACCTTAATATGTGATGCTGTAGGGGATAACCATATTTTTATGATAAATTGGGACAAAACACAAAATAATTTCACTAATTATTAATATTTTAAAGATCTTAGTCGATCACAAACTTAATTTACAGGTAATTATAATATTTTCAAAAATAATACTTATTTAGTAATAATTCAGAGAGACTATGAATTAGTTAAACTATTTAACTTTTATATAGTTATATTAAATCCAAATAATCACCTAATTATGTAAAATGCAGTAAAATATTCAATACTTTTATTTTGGAAAATTAGAATTTAATTTTAAAAACTTAATCTTTATTTTTTAAAATATTCTAATTTCATAATAGAAAAACAATTTTTGATACAAATAATATTTAATCATTTCAAAATATAAATAAAATGTATCAATGAGATTAATTTAGTATTTTTTGAAATAACAAATAATGCTATGTATACAAAATATTTACCGGTAAAATTCAATGTTCAATTTCACAAATAATTTATAATGTATAAAATAACTACTTAGATATACTGTATAAAATCTGTTACAAAATAGGCGGAACTAGTTTTTTGGTAATATATTTTCTCTGGATTAGAATTAAATGATTTATTTTGATTGCATTATGGTTTTTAGTAAAATATACAATCGTATAATTATTTTGAACATAGAGCACATGAATGCTAGCACAGGTATGTTTAATATCTCATAAACTATATGTGATATTGAACTTACCTGTTCTAGTATACCAGTTCTCATATACAGTACATTCATAGTACCGGTAGTAATAGAATTGACGGTTTTAAATAAAAAAGGCTCATAAACTAACTATTCTTATAAAAAATATACCCAATATTAATAATACCATAAATTTAGGTTATTATAAATGAATATAAATATCTATAAGCCTTTGTTAAGTAAATTTGGATACTTTACCTAAAACCAGTTGCAAATAAATTTTTGTTTATTCAATTGCAATCCAAAGAAAAGTTATTAATTACCACAAAAATAATATTACTGTAATAGTTTCGCCTATTTTGCAACCGATTTTATATATAACTAATTTATGATATAAACTGAATAGTTTAAGATTAAAACTTTTCTTATAAAAAAGTCAATTCAATTGATTATATCATAAAAATTTAGATAAAATTTTTATTTACGGATATCAAAATGTATGTTATAAATAGAAAGTCAATGATTTTTTTCATAACAAATGATTTAATTTAATAACTAAAATAATAATAAACTTTTCGATGATTTAAAAAATTTTAATACTAAAAATGTGGTCAAATTGGAGCAAAATCTATTTGAACATAGAATTGTTTGACACCTATTTGTGCAAATATAGAGTGTGTATGGCTTAAAACATATCGATGGTCGGCACTGTTGGACACTTCCACCTTCACTGACCCGATGTATGTCTCTGAACAAAGTGTCCAGAAATGTGGCTCTTGTATGCTAAGCACACCTTCCAATTGCATTACCTGTTGAAAACAAATTATTAAACATTTGCTGGAATTGATATAATTGTTTATAAAAATAACAAACCCGTTGATAACATGCCGGTAACATTGCGTCCAACTCTCGGGGTGTCCGTTGCATTAAAATACCGATGGAATCCCTGAGCAACGGGAAAACACTGAGTCCAACCAGAGTTGCGATAAACATAGAACATATGGGATCGGCAATCATCCAACCAAAGTAACTCATAAGAATCGCAGATACTATCACACCAACACTTCCCAGTGTGTCGGCTAATATATGAAGAAACACTCCCTGCATAATCTGCCGATGATTCACTCCGCCGTTACCACCACTATTGGAATGCTGATGACCGGCACCTTCATCGTGACTGTGGCCATGACCACCGTGTGAGTGGCCATTATGCGAATGATTTGAATGAGAATGACCGCCATGCGAGTGTCCACCGGTTTCATGTGAATGCCCGTGTGCGCCCCCGTGTTGGAAGACAAATATGCCGACCAAATTCACGAGTAAACCCAAAACTGATATAAGGAATAGTCTCTCGTGTTTTACTTCTGGCGGTTCAATGGCCCGCTCGACGGCTTCGGAAAATATGAAGAATGCAATAAATAACAAAAACAATCCGTTGACAAAACCAGCGATCACTTCTGCCCTCACATAACTGTAATTAAAATAAATATTAAATCTGTAAATCAATTGATGGATCAGTTGATCACAATTATTACCCGTAAGAAAATCTCTCGTTTGATCTCCACTTTGTAATCACAGATGCGGCCAAACCTGCTAACAGTGCCGTACAGTCAAAGAACATATGAAACGAGTCCGATATGAGACCCAAACTGTGGTGACAATCAAAGTGTCAAAATTATTGACATATTTTGTTGGATATATCAGTGAATCACCTGTTCGTCCAAATGCCATAAGAAAGCTCCACAAAAGCGAATGAGAGATTCAATAACAAGAAGAGAAATAAGTTTCTTGAGTTCGTGTCCGACAATATTAACCTATTTTCATGGTATCGCCGGTTAAGTGAGTGAATCAGTCATGTGATAGATAGACAAACACATACCTAAGCCATCCGTTGATCTTTTCTTTGATCCGGAAAGTGGTCGTAACTTTGTACTCCTTGTCATTGGAATAGATCGGTAACATTGGAGACCAGTCTTTAGTTTACTAATAAATGCCGAATAAGTTTTGGTTAACTTTTCTCTTGCAAACTGTCTGTCCTTAGCATTGGTTAAAACACTACACCAAACACTAATACTGTACCTACCAGTGCTTCAACATTATGGTACACATTGTGGTACAGCTGGCAGTCAACACACCAACACTTCACTGGTTTACAACACAAACATTATTATTAATAATGCATTTATTGAATATCAAACAGTATTTATGGACGTTATTTGTTCACTAAATCTATACGTTTGCAGAAACTTATCCAATACTTTCTATTAATCTTTAATTTTTAACCAAAAATAACGTCAACAATGTTTGCAAACCCCAAATTTGTTTAGTTATTTAGTTTTGAGACTATTATTATTGACTAAACAAATGATAATAAATAAACACATCAAACGTCAATGAAATGTGTCCACAAATATTTGAAATTAATTTCAATTGAATATCAATTAATTGAATTTTTTAAAAAAATCAAAATTATTGTACAATTTGTTTATAATTATTGATAAATTAATTGATGAATTTGTCAGTCTATCCATATAATAATATACAATAATATTGCGGTTCATTACTGTACAGTCAGTGCAGCTTTTATTGATGTATGAGTTGATTGATAATAATAAATGATTGAAACGATTGTAAATTTATTGTAATTTTGTATTAAAAAAAACATTAATAATATTAATACATGTGTTGTGTTGTCAATGATTTCATTGATTGTCAATTGATTGCCAACAATGAGTTGTTTTTGTTAAGTACTGATTGAATGGAAGTTGAAATAAATATAAGAAGTAATCAATAAATTGAGTGCAAAATTGTTTTAATAATGAGTTATTGGATGACATCAACAGTGAAGACAATAATCAAGTCATCGATAGTGACCAATAAGTATGAGATCGTCAATGGCATCAAATCTGATGAGACGATTGTTTGAAATTAATTCAATTCATCGTTTTCTTTATCCGCCGATTGTTGCCAACAATATTGTCCGCTGTTATCGATTTACACCACAAATGTCTGCCAACAATGAAGACCAGTCGTTGACTGATCCCATCGAACCATTCCGACCGAAGACAGCTCTCCTTTTGACAAAGTTTTCCAGATATGAGTTCGAGAAGAAACGCAATCCCGGACTCAATGAGGAAGAGCTCAGTAAAAATGTATGTCTTTGTTGTCCACACTTTTGTCATTCATTTTTCTTTATTGTCATTATATTTGATTAATATTTCCAATTACTTGGTTTACAGTTAGAAAGTCGTGGAAGTGATTACAAACGATTGATATCACATCATAACATTCATAAGCAAAGTCGGGAACATATTGTTGAATGTCTTAAGAAAGCCAGTGTTGAAGTACGAGTTGTCAGCAGAAATGAATATAACGATCAAAACATCGATTGGGCGGATGTTATCATAACCTCTGGAGGCGACGGAACCTTTTTAATGGCCGCCTCTAAGATTAATAATTGCAATAAAGCTGTGATTGGAGTCAATAGTGATCCCAAACGATCGGTCGGCTATCTATGTCTACCGAAACGATATTCAAATAATTTCGGTGAAGCACTTCGTCTACTCAGCGACGGACAGTTCAGATGGAAATATAGACAAAGAATTCGTATAATACTTGAGTCAGAAAATGCAAACGAAGAACCCATTGAACTTCATGATCAACAACTCAAATGTCCAGAGAATCGCTTCTTAGAACTCGATGCAAGTCATGATTCGAGAGACTCGAAGATTAAAAAGAACACAAAGACTGTGAAAAAAGTTTTACCGTATAAAGCATTAAATGAAGTCTTTATCGGTGAAGCAATTTCTTCTCGCGTCTCGTACTATGAGTTTGCAGTCAACGAAAACAAAATTAAAGCCAAACTTAAGAGCTCAGGCCTTACTATAAGTACTGGCACGGGATCGACCTCATGGTTCTTCAATATAAACAAAGTGACGCCACAATGCATTCAGAGTTTGTTTCAGATAATAAACCAAGAGATCGATGGACAACATTTACCAGAAAATGACAGTCAAGTCATAGAAAGAATAACCAATAAGTTTAATAATTCACTTATTTTCGATCCCTCCGAACCATTGATGGCTTATGCTATAAGAGATCCGGTAGTATTTGGCACAGAATTCCACAGTAATCCGCGGGGTTTCGCTAAAAACATAACTGTTAAGTCACGTATGATTGACGCAAATATTGTCATCGATGGCGGACTTTCTTATAAGTTCAACGACGGCGCAAATGTGTCACTTCTTATCAATGAAGAGGACGCACTCCGGACTGTAGTCTTACACGAGTGATAACCGTATAAAATGACACAAATTTTGTTATAAATGATTACAAAAAGTATATAAATTTTTATATCTCGATATCAATATTATCGGCAAATATTCGCAACATTTCTGTTTCAATTGGATGTAGTTTTCCGGGGATTATCACTGAATGAAGTGGTTCTCCCATATCTAATGACAACATGTCTTTCAGTTTACAAGTCTTTATGCACTGATTATCGCAACCAATTCTGGCCAATGCTATGGCCACAGATGTATCGTTCAATAAATCCGTCGGAAATTGTGGTCTCATTTCAATGATATCGAGTAACTGTTTGGCCGCAACAGTGACACTCATATAACGGGGCGGTTCGTAGACAACCTTTCTTTTCATCATTGCTTCTATGGACTGCTCTTTTACTTTAATATCTTTCAATAAAAAATATTTAATTTTAAAATGTTTAGTCATTTTAATAAATATTTTAATTTTTTATACATGCATTTAATTAAATAAATAAAATTTAATTATAATTTAAAGTGATTATCATAAGTGAAATACTGACCTAAAAGACAAAGTGTATGTAAACCGGACCTTAAGTTTGACAAAATTTTATCCATAAAGCTGTCGGGTCTCCAGTTGTCTGTCCAGAAGGGGATCGAAACAATTTCGCCGAAGTTATACAACTGAAGACCTGCGGCACCGCATGCGTTGATTATCGACGCGTTATGTATGAGTCGGTGCTTAACACCCTTCTGGTGCGCCCGTAATATAAGGTCTGTATGTGTGGTCGCACTGTCCACAAGACAAATAAAATCAGTCAATGTAATCACAATACAAATTAAAATTTAATACCCGAGTGGGTCTCCGACCACTAAAAAGGCTATATCATTAACAACAGCGTCTTCCAGTATCTCATCAGCCGATTGTTCGACAAACAGACGGTCACTGACCACAACTTCTCGACCATAAAACTCTTCCTGCGATCAAATATATGGTATATTTGTTTGCAATCATTTCAATGCCTTACCAGCGCTTCTTTACTGACGGATAGTATGGAAGTGTATGACTCGAGATATACACGTTTGGCACTCCTGACCACTTCGAGACCCTTTACGGTGATATCTTTAGCGTCACCCAAACCCAAACCAATCAAATATAACATGATTTGATTGAAAACAATTAGTTTATCTAAAACAACCACCGATTCATTCAAAATAATTTTAAACTCTTTAAAAGCCACAAAAATATCACTCAATGACGTCCACAACTACGACAACCCCTCAATTGGTAGAGTAATACACCTGTTGTTGATATGGATGTGTCAGTGCTATAGCACCGGTAGTTTATTAGTGAAATGTAAAAAACAAAATTTCATTTATATATTAAATATTTTGTTTAACAAATAAAAAGTTTTTTTTCACACAAATAAGCAAATGTTTGGTTTAGTGATTGTGTTGAATGGGTTGACAGTCATGAGCTGCCGGTGCTATACAAACCATTGATGACTACATGGTTATGATATATGACATCACTTATGGTAATATAGCGCACACACCGTCACTGACACCCAGTAATAGTGCCATAAAAAACAATATTCAACTCTCAATAAGGGATCTAACAATCATAGCATACATAAGCTGTAAAAGCATTGATATGTGTTGTTGTTATACAATAACATACAATACAGTCGTATATTAATTAATATAACACTTGATTTGTGTTGTAATGTATTAGTAGTGAAATACTTCATAACATTGTATTTATGGCATTGTATTAGTAATTAAAGTGATTGTTGTTTATAACCATTTGATAGCATATTATTAGTCATATATATAATACAAGACTGTAATCAAAGTGTGGTTAAGACAAAGTGGTCATAAGTGACGACCAGACCATCGCTACCATTGATGGACTCATTTGTTGATATTTGACTCAACCAATTGTGTCAATAATATCACATCCCATAAGATATATCATCACTTGAGTTGTCAATCACTTTCACTAAACAATCAAAAGGCATAACAATTGCTGTCATCACTTGATTGTCACTACTTTGTCATTGACTGCTATTTTACACAAGAAATTGACATATTATCACATTTATTGGTAATTATGACAATAATGATGTTATTGCCATTTAATTGATGACTAAAAGATGTTTTATTTGACATATAGTCGATGTCATTGGTTTAGCACTAATCCAAGGCTTATAATATAAGTCTAAATCCATCAAAAAAAGACAAGTGTTTGTTATCATTGTCTAACTTATAAATCATATTTAATTTTGTTTAATTGCCATCAAAATCATCTCAAGTAATGCCACTCTTCGGCAAGTCATCAAAGAGTCCGTACGACTTAATAAAGTCGTTGTCAGAGGCGTTGACAGCACTGGAAAAGGGCGACAAAAAGGCCGATAAGGCTCAGGAAGAAGTATCAAAGAATTTGGTGCTAATGAAGAACATGTTGTACGGGACTAATGAAACGGAGCCACAGACTGACATAGCAGTGGCACAGTTAGCTCAGGAACTGTATAATTCAAATCTGTTGTTATTATTGATAAACAATTTGTCGCGTATCGAGTTCGAGGCCAAGAAGGACGTGGCGCAGGTTTTCAATAATATATTGCGCCGACAAATCGGCACCCGATCGCCGACTGTAGAGTACATGTGCACTAAACCAGAGATATTATTCACATTAATGGACGGATACGAGAAGCACGACATCGCACTTAATTGTGGATCAATGCTTCGGGAGTGCGCCCGATATGAAGCATTGGCTAAAATAATGCTTCAATCAGAGGATTATTATAAATTCTTTGATTACGTGGAAGTGTCGACATTTGATATCGCATCGGACGCCTTCTCGACATTCAAAGAGCTTCTAACCCGACACAAGAGTTTAAGCGCCGACTTCTTAGAGCAGAATTACGACCGATTTTATGGTTGTTATCAAAATTTGCTAAATTCAGGCAATTATGTGACTAAAAGACAGTCACTAAAACTATTAGGCGAACTATTACTGGACAGACATAACTTTACAGTAATGACCCGTTATATCAGTTCACCCGATAATTTAAAGCTAATGATGACAATGTTGAGAGACAAGTCTCGAAACATACAGTTTGAGGCGTTCCACGTGTTTAAGGTGTTTGTGGCCAACCCTAATAAACCCAAACCCATACTCGATATACTATTGAGGAATAAGGATAAACTCGTCGAGTTTTTAACCAAATTTCAAACCGATAGGTCAGACGATGAACAGTTCAACGATGAAAAGGCTTATCTTATAAAACAAATACGTGAACTCAAACCATTAGATACCGACCAAAATCATTGAACACATCTTTAAATTAATTAATTATTATTATTATTATTATTATTGTATTATTAATTATATTTGAATTTAATTCTTAATAGCATTTTTTAAAAAAATAAGTGAAAATTGAAAAGTGATTTATTATTAATTGATTTGTTTGTTTGAATTATTCATTATAAATGCCTAACATTTTTTAATGTTTATTAAACAAAAAATGTTTGCTATAGTAAAAAATAAATTTTAAATAGATTTTAATTTAAGAAAAAAAATTAATATCTTATTAATATTTGTATTATTTTTAAATTGTTAGCTTAATATGCAGTAGTTATTAAATAAATTGTAGGTAAAATTAATATTATTTTAGATCAATATAATGAACTATCATTTAACCGGATAATAATGGGTTTCCTATTTGTTTAATAATAATAATATAAAAATAAAAAAGTGAAAAATTACAAGAGATACTCATAAATTTCATATACAATAAAATGGGTAAATGTTTTATGTATTATTTCTGTTTATAAGCGGATCATTAAATAAATGAAAAATATATAGTGTTTTATAAACCATATAAAAGCCATTGATTTGTAAAATGAATAAATAAAAAAAGGAAAAATATTTGTTGTATAAAAATTTTATTTTATATCATCATTCAAATAAATATTACAACATTTTTTAGCAAATATTTTGATGAATTTTTTTTTTTATTTAATTCCATATAAAACAAACTATTCAATTGAATTGCAAATATTTTCCCCTTATTATAAACTATTTAATTAAATATATTTATATAAAAAGCTAATGAATAAATATTGAATCAAAATTCAAATATAAGTTATTTAAATTAATGTTTGATTCATTTTATATGTGTTTGAAAATTTTATTACTAAACTATTTTAATAAATCAAAAATCATGAAATAAAATTTTTTTATTGAAAATTTAAACAAACATTTGGTTAGTAAATTGTTCTCCTAATTGTTGTCATAAACTTAAATGTTATTTATTTATTTCAATATATAAATAAATAGTAAACAAAAATATTGATTAATAAAGTAAAAAATTATACTAAAAATATTAATTACAGGTATTATAGGTATATATATATTACTTATTTTTAAAAGTATCTTAAATTATTTTCCACTTTCTCGGAAAAATTTGGGAAAATCTTTACATACACTGACCAACCTTTACATTGAGTGTCTCGGCGTCTCTTTGACTGAGTGTCTGTAAATAATTTATTATTAAAAAAAATTAGTAAATTAATGAACAAACACAGCATAACACTTAACTCCACCCAAATTTAGTAAACCCCACCCAAAATGTAAATGTTTTAAACTGGGTACTTTTTTGCTCTAATACATTTGATTATATTAAATTTATAATTTTATTTTATACTCACAATTTTTTATTTAGTATAATATAAATTATATAACTATTGATAAACACTCAGCCAAAGTGACGCCGAGACAGACAAAGTAATAACAGTATTCATCACATATACCACTACTTTGTCTCTAACTTTATCTTTAAGTAATATATATTTTTCTCTACAGAATCACCGCTAATATTAATTATTCGTCAACTCATCGGTAAGAGACTAAAAAGTTGCTGACCTTCGGGGACCCGAACCCTAAATCTTTGAACCAAAGTTGTGTGCAATGTTTAACATACTATGCGCTAAATCTAAATACAATTTAAAGAGCTGTTAAAAACAAGACAAACTCATAATATTAATACAATATTGAGTATTGTTTGGCATTCATATAAATTATCAAATAAAATAAAGTCTTGATATTTAACCAAAAATAGCAAATGAATTTTATTTAATTAAATTTATACAATAAATATTCAAATATTACTAAATTCATTTAAGTGAACCATTAAGGATTATGAATTTGAATAAAAATTATTATTATTTTCTAACCAAAAATAATTGCATAATAATGTATTTTTCTTATTTTCTTTGAAAATTAATGAGAATTTATATAAGAAATTTTCAATGAATTGTTTTTGTAAATTTATTTAAATTTTTAAAATTAATATTTGAAAAATGATTTTATAAGATATATTTAACCAAAATAATGTTTCTATATTTAATATTTATTTAAAAATAATAATAAGAGATATACTGTATAATTACTATATATGATTATACATATAATTAATATTACATTTAGCGATAAAATAAATAAAATATAAAAAATTGTTTATTACAATTTTATTGCTATTAACATATTAAAAAATAAAATTTTATTTTATGATAATTAGTGTGACAATATAAAAATCATTAACAGCCTTTAAATACAAAAATTTAATATTTGTTATTAATAATAGTGAATACAAATTGTATGTTTAGATTCAATAGTGTGTGAAGTAAAGTATAATATTATATAAAATAGTTGACAAATGATTGGCACAACACAGCCATAAAGTGATATAAGTTTTATATAGTTATCCAAACGTCAACCAAATCTCTCAATCGAGAAGCTCTTTGACGCTAAACTAATATCACATCAAAATTGCTTATTTTTGTTGATATTGTCTTATAATAATAAATTTAAATTGTTGTTAATTTTATTGATGACCTGTTTATATAAAATAAATATATTGTTAAAATTATACTCTATTTATGAAAATGTGTTTTTTAGTGACAAATAATGAGAGTATTTTATTTGTTTTTAATTTATGTCTATATTTTGGTATATTTAAAATAATTATAATAATAATTAAAAAATGTTTTAATATAATAATAATGTAACAAATGATACATAAAAATAGCTGATTATATAATTTATTTAAAAAAATGGTATATCCTATCTAATAGTCCTCATCATATTTGACACCACTGGCCATTTCAGAGTTGAATGTTCCCAACGAAAATCCTGTCGGTGCGTAAGCTGCGGATCTTACACGACTGGCCTGAGCTGATGAGCCATAATTAGATGACGGAGCGGACGCTGCGGCAACTCTGAAGCTAGCGATAGGAATTCCAAGCGAACGGCTGGGATATGACACTGGTTTTGCCGCCGACTGAACCGGTCTGTATGAGGATAGGGTGGCTGATGATCCACCAGACGATGATGCGGATGATGGGTAGCTCGAGCTCGATAGTGAACCTGCATATTGTGAGGACGGGTAGCTCGATGTTGGAGATGAATAGCTATTTCCTGATGGTGTGTAATCTCCTGAAGTGTCTCTGGAAGTAAAGCTACTGCCAGATGAAGGATAGCTATCATAACTATCAGAGTCTGAATCAGAAGAGAAAGACGATGAATATAGACTGGGAGTTGAATAAGTTGATGGTCTGGCTGTGGGTTTTGGCTGAGATATTGTTGAATAAGAGGGTGAACTATAGGTCTGTGGTGATGCCGGTGCTCTGGCCACTGCTTGTTGTTTATAGACCGGACGTGAGACTGGCTGAGCAGCTCTGGCTGGTGCTGATGCTGGATATGACTGATAGGAAGATGGATAGGAATCGGATTGAGATCTAGTATTTCCTCGGGGCTCATATGAGTCGTCATCGTCTCTATAATTATACGGAGAAGCAGCCGGTCGTTGGGGTTGACTTGGAGGCAATACTTGTGACAAAACATCGCCACCAAAATCAAAGCCTTCCGGATAATAGCGTTGATGATAACGAAGTGTATTATTAGGTCCTCTTTGCTCTAATGGCTGAAAAACACAATATAAATGTTTAGTTTATTTAATTAAGAAAACTTAATAATAATAAATTGATAAATACTTTGTAAAGATAATCATTGACGACATGATATTTAGATGATTGGGTGCAAATATCTTGAGCCGCGGGCACACAATTTAAGTGAATTTGATGAAAGACGGTATTTTCCGGACACATCCAACTATGCTTAGCACCGCCGACACAGTAATGAAATACTTGACACCCAACACTTTGTTATATAAATTTAATATAAAATATGTTTATTAATAATGTTTTCATATATAATACAATTAAACAATTAATACCTTTCATCGGCATAATAGCCATCCTTTTTGTCGCCGCACGAGAACTTGGAGTCCTGAAGAAGTAGTGCCAGTTTGTCGGGCTTTTTATCTTCTTCTTCTTCAGCCAAACGCTTGGCTTCGTCATCGTCTTTGTTGTTGGAATCACTGGAACTGCTTCGGTACACCTTTTTATATAAAATAAATAATTAATGAATTATTTAAAATTGAATTAGTTTTTAAGCAATAATTATTTTGTTTAAACTACAATTATTATTGTTCAAATATTATTATTTTTTTTATTATTTTTTATTATTGTTGTATATATTGTATATATTATTAAAGAATAAAATAAATATGTTATTCGTTAAATAAGTTAAATTTTTATATTTTTTCTATATTTTACATATTTTTGTGTTTTTTATTCATGTATGTATGTATGTTAGTGTTAAATGTATTGTTCATTGAATTTATTTGTCTGATTGATACAGATCTGCTATCGATAAGTGTTTCAATGTTTTTAAAAAATAATATAATAAGCATAATTTTTATGTAAAATATTTCATTAAAAAATAAGATTTATAACACTATTCACGACTGTGTTATTTAAACAAAAATTTACATTTGTTTTGTTAATAGTGTAATAATTTAAAGAAGAAACTAAAAAAAAAAGTTTTTACTTAAAGAAAAAAGTCATTATGAGAGAGATGTATATATATACGTGTGTGTGTGCGAGAGAGAGAGAGAGAGAGAGAGAGAGAGAGAGAGAGAGAGAGAGCCTCTGAAGCACTTAATTGTCAAAAAATGAGTTACAATTGTATTTGATTTTTAACGATAATAATCAGTTTAAAAATCATAAGTAATTATAATATAATACATTAACAATAGTTATATAGAAAGCATATTCCACTCTAATTACGATTTATATGTTTTTCAGCAATGAGTTTAATATCGTATACATAATTTGATAATTATAAACAATTAAAATCAAACAATAAGAATCATAATAATTATTTATTAATATTATATAGTTTTGTGTCTTCAATAACTTTAAGCAAATATTTTATTTTTCTATATAAAATGCCGATTAATCTAAATTATATAATTTTATAGCACATGTAATTCATACAATTTTAATTAATTAAATAACAGTGAAAGTCTAATAAACATAAATAACTTAATTGGTTATGGATTAATAATTTCAAAACTACAATAAATAATATTTATATAGTTAGATTTGTTAGATTTTAAATTATTTAATTAACAATTGAATTCAATAATAATAATTATTATAATTGATTTATAAGCACAGATGCATTTAATAAGACTACTTGTTTTTATAATTAGATATTTTAATATCGATGAACTCTTAAAAAGTAGATGTGAAAGTAATTACTTGTTTTTTAACTTTTAACATACTATTTGTGAAAAACTATAAAAAAGCAACAAAAAAATGCTTTTATAAAAATAGCACTTTTTGTAAATACTATTAATATGTTACTACTATGTTGTAATAATTTATGCAATTAGAGTTACTGTCAATATCTAAAAATACAGTAACTTTTAAAAAAAATCAATTGACTGACTTTTTTCTAGTATATGTTTAACAAAAATATAATAAATAATTGCTCGCAAAATATGTGATTAAAACATATCAAATCATATGAATAATAGGCTTAATGTAAATAAATAAAGGCGTTTTCACAGCTTCATGTGTTAAATAATAATTTTATAATTTCATATATTAAATTTTTAGGTCAAATTTGATATTAAATATATAGTTTAAATTATTCAATAAAATCATTGTTAGGCATAATATTATAAAAAGAAAATAAGAGCTAATAATTGAGAAAGTAAGTGACAATTTATTTTTAAGTATAGACTATTTTTTCTTATATAGTTTATAAATTATATATCTATAGAATAATTAATAATTTTTATTATGTTTTGAATATTAAGATTTAATTTTCTGATTAAAAATTATATCAATAAAATAAAAAACTATAGTAAAACTATAGTATAGTTATGTTATTTAAAAAAATAGTCTTACAGGTGCTCTCGATCGTGTGGGAGCAGCTGATCCAGAAGTAGATCTATATGAAGACGATGGCGAGTACTGTCCTGAATAGTCTTGTGGATCACTTATAGATGGGCTATATGTCTGTGCAGCGGCCACTCTGGCCACTGGATCGTACTGTTCAATGAGTTCCTCGTACTGGGCTTTTCTAATTCCAGGAAATTCATAATTAGTAGCTGTGGTAGAGGTTTGCCGTTTGTTCTGTAAATTAATTGACTTATTAGTTGTTTGTTTTGTGAGACATGATTTGGTTTATTGTTATTATATATATACAAGTAAATTGGTTTTGGATTAGATTCATGCAATTATGTGGGCAGTAGTTATTAAAATTGATTATATTTGCTGTATATATCATATATATATATAGAGCTAACAGTTCCGGATAGGCTATGCTTAGCCTCACTTACCCTTTGATTTGCGGAAATTTGGCAAATTTGTACTCCAAATAGTATGGCGAGTGTCGACAATAGAGTTAACTTCATTGTTAAAAGACTATAAAATAAATATTTTAATATTAGTATTATTATTATTAATGTATTGTATGTTCACTGACACAATTCATGACATATGCTTTTTATATAACTTATTAGTTTTGAGAGTAACACTTTCGGACACTTTTTTATAATTTAACATTTTAGACATAATTAGTAATTATTTTTACGATTACCTGTAGATCACTAATAATATATCACAAATTTACTTGTTTTACTAACAATACTACAAACTAAACACTAATTGTTTTATTTTCAATTTTTGGTATTTATTTCACAACATATTATATATATTGTGAGATTTAAAAAAATAAAAAATAACACTTATTTTGTTTTATGTACAAAATATTAAAATTAAAAAATTAATTACTTAAAAAATTCAATTAATTTAGGAATTTTTTCAAATTATATTCAATAATAATTAATTTAAACTTAACATTATGCAAACATAAATAACAATTAACATTATATTATTGTATTATTATATAATTATATATTGTATTAATATTATTTATATAATTGGCTATTAAAATAATGTAATATATTTGTAATTAAATAAGTGTTGCTAAAATGTAAAAACATATTTATTAAATAAATTAATAATTGCAAATAATATATTAAATGTGCATAATATTTAATATAATAATAATAATAAATTAAATAATATTATTAAAAAATATTGTTTAATCCTTAATATATACAATGCATTATTTTTTAATCAACTATTAAAAATTTTATAGTTAATATTAAATATAATATAAAATATTTTCAAAATTTTTTAGTTTCTTTATAACATGTCATTCAATGTTTATGAGATGACATTAAAAAACATTTAAATAATTATTTAATTGAATTGATTAGTAATTATTGGAATAAAATATTTACCGTATAATTAGTTGATATCCGGTTGAATAGCTATTGAAGTGACCAAATAGTTTGACCAAAAAATATGTAGAGGAAAGTCAGTCAGCACTTCCTGATTGCACTGTTATATATTGAATGGTCTGCTCTATAACTATCACTATCACTGTTATACCGAAAATAGTTGGACTCCTATATCACAACAGCAGTTAAGAACCAGACGAAGAAAGGACTCGCATTGAAGTAAACGCCTTAACAATCATTACTTAACTTTTTATAACAACCACTGCCAGCACTGACAGCACCCGTAACTCGTTGTTGGCCTACATTTTTGGGTACATTTGGCGAACTTGTAATGCATTCAAATTATTGCACTTTCTGTATGTACTGTATATATCATACGATATATACTTAACAATGAATCTAATAATCTTTGGGTTACTTTACTTAACTAAACAATCTTTCAGTGATTGATAAATGAAGCCATTTATATAAAACAAAAGATAGTGAAACACAATTATACTCAATAAATATGTAATCTTTAAATAATTTGTTTATTATAAACTCAAAAAAATGTTATGATAGTTATACACAAAAATATAGTTTTTTTAAAATCAGTACTTTTTAAATGTAATGTTTTTTGCTTTATTCTGTTATCAAAGATATAGAGATAAAATCAAAATATTTTCAATAATAATTTCAATGGTTTTCTATTTGCATAATTAATTAATAATAAACAAGTTTTTAATTGTAATTATTTTATTATATGAGTCAAAAAAACATAAAAAACAAATTATTATTATTATTCCACCCTTTGAAACCTATTCATGTAATAGGTATGAATAATAGACATAATATAATATGATATATTAAATAGTAGTTTAACTAAATTATTATATGAAACTTAATGAAAATATGCTCCCAAATAACTTAATTTCATACCACACCTATAGCTTATTTTGTTCAAATTTTCATTAATAACTATAATATAATATGAAAATATTTTTTATTTTTCTTAAAAAACTAAATTCACTTTTATGTTTACTTTTTTACGATTATAAAACAGAAACTAAACATAAATATCAAAAACACATCAATTCATGTGAAATCCGTTTATATCCTTAAATTGGTTTAAAAATAAATTTATATTTACTATATTTATAACATATATAAATTAGTATCAGTCTATAATAAAATATTTATTTTGAGTTTTTTTAATTTAAAAAAAAGTTAATATAAAAATTACTAGTTTTTCATCAAGAATTCAAAGACCTCTAAGAGAGCGACAGATTTAGTGATATTTACCACTTGAATGAATACACACACCGTATAACATATTAGGCATGATTTTGGTGTCATATGAATAACAATTATGTTTTTTTGTTAATATATATTATAAGAGGATTTTACAGTCAATTTGTTTTTGTTGCATAAATATTATTGAAATAAATTTTAGTCAAAAAAAAGTTTAAAAAAGTAAATTAGCATGGATTAAAATAAGTATTTAAAAACATCAATTTATTATAAATATATTAAATAATATCTTTTTTGGCAATTGATCCGGAAGTTAGATATAAACACACACACACACACACACACACACACACACACACACACACACACACACACACACACAAACAAACACACAGGAGTGGTCAATAAATTTATATTTATGTATGCATTTAAATTGAGATTTTCATTTTTTATCATATTATATCTCTTAATAAGTATTCAATATTATCAATACTGAATAACTCAGTGGGATTACTGTTAGGGCTGAGACACAGTTACTGTAGTCTAACAATTAACTATCAATTGTTAAACTATTGATTTTTTTGGAAAAAATAATTAATATACAATGTATAAGGAAATTGAATAATAAGTTATTATTAATGTACAGTAAATTAAAGTTTAGATATAAATAAAGATGAAGTCTTAGAGATTTAAAAATAAATATTAATTTTTTAGCATGTCTATTTTAATTTGTAATCTTTGAAACTATTTTTTAAATAAAACATAGAAACTAAAAATTATAATTTAATTAAAAACTTTTTATTTATTTTATGATAATAAATAAACACTTTTTAAATTTGAACTAAAATTATAATAGTTTCCAATTACTATTTAAAATAGTTGTTAATAACTATAGTGTATTAAATATATGTGTATTTATAATATATTCTATATTTGTCTGTCATTTTTATAACTCATGATATCGTAAATATTAGTCTTATCTTAACTTAAAGTTTAAAAAAATAAAAAAAATTATTTTCATTTCAAGAAAGTTGCTTTAAAAAACAGTTATATACAGTTTATATAATATTTTCTATGAATACTAAATGTAAATATAAAAATAAAATTTAATGCAAAACCTGTGGCTTTTATGCTATATAAGATTTAATTGAATTTAATAACTTATTTTTTCAAATATTGTACTAAAAAAAGTTATTCAAATAGTAAATTATATTTTGCATCACTTCTAAAAATGGTTTTAAAATGAGTCTTAAAGTCTTATCAGATATCTTTTAATTAAACGAAATGTTATTAATATATATATATTATAAATTTATACTGTATATACTGTATATATATATATATTAAAAGCAACAATTATAATGGTTATTATTTATATAAACGCAACACAATTACGTGAGAAACTCTTATTGTTAATTTCTATTAATATAAGATTACTAATTTTAATAACAAATATTTCTAATTGTTAACTAAAAGATAATAAATGTTATCTTTATTATATTTATTAGAAAAATATAAACAAATGTTTACTATTACTATAAAATTTAAAATCCTAACATAAGTTTGAATGTGTGTAGAGATATGTATTGATGAGACAGGTGTGTGGGACAGGTGTCTGTCATTGTGTCAGTGTGTCAATTGCATGATTACATTAACATTTGTAGACTTATAGATATATAATCAAATGCAAACATTTAACTGAATGGCAATGTTTATGAATGTGTCTATAATTTAAGTAATTTATGTCAAACAAGTTTTTTTAGTCCAAAACTTTTAATCTCAAAAAATCTGAGAAAAGAGAAATAAAGATCTCATTTTTGTATAAAACAACTGTACGGAAGTACATATAAACTCATATAGTATACACTTATGTGTTTGATATACATCTGATACTTATATATATTTTATATAAAAATTTCATTCAATGAATTAATAACAATTTTCAACAAAATTTTATTTAATAAAAAAATTATTTTACTCAAAGATAAATAAAAATGATGTCTAAAAAGCCATTAATATATGAATTTTCATGAATACGTGTGTTTCATGTATTTAGTATACACTTTCATTAGTATTCACGCAATGTTTTATGTGATTTTGTTGCTGTTATTATTGTTACACATTTGTTTTTTATATTATTAAAAAAATATTTAACATTTACATTTAACACAAATATAGAGGACAATGAAATCTAACATAAATACAAAAATATTGTGTAAAATAATGTTAATAAAATACAATTTTTATTGGTGCTATAATTACAGTAACTTAAATATAACTAAAAACCAATTTATTAGTTATCAAACAAAATAATTCAATGCCAATGAGTGCCTCAAGTGTTTATGATTACTAATTTTTGTTATTTTTGCTATTATTATATTAGATATTATGTAAAAATAAATATTTTCAATCATACATGTATTTATATTTAAAAGACTAGAAAAATGAGTTTTAAATGGATCGATAACCGATTAATGCATTATAATTTGTATTGTTTTTCATAGTTTTATTATATTAATATAAAATATGTTTCTATAAAACTTTTAATTACATTATGTGATTTGTCTGTTTATATACACATTTATTTTTATATTTAAAATTATAAATATAGATTAAATAATTATTTATAAATAGCTTTTTAATGTAATTAATATAATTTATGTATAGCTTTTTAAATATCTTTTGTTTAATCTAAAAATTATTATTTTCATTTATGACGAGAAAGTGAAATAATAACATTTATAAAAATTGTTAACCATTATATTTCATTATATTTTATTGTTTTTAATTAATTTTAATTATACTAATATGTTTATACTTATGCAAACATTAGATTATTATATTTTTTTTTGTCAAAATGTTTTGATATCTGGTTTATAAATAAATAAAATATATTAATGGTAATATTATACATATAATGTATACATTTTCTAGTTTTATTATTTAAATAAAATTAATTAATCAAACAAACACAAATGTATATTTAGTGTCTATATTTAAAAAGTTCAAAACTATTTAATCAAATATTTAGTGTATATTATGAGAGAACGACAAACTATATTAACTACTTTCCCAAATAGTTCATTTGTACATAATTTTACACAAAAAATACATTTAACAATAGATTACTAAAAATAGTGTCACTTTATGTAATGTTTAGTAAATTGCTATACACTCTATATAATTAAATGAAATATAATTTTTAGTTCATTGTATTTTTTAGATATTATTGTTGTTAAATTTAAACAAATAAAACTGTTTGAACACATGTTTTGCAATGTTTTCAACATTAATATTTTGACCATTGATGTGGCCATGAATTATTCAATTATATATATTATATTTACATTTCTTTTGAATTATAATTTTATGTTTTTATCATATGTTTGTTGAAATTTTATATAATATATTATTAACAACTATTTGAGATCTAAATTGAAGGTTAACCAGAAATATATAGTTTAATGTCTCAAACATATTATATAAATTTACATCTAAATAATTAAAATAACTTACAATGAGATATAATATATATTATTGAAATTCTCTGTCATTTTCGTTTTAGATATTTGTTAATTCAATATATATTTTTTTAATAGATAGTAATATTATGTTATATCTACTAATTTAAATTAAATTTTATAGGTGTGTTTCGTTTAATATATTGTGAAATATTTTAATTTAATCATTGATTAACTAAATTTAAATAAACTATTTGTAATAAGAAAATGTATTGAAACAGTTCCAACAAATTATTTTTATAATAACCTTTAAATAGTATTTAATAAAATTTTATTTTTTAAAATATATAATACTGTAAATAAAAATTTTAGTTTAAATAAAGATAAAAAACCAATGCTTTTTAATTAATCCGACTTTTTTACTGATAACTGCCAAAAGCTTTTGTCCACAATTACAAAAATATTTTGTGTAATTTATATGCAGTATATTAAATATGCAATTATGGAAATTTTTTAATAGATTAAGTATTTTTTTAAAATTTTTAAATAAAGACTAATTTTTAAAAAATAGATTCAGAGAAAGTTCGCAATAGTTATCTTTAAATTTATAATAATTTTGTTTTAACTTAATAATTAATTAATAACAATTTAAGTTTAAGTTTAATAATAAAAATATATATTTAAAAAAATAAATTATAAGATAATAATAATATGATATTATATTAACAGTAAATAATGTAATTAAATACATATAATATTGTTATGCACAAATAATTAATTAAAATGTAATGATTATTTTTGTAAAATATTAAAATTAATTTTTCTGAAATTAAAAATTATTATTGATTTCATAGAAGATTTTAATTGAAAATTATGTTAATATAAAGTATATCAAACCAATATATTTTCCTCTTATTTTTATCAATATATTTACTTTTCTATTGTTGTATTATTGTACTCTTGTATATGAAAATAATAAAAAAATATTAATTGTATTTTTTTGCATTTTCTATAATACAATAAACATTTCATATTAAAACTTTAATTTATAAAAATGAAAAAACCAGTAACAATAAAAAATATGTAAAATTTTAAATTATAATCTCATTTTAATAATTTATGACTAAATATCATAATAGTATTTGTTAACAAAACAATACATTTATTAGTAAAACAATCATAAAATTAATCTTTTAAAAAATTAACATTGAATTGTAATAAAGATTGGATTTTAACAACTTTGAGATAATTTCCATTAAAATGAAATATATAAACAATTTAAAGCAAATTAGTTGCCAACAAAATATTAGTTACTTTCAACAACAATAATAAAACTTTTATAAACTATATTATAATCAAATTTTTATTTTTAAAATTTATTTATTGTATTAAATTAATTTAATTGAAAACACCTTTATTTTATAAATCATTGTATTTATAAATTAGTAAAAATTACACAAATGATATTTTTATTATTATACAGTAAATAAAATTGTTGGACATATTCTGAAAGTAAATTAAATTTTTATAACATTTTTATAATAATTTTTTCGAAAGTATTTTAAAGTGGAATATTGTTTAAAAGTATTTAATGATAAAATTTGAACGTTTATCATGATATGCCTATATATCTCAATTAACCTTAATTTTGTGAAACAATTTAATGTATCATTAATTAAATTTGTTTTAATAAATGTTTTATATGGTATTTTTGTTTATAAATTATTTATTAAAATGTTATAGTAATCTCCAAAATAAAAACTTATGATATTCATTAACAAATTTATATTAAAACATATTTGTAATAAAAAATATTTGTATTCAGTATGATATTAAAATAATATAATAAAAGTTTTCCATTTAAAATATATTGTATAATAAAATAAATGTAAAAATGGAAATTTTATTAAGAAAACTTCTAGAAAGTCAATACATCTAGAATAGTATTGTATTGTATAATATAAATTAAATTTTTTGAAATAGTAAAGTAATTTTTTATAATTCAATTCTTTAAAGATAATGAATATAATGATTTTTTTTAAAAAAAGCAAACAGAAAATATAACAAAAAGTATTGACTTTTAATAATAATAATAATTATTTTTTAATTAGTTTTTAAAGTCTACAAAATTATAAATTAAAGTGTATTATTAAAAAACAAATATAAGAATCCTATAAACAAAAATTTATTTTAGAAACTTTTACTCAGTTATACAAACATGTCTAAGATTTTTAAATCGTTATAAAATATAGGATTTGCAGTAAATTTTATTTGCAATTTATTAGTGCCGTTATTGAATGAATATCGATTTTAGTATAATACAGTAATCAGTATATTTAGTATATTTACAAATTGTACTGTATTTAGTATTTATGTTAAAACTTTTTTGAAAAGTAAAAACTAATAAAATATAAAATCTGATAATAAGTTTTCATTTAATGTTTAATAACTATTTAATCCTTTATAAAAAAAATTAAATATATCTGTATTCTAACAATTGATTTCATTATTGTGTACCCATTCCGTCAAAAATACATATAAAATATAAATAAATATCTTTTGTATTAATACCTGACCTTTCATAAGACATCATTGAAGTATAATAACATATTTTCAAAGAAAATTTGTTTTGGATATAAATAAAATAAACGGTATAATAACTATTAAAAATAAATTAACTAATAAATATAATTATTAATTAAATGGTTAATAAAAATAAACTAATTAAAAACTTAAAAATGAGTTTTGTGGTTAATGATTGATTAGTTATTAAGTATAAAATTTAAAAATAACAATAATAAAACAAATAATTTTTAATTATTATTTTTTAAAAATATACATTAAAAAGATTCACTTAAATTATTGCATTAATTAAAACTTGATATATCATAAAATAAATTTATGGATATTTGGTGTCAAATGATAGTCTAATTTAGTAATAGTTGGGTGTCTTTGTATGAAACATATGAATAAATGGATACAATATGTATGTCTTTTCACAGTTGTATTCAAAAAAGCGTCTGTTTTGGGGATTTGTTCGTTAAGGTAAGTGACCCAACATTTTCCATAAAATCATACACCAGTTTCAATGTATTCACATTATTAACTGTATTATAGCCTCATTTTGGTGGTTATCTAATAGTCATCACAACATATAACAAGTCTTTCTATTGAAAGGGTGACTCAAATTAAATTAATAATAAATATCTCATTCATTGAATTTTGGTTTTTTTCTAAAGGATTAGTGTCTGATAAAAATGCAGACATTTATTGTTTCATCACTTTTTAGCTCAGAAACGACTTTCATTTTATACAATATATTATAATTCGTGATTATTTCAATTAAACTGTATTATTATTATATAAATATTATATATGTTAATCCAAATATTTTGTCTACAATTTATAAATTTATTTAGTAATGTTATTTCTTCCGCTTATTATATAAAGTAAATTACAGAACAAATTAAGACAATAATTTCTTAGTAATATTTTACAACAACAAAATATTTCCTTATATACGGTATTAACAACACATTTCTATAAAATGAATATATAATTGACTTTATTTTATTGTATCTAAATTAGACAAAATAGTAATTTAAATAATAAAAACTATCATCTCTCAACTCAATTATGGTAAACAAACAATTATTAAATGAGTTTAATTGTCATTTATAATAATTATTTTGTTATATATATTTATTGTTATATAGAGTATTATAGTATGCGCTTATTTACTTTATTTAATATTAAAATATAATATTTTACGCCTATTTTCTTTTATATTTATAAAAGAAACTTAAATAATAAGAAATTGAAAATTTTTGTATTTATATTTCTTATTGAAAAATAATTATTATGTAGAGAAATAATAAATTTTAATGATTAAATATTTAAATATTTACTGACTTTATATATTAAAGTTTTATTTTATAAAATTAATTAAATTATTATTTAAAATTTATTTAAAATTATTAATATCTTTTAAACCTATAATCTAACAATAAAAAAATTTATACCAATTGAAATAATCATAATTACAATTTTTTGACAAACAATTATTAATGAAAATTAGGTTTAATTCTGGTTTATGTAATATAACTATATTTTTATATAATGTTAAAAATATTATGATTAGCACTGTATTAGTATTAAATAAATTCATCTCTTTTTTTATGACCTCAATTTATTTATTTTATTTATTGACTTATATTATTTAAGTAAAATAATATTAATTGGTTGTTACTTTATATTTTTATCAATTTATCTAATATAAAATATATTATGATAAACACTATTTTGTTGATCTATTTGTATTGATATATAATACTGTATATATTTTTCTTATTTATAATTGTTATTATTGTTACAATAAGTTATAACACATGATAACATTTGATAAAATTTTTAATCTCTGATTTATTATCAATTTGTATTACAATAAAAATAACATATGAGATAAATAATGTATTTATTTTTCAATATTGTACAGTTTTATGTTTGTTTTCATATTATACAATAGTTTTCAATATTGAAAACATCCACAATATATGTATTAAATATTATTTTAATTTATGTAAATTTTAAAACTTGAAATTACAATAAAATTAATACATTAAATTTATTATAGATTATTTGAAAATATATTATAAATTATTTTATACATATAATGTTTTTTGACGACAACAACAACAAAAAATTAATAAACATTTAATTAAAAAATATATATTAAAAAAATATTTTTAAGTTATTGACAATGAATTTATATATTGGGATATATCTGATCGAGTCTTCAATGAAAATGTATGCGATTTGATGTGTGAGTCCTTTTCAAGTGATGATCCTATATGTGCATTGAATACCCTCTCATAAGGTGCGACCGGTATTACAGATGTGGCACTCGTCGTATATTTAATTGATTCCGGAGATGATGTCGTTGTTGGTATTGTTGATGCTGTTGTAGTAGTTGTTGGATGTGTTGTATCTGCTGTTGATTGTGTTGTTGTCGTTGGTGTACTACTATCGCTGTCATCAAAGTCGGCTTCATTATCGTTCAAATCAATAAACTCCAGATTAAGAAACTCCTTGTCTGTGGTCATTGTTATAGGCATTGGTGTTGTAGTAACAGTCTTACTAATATATGGGTAGTGCTGTCCAGTCCATCCACGAATAGACCAGTGAGTGGTTGATGGAAATTGTATAGGACTTTGAGTTGTTGTAGTGGTAGTTGTGGTATATTTTTGAAGATTTAGGTCATTATAATAATTAAAAAGCATTAATCTATCAGAAACTCTGTGGTTTTGCAGTTTTTCAGCAGTTGTATCCTTACTATCATTAATAAGTTGCAACTCAGGCAGATATGTACCTAATTTTTTGCTAAGAATCACCTGTTGATTACTGGCCTCCGGTTCCAGTGAACTGATAACACTTACACTGCTTTTGACGCTAACCGTTGAATGACTATCACTCGGTCGCAGTCGTGTACCATAAGATACATACTTATTAGTAGTCGATGTTAGTTGACTATCATTTGTCTCATTTTTCTTTATATTATTTATAACTGTTTTATTGTTAGGAAAGTCTGCTTTATTAAACCGACCGACAAGATTATGCCATTCAATCCTTGTGCTAACAACTGGCGCTGAATTTATTTTAAAGTCATCGGATCGGACAGTCTGTAGCTTTTCTTTATCAATCACATCATAGTTATGATTGGGATTTCTATCGGATTCACTGACATTTGTTTTGATTTCAATAGTTTCTCTAAAGATCTCTTCGGGTAAATAAGGAGTTGAATATCTGATAGGATTATCTAATCTATTGGTACTGTTATTCACATCTTGTATTTTGTTGTCATTATTATTATTTTGTCTGTTTTGGTTATACTCTTTGTTAGCATTTCCATAGATTTCTGGTCGATTGCCTAAATTGCTATGAGTTGTTGGATCAGGAATGTCGACAAATGGCAACTTATAGTCTGAATCACCAAACTGTGGATTTGGTGGAAATGTGTCGGAATAAAAATTTGTTTCAAAATTTGGTTCAAATGAGTTGATGGGTGGCTGAGAGTTTGTGCTGACTCTCGAGGCTCTGCTATTCAAACCACCCGAAAATGAACGACCTTTTGGTACAATAGGTGTAAAATCATTTGAATAACTGTCGGGTCTATCGAAGTTGAAATCCAAATCAGATGATTTCAATTGTTGAAACTGATCGATATTACTATCAAATAGTCGTATGGCTTCTCCAATATTTGTCTCAAAATCAGTGAATGAATTGGTGTTAAATGAATCGTATGGTTGTTTAGAAAACTGCCATTTTTGTGGACGAGGAGATACCGGTACTGTGGGACTGATTGTTGTGGTTTGAGTATTATTGTTATAAATCCTAGTTTCAGGTATTTTACTTCTTTGCGGCGGTCGTTTGAATGTAGGTCTTCTTAAAGATACGGAACGGTATGGTACGACATCACTGGCCATTACATGACTTGGATTTTGGAAATCAGAAAATTCGCTTAAATCATAAATATTATTGTTATCGATTGGAGTCGGAAAATATTTAGGAAAGGTATGTTGATGTTTGGGTAGCATATAATAAGGCAATTGTTGTTGAGCTGACGGCATATACATTGGTTTTTCGCCGATATTTATATGAGGTCTAACACCATATGGACTAATGGGTGCTCCGTTACCAACATAATGATCATAACCTGAATAAACTTGTGGTGGCATTGAATTGATGGGTAGATAATAGTGATTGTTATTAAAGGTTCTACTAATCAATGGATTATTCCATCCAAATATTTGTCTTTTAGTCCTAACTCTATACCTACTTCTAACATGTCTTCTATTTTTGTGTGTTTTTTTCGGTTGATTTTGAATCTGTAATATATAGGCCGGTATTTTCTGGTCGGTCTCTGGAAGTGGTATTAATGTGGGCTTCAATAAAGTGTCACTAAGTTTTTGTTGTAATAAACTTTTAGTTAATCCATTCGGTATAAGAACTGGAACTGTTAGCAATTGTGGCACTTGACCAGCAATTTCTTCATTACTATTAACACCAATAGAGTCACTATTTGTTTCTTTATGATCGTTGTTGTCATTCAAGACATCAGTCATATCAACATTAGCCGATTGGTCACCGGATGAGCTGAACTCATGGTTTGAGCTTTCCATTACTTTTAAGTTATCCATTATATCGTCACTTATTGTTTGTTGATGTCTTTGACTATCTGTTGGTTTAATATTATGATCGACTGAACTAACCTTTAAGTTAGTAAATGCTTTCGGAGGATTGCGAAAGAAATTGTCAAAAACTGGTGCCCTATTCAATGGATTCATATTAAGTAAATCGTCATCAGATCCTTCTTTGGATAAAAATGACGGCAAATCAGAAAAAGATTCTGTTTTTAAATGATTATTATTATTATTATTATTATTATTATTATTATTATTATTATTATTATTATTATTAGTGACATTTGTTTTTTCATTATTTTGTGAATGAAATATTGAATTAAAAAAGTTTTGTGTCATAATTGGTCGTCTATTTTGATTATCTCTTTGATGATCTCTATTACCTTTGGTTTGTTGTGATGACAGTGAATATAAATCTGAATTATCTTGAAATTTGTCGTCCAAATCGCCAAATGAACCAAAATAATCAAATGGAGGCAAAGTTGAGGTCGAACTCGACAAAAGTGGAACCGATGTAGTGGTAGTGTCTTCATAGATGGCTTGTATTAGTCTTGGATTTGGCGGTTCTTTGGTTGTTGTGGTGGTTGTTGTCGTCCGACTCTTTCGTTGATTCGAAACATATCTAAACTGATTTTTCAAAGAATTAAGTACTGGATATACATTCGGACGAATATTGTCTCGATTTTCATCTTCATAAGTGACTAAAGAAATTAATTTATTTTTATTTTTTAAATTATTTTCATTTTTATTAATTAGTTTTTCTTTAATCATTTTGTCTGAATTTTCATTACTTGAATTATTTTTATTATTATTATTATTATTATTAAATCTTTTACTTTTTGTGCGATTATATTTACCGAAGCCTTTAAACGGTTGTATAAGTTTTGTCTCCACATCTGGTTTTGGTGTTTCGATAATTATTTCTTCTTTTTGAGGGTTTGGTTGACTTTTTAATATAATTTTATTATTTCTTTCTGTCGTTTCTTGTAATATCGGCTTAGATTTTAATCTTTTAGTTGGACGCCTTCGTATTAGATATGGATCTGCTGTAACAATGAGTGAACTGGTAGTTGCTGTCGACAAAGTAGACGTAGGAATAGTAGTTGTAGTGGTGGTAGACGTAGTAGAGGTGGTAGACGGGGTATACAGGCTAGTCGGACTGATAGTTGTAGTAGTAGTAGTTGGTATTGTTGTTGTTGTAGAGGAAGTGGTCATATTTAACTCTAATTTTTCTCTATTAGTCCTAATATGACTATTAGATGTTTCATACATTTCCATGTGTTGTCCGGCACCGGGCTTTACAGATAACTCATGCGATGCATTAACAACTTTACTGTGAGTGCTATTTATTTTAATAGTGATTTGATGTTTGCATAAACTGACGCTTGAATTATATTCACAGGCCATCAGTTTTGTGTTATAATAGGAGTCTTGTGGACACATAAATGTAAAACGAAATCCGTTTGTCTTAATTAAAATGCAATTAAAAGTTAATTTATAATACAAATAATTATATAAATATTATAACAATTTATAATATATAAAAATCATAGTGTTCTCAAATTGTAAATACTCTATATAAATAAATTAATTCAAATTTTAGCATGTATTTTGACTTTTTTTAAATACAATTTTGCATTTTTTAGACTAAATAATTAATATTATACTAAATACACAGTAATTTAAATTTTATATACTTATTTAATTCTGTAGATGTAATATCCGATAGATATGCTATTGTAACTTTTGAATCATTATTTAATGTTTTAAATTTAGGCTAAAATTTGTGTTTATTTATATTTGGCAAATAATTTGGTCAAATATATATAATTGATTTACGTAATATATAATGATAATAGGCTGACAAACTTTAATATAAAAGTATATTTTGTTTGCCAAACAACAATGTAATTATTTTATATTTAGTAATTTATTAATATTGTAAAAATGTTTTTTATGTGTCTGTATATTGTATTTAACAATAATTACTTTGCAATAGTGAAACACTTCACAAAACTCGTTGTCCGCATAATATCCCTCAGACTTTCCTTTACAATTAAATTTGACTTTTGGCAAAATTTTCTGAAGTGGATCCATGTGGTCGTCCTCCACATCCAACAACTCTTTTGATATTGTCTTATCTTTTTCATTATATTGATTGTAATTACTATCACTTTTACTACTGTTTGACTTTAAAGACAAATAACTCGGAATTATAGTAGTCTATTGAAAATAAAAATAATAAATTAATTTTCTAAAAATGTTTTAATAAGCTAACAAATTAAAAACGATAATTATAATAGAAGTGAATAACATTAAAATTGAGAATTAAAAATTATATGAATAAAAAATAATAATAATTTATAATAATATTTAAAAATGTATTTAAATATTGTTACACATAAAAAAATTATTAATAAAATATTATATGATATAAAAATAAGCCACTATTTTAAGTGATGATTAAGCCGGGAAAGAGACCGCAACCCTAACTCTAATTCTTTAGTATAGAAAAGTTGTTTAAAAAATAAATTTTTGAAAATTTACTACTTTATTACAATTACAAAACTCAACTACTATAGTATGTAACTAACTAAAGTAAATTCAATAGTCTATAATATATACTCTAAATTATATTATGCTAATAGTAAATAACTGTTAAATCTCCTATATTTTTAAATAAATTAATTAAAATATCGTAATTATACCAATGAAGGAGAGTTTTTAAAACAATCAGAAACTTTTTCTTGACATTTATAGTTATTGTGTTTTAGATGGTACTGGAGTTAGCACTGGTTCAGGTGCTCATTGCAGTGGTGGTAGTGGTAATAAAGGCCAGAAATGGGTCAGCCGTGACAAATACATTACTTAAATCAATTGTATGTCATTTCAAGGGTGTACTAAACATAACTAATAAGTTTCTAAACTATTTTGTCAAAGGAGTGCCGTCACCTATAATAGTGTTAAATATACTATAAAGCAAACATTACTTTAAAAATACTATTTATTATTAGACACTGTACTTAATAGTATTTTAATTAATTGTCCATCAATTGATTTATAGTATTAAATTGCTATTATTATTTTGTTAGGGATGAGCTCCAATTAAACTATATCAGGATTTTTAACTATATATTAAACTTATTGTAAATATTTTTCAAGTTTTAACGATTCAATAAATAGATAATTATAAATATGAGTGTTATTTATGTTAATTACCATCAAAATAGACTTTAAAATTAAATACTTATGACATTCAGTCGAGTGAATTATTGGCAAATCACTTGTTAATTATGATTATTGACTTAATAACAAATACATAGAAATTGGATTAATAACGCAAACCTCTTCATGTTGTTTGTCCTCATATCCGGCCACAGACTCCTCTGCCAATTGATCCGATTCTTCATAAGTTTCATAGCCATTGATTCGGACAACTAATAAAATTACAAATAGTTTGATACAATAAATTTGATTTCATTGATTGCATCTATCGTTTAAAGTTTTTGTTTCAATTTTAAGGACAGATTGTATTTTTTGTAATTTAGTTTAGTAGTTATTTGTATTTTTAAATTGTTCTGTATTATCTATTTGTTTAGAAAAATAATTATATTTTTTTTTGAAAACAAAATTTCTTTAAAAAAAACTATTATTTCAATTATGTCAATCATTAGACAAACCCTATTTAATGATAAAAAATTTGTTTTCATTTTTTAGACACTATATTTTCTTGTAAAATAAATCTATATTTAGAGTAATAGCATTAAAAAACTATTTTTGGACTTTTCTATTAACTAATGTATTAATAATTTTAGCTAATTTTTGTAAAATTTAAATAATTTTTATGAAAATATAAGACATAAAGTATTAAATTAATCGTTTGGTGACTATAACTGTTTTTACACTTTCTCATTATTTAATGGTTATATTTATGGTCTTCTCAAATGATTAAATTATTTTATACATTACTGTAAAATTTAAATTCAATTTAATCCATACCTGAGTTAATGGCAAACCATAAAATAATTAATGATCTCAAATTGATTTGTGACTTCATCATAGTATATGCATTAGTATACAAATTCATTGGTGTATAAATTATTTAAATTGAAAATAAAATATCCATAATTTATATTAACTGAATGGCTTTTAGCGACCAATCAAATCTATGAAATTTTTATAAAAAATAAAAAACAATTTAATTAGAAAATTAGTTTAATTAAAAATAGATAATATATATATGATTTCATTAACACAATAATTACTATATTAAAAAAAGTTAATCAATGCGATCAATGAATTGAAAACTTATTTCCGAAAATAAGTAACCCTTGAAAAGTCATTAAACAATGTAACGGATTTGTTATACATTACAATACAGTGTAATAATACTTAAGATTTGTTAGTCTATTATTTGGTCTCTTTTTATATAAAATTTCATTTATTATTTGCATGGCGTATACGGTATACCATATACTAAAAAACATTACTTTTTCTGTTTGACTAACTCTATGTTAAATTAAGTTTAAAATATATTAACATTAAATCGGAAGCTTTTTTGAAATACTAAAAAATTCTTTATGAAATTTCGGTCATTTGTTTCAGTATTTTATTTAAGATTTAATTCTAATATTTTATTTCATGTAATCATTTATAATTTATAATAATAAAAGTAATATACTGTATATACACTTTAATACAATATTATAACTGTAAATAACAGTTTAATCGCTTATTATTATATAAATAATATTTAATATAAATAACTGTAATATCAAATAAAATAGCAAAGTTAAGGAAGTTTTTTAAATGTATACTAATTTTCACAGTTAAACAACTTAAATAAATATTTATAAAAAACAAACATTTAAAAATATGATATAAATGTTTTTTATAATATTTAAGTTTATTTTTATATTTACATTTCATTAATAAATATAAAATATAAAAATAGTTAACTATAATAGCTAATTATTTTTGTATGTTATTTAAAAATATTAAATTTAATTAGTAATTAGTAAATAAAATAAAGCTCATTTAAGTTACACTATGCAATATATATTACAGTATTTAAATTCTATAAATTCATATAATTATGTTAAAATAATAATTATATTTATTATATACTTTACAATATTGTATTGATGTTCAAATTAGTTAGTGATATATTTAATTATATTGAGTTATTAAAATAAATTAAAATAAAAAAAATATGCTAATTTGCTAATTTGCTATTTTTACTGAAACGGATGACAACATTAGATGAACTTAAGAAAAAAAATTGTAACTAAAACTTAATGATATGTAAACTATAGAGAAGATAATTAATACATTAAATATTAGTTTTGCACTAATTTTTAAAAAAACAATGTCTTCATACAAAATAATTAAACTAATAATGATTTGAATATATAATTAAATTTAATAAAAAAGTCAATAAATCAAATTAAAACATTATTTAATAAAATCTAAAAAACGTAAATAAAATTACTATTATTTCATATATGATATAAAACTAAAATTTATTATTAATTAAAAAATATAAATTAGTTTTAAAAATGACATAACATACGATTATTTTCGATAATTATTTATATCCATTTAAACAATAAATAAATTGACATAAGATTCATAAAAATTTAATCCACTTTTAAAATAAATATTTATAAATACTTATAATTAAAGAAATAAAGTTTAACTATAAGTAAAACACAAATATTATATAATATTTCTTACTATATATTTTTATTTATTGAATATACACTGTATATAATTTACATTTTAAACTTATTATAAATATTGTATTAAAAGTGTATAAAAATATTGTCGTTTGGCTGATACACTATATATATATTGTATAATATATATATAAATAATAGTTAGAGATCAAACATCACAATAATAATAAACTTTATGTTTGAAAATACAATAAACAAATATAAAGTTTGTTCACAAAGTTCTAGAAATTCACGTTTTTTAGAACTAATTGAAAAATCATCGAACCGTTACCCCTATCTAACTGTGCTAACAGTCATATAACTTATAGCACACACACACACACACACACACACACTAGTCCTCACTTTTCTCAATTAATTTATTTAAAAGACTAATTTAACTAATATTATTGAATTGTTATTAATGCAAATATTTACATAGACGTTGTTTTTTAAACTTATTAATTTATGCCAATTTTTATTGATTGATCAATTGATTATCATTTATAATGTTTAATTACAAGTCATAAGAAAGTTACATAATATTTATTATTATTAACTACTAAATATTGACTGCTATTTAAATAAAAATAAACGCATTTTTTTAAACTAAAGTCATACAAAATGTTTACAAATAAATTAATTGATATTTTATATAAAAAATTGGTTTTCTTAACAATTTAAAGTTATTAATGTATTATATAAATTATAATTTTTAAAAATTCTGTTATTTAATAATCTAGAAAATTACAGCAATACATGTATTTGTTATCTCATTTTGTTTAAACATTGTAATATAATTAGAAAGTTATTTATAATTTTAATGTTTATCACTATCAACAACATTGATACAAATATTGTATCAAAATAACATAAATATAAATAATTATATTTTTATGTAATTTTCTTTTAAATATAATTAAAAATAACCATAATAATATTTAGGTTTTATTATATTTTTAAAGTAATATTTATGGTATAATGCATATTAACTTTATAAATAATTATTTTTAAATTATATTAAGTTGAAAATCGAGTATCGAAAGCGAGATATAATTTATGTAATTTAACAAAAAAAAACTGTTGACTATTTGAAACTTTTATACTTTTTACAATATACTATACATAGTATTCAAAAAACATATTTATGTAAAAATTTATTTTTTTAGAGTTGTTTCAGTTGTAGTCAGTTATCGTGTGAAATGACTTAAAATATTTGATATAAAATGAATTTTCGACACACATTTTGCACTTTTTTATGACACAATCACTCAAATTATATCTCTAGAGTACAGTATGTTTTGCATATTCATAAGTATTGTTATAATATGACAACAAGTTTTATATTTAAAAAAAACTATTTTTTGAATTAAAAATTTATGGCTATAATTAAATAGTGCTTTTTATTACAATTTTTTGAATATAATTTCATATAATATAACTATAATCAAAATGTCATATATTTGAGTAGACAGTACCATAGAGTATCAGTTTTTGACATCTAAAGAGTATTTTTGGGGGTTTGTCGGGTTGATTGTCCCCAAAAAAATCGATAAACTTTTTAGTTAATCCTTTTCAATGTATTGTTAGAAAAGTTAGACAATAGCTCCAGAATTTGATGAAAATGACAAGTCTTTAATCTAAAAAAAATTTTGATCAAAAAAATCTAACTATAATTTAACACTAATTATATAAATAAAATTTAACAAAAAAACTAGTTTTAATGTATTCTAAGTTATAGTCATAATTATATGATATATCTAAAAAAAAATCTAAATAAACTTTTAACTGCTAATATTTGATATATGGGTTTCAAATAAAGCATTACAAATAAACTTATATTAAAATTATAATAACCGTAATTATCATACTATATTTTTATATGAAATTAAATATTTAAAAAATTATAAAATAATTAGACTATTAATTATTTGAATAAATATAATTATAATTATATCATATATTATTGTTTTTAATTAATAGAAATTTTTTGGATAATTTAAAAATTAAATGATTTTAAAAAATAGATTTATTTTCTAAGAAAAAGTTTTGTAGAAATTAAATGTCAAAAGTATTTCAACCAATAGATGGCAATCAATGTAATGACAGTCAAAATGTGTTGAATTGATATTAATATGAATTTCTGCGCCAAAAGTGTTCATCACTTGTGTTGTTGTCATCTGTTTGTATGTCTTTTATAGACATCTGATCCACAGTTATAATGGATAACAAACTAATAAAAGGTAAATACATTACTGATTGTTGTTTATAACTATTTGTTGAATCTATTTGATGCCAAACCAGAGCTGAAAGGCGATAAAATAAAGGCCAAAAACTGCAAAGATGTCAAAGAGTTGATCAAAATCTGCAATTGTTTGGGTCGGAGGTATTTGCAGACATTTCGTTACAATGAAGCCATCGATGAACATAAAGAAGAGCTTCAATACGGTCTTAGCATTGGTTGTATGTTATCTGAAGCCATTGCCAGACGAGCTTTGGGTGAATGTTATTCAGAGATCAATGAATATCAGAAAGCGTTGTTTCAGCACAAGAAGTACTTGGATTTAGCCATGAGTTTGGCCGACGATATTGAGATACAGCGCGCGTGGGCTACCATTGGACGGACACATCTATTGCACGCACAAGAACTTTATCAGTCAAACAGTGAGATCAACGAACAAGTCTTAAATGATGCCAAAAATGCATTCAAAATGGCTTTAAATTTATGCGATGAGTAATGACATGATTTTGTAAATTATTTTAGGATTTAATTTAATGTATTAATTAATAAATTATATTAAAGATTATCTGAAATTAAAGATAAAGAATTGGCTGAAATGCGATCTCGACTTTACCTCAATTTGGGTCTTGTCTTTGAACTAATGGGTCAGTTCAGCGAATCGATGACACATTTGCATCTCTCTATTGCCATCAATAAGTTAGACAATAAATTATAATTAAATTTTATGATTTAATTATGTCTTTTTTTAGACGATATGGTTTTATTGAAGACTTATTTCGGAGTCAATTCTCTTTAGCGACAATTTACGAGAAGAACAAAGAATTCAACAATTCTTTAGAGGCGTATAACGAGTCACTGAAAAGCGCCAAAATCCTGAAGAATAAGTTTAATTCATGCGATGCTCTTATTGGTAAAGGATTGCTATTAACTCGTTGGCAAAAGTTTGAAGAAGGAAGACATTGCTTAAAAAAGGCATACAAATTGTGTCCAAACATTGATGAAGACAAACAAAAAGTTTTAAGATATCTTAAGATATCATCAATTATTTGCGATGACTATCGAGAGTTGATGAAAGCGACTGAATTGCACCAAAAAATTGTTTTGTGCGATAAATTAGGCGATCATTTTGTTGAATTGAAATTCTTTGATTTAGCCATTGATTTCTATAAGAAAGAACTCGATTATGCCTTTCAGTGCAATAAAGGTGACACAGAAATTGCAAACATTTATGTATCAATTGCACAGACATTTGCTGATGACTTGAAATACAAAGACGCCATCGATTATTTTAAACACGAGTTAAACTGCAATAGTGGTAACAGTCTTGAAGAGAGCAAATCATTGATAAAAATTGCAGAAATGGAAGAATATTTAAAAAACAATGAATATAATACAGATATTATAAAAAACTACGAGATGGCCATTGAAAAAGTTGGAACAACTGATAAACTATGGCTAATAGATATTATACAAAGATATATAACATTTTTGCAAAATAGACAATTAAATTATGATAGAATTGATAAACTTAAACAACAATTAAAAGAACTTAATCTTCAAAAGACAACAGTTTGTGAAAGAGTTGAAAACGAAGAGGAAGATGACGAAGATATTTACGATAAATACATTTTAAACGACTTGTCGGATGTGACCACTGATTCAGATGAAGAGAGTGTTTCTAATATTTATAAATTAAAACGAATGGGAAAATCACTGAAACGAAATGAATTAGGAGAAACACCACTACATATGGCTTGCATTAAAGGCGAAGAAAATCTCGTCAGTAAATTGATTACTGATAAACATCCCGTTAATGTTCGGGACAATTGCGGTTGGACTCCACTACACGAGGCCACAAATAATGGTTTCCCAAATATTGTTAAAATACTTTTGGATAACGGCGCCAATATTAATGATAATGAAGGCCAAAAATGTAAAGGAATCACTCCACTACACGACGCCTGTATTAACGGACACTTAGATGTTATACGACTACTTTTGGAAAAGGGAGCAAAAGTGACAATTTTGGACAACTATAATAATACAGCACTCGATTTGCTGCTGAATTGGAGGAAATCAAAAGCCGATGTCATCGATAAAGACCAGTTGAATAGCTGTAAACAATTAGAGCAAAAAATGGAAGATTTGTTAAAAATGGCCGGTTTTTCAAAAAAGAATATTCCGATTTCCAAGTCATCCAAATCCATATCCAATGAAAGGCGAAAGTTTAAGCCAATGATAAGGAATCGAGAAACGAATTGCAATACTTCTGATTCGGATTCCGACTCACTTAATGTCTCTATTAATTCGGGATCTCAGAAGACTGGGCACAGACCACGAACCAAACATATGCGTGATTTGGATAAGGATTTTGATGACCCAAGAGTTGCTCGAAGAGAGTATTGTTCATCAATTTCTAATTTAAGACCTAATTCTGACAGTAGTAAACAGCCACTGAAAACCCCCGTTCGTCCTAATGCTAAATCAATGCCAGCTCTTGTCGATCAACGAAATTTGGTTACCGATGATGATTGGCTTATTAGAGACACAAACGACAATAGGAAGAGATCGTGTTTAGATGCTTACGACGTCTTTAATAAAAAGACTAAAATTAATCAAATGAGTCATTCAAATACTGGTCATTTTCATAGACGTAAAACTAATGGTGTTTCCATTCAAAGACGACCTGAAAAACAAATTCATCAAAACGAAGATGAATCTAAGTCTTCAGATAGCGAAGATATAGAAACTACTGAACCAGTTAATAGACCACCAAAATCAACACAACTGAATAAAGAGTTGAGAAAAGTAGAGGAAATTTCCAAACAAGTGATGCCATCAAATAGTTTAACAAACAGTGATATCAGAACACTTGAAAAGTCAATACCACTGCGTGTTTGTGTTTGTGATGACAAAAACACTACATTTATTATACCGATTCTTAACCGTCGGACCACTTGTTTATGGCTCAACAAAGAAACTGAAAAGAGATATTTTGCTAAACTTTCCATCAAACCTATCATTTCACTTGAAACTACTGACGGCGCCCTCCTATCTGATGAAGATTTTATTCTTGATGTCATTACCGGTGATATACTTAAAGTTAATGCAAAGATTGAGTCGTGGATTATGGATCCGCTGCCAAATCGATATAAAGAAGTTTGTAATACTTTTAATACAAAACCAGATTCCGATGTTATTGGTTGGCTTGAAATGACACATCTTAATGGTTGTCTTCGTTTATGTGATCTTAAATTACCCGTTGAACAGATCAGAGCTATATTTAAAGCTATTCAACGACAGAACAATCTAAAAGAAATTGTATATATTTTTGTCATAATTTAAATTTTCAGTTAAATTGATTTTTAAAAATTATTTTACTATTTGTTTGTTTAGGACATTTCATTTTCTAATATTCTGATGAATGATTGGACATCTTTTATCAATTGTTTACCATTTTTGTCATCACTTCATAAATTGAAACTCAAAGGTACTTCAATTAATCGCCAAATCATTGAACAGTTAATTGCCAAATGTCCGCAAAGTTTAGTTGAATTGGACTTAAGTTTTAATACATTTGGTGACTATTATCGCAATATTACTTACAAACTTATACAACATTTGCCAAAATTAAAAGTTCTGGACTTAAGTGGTTGTGATTTAACCAATGCTTTTCTCGAACCAATTGAATTACAAGAGTATATTAAAAGTAAGTTTTAGTTTTAATATTTTATATAATTACTCAATTCTAATGTTGAGTTTTTAATTATTTATTAAACATTTTCATTTAGACTCTAACTTGGGTTCACTTATTTTGAAATTTAATTCAATTGATTCCGAAACTATAGAAAAATTCAAACTATTCAATAATTGTATTATAAAATAATTATTACTGTATTTATAAAAAATTATATTAATTGATTATTAAAGGCAATTGTTTATTATAAATGTTATGACAATTATATTTAATAACACCTTTAATATTAAATGATGGGAGAGATTCGGTATATATAACTCATTGGTTGTTTTAGTTTTCAAAAACTGTTAAAATCGAAATTTAAAGAATTGTAGATAAGTTACTACCCCTCACCTACTGTTCCTTCCCACCCAACCTATACAGTATATATATATATATTAAATTAAATTTATTTATATTAATGTATATATTTTTAAATAGTTTTTAATAAATAAAGTGTTAAAATTTTATATATTTATAAATTATATTTAGTCATTTATAGAAACCAAATCTGGACATACAATTAACATACACTTAACTATTTCATAGTTTTATAAAATAAACAAATTTTATATTTAATAAGTAGTCTATGATTTTGTGTTTAAGCAATGTTTTACTTAAATTTGATTTGAAATAATATAATATTTAAAGTAATTAAAGGGATGATTGTTGTTATGTATGAATATTTTGGTGAACTGTTATCAGTTTTATAGGCATAACTTCGACCTCTCCTCGCTTCAGGTGATCCATAGATATCGATCTCCTTCCACGTCGGCACTGATTATCATATAATAGATTAATAAAAATAATATATATTTATAATTTAAAATAATTCAAAAACAGTGTCTAACCTCCTGTGCCCATTGGTTCATCACTGACCAAAATACCCGGTATTTTATCAACTTTTTTCAGCCACCAATTAGACGGAGAATCGGACGAAATGTCATTGTTATCCTTTGGGATTTTCTCATTGACTGAAATACATAATTAAAGATAAGTAAAGATAAGTAAAGATAATAAAAATTTTTAAATAACTATCTAAAAGTTATTACATTCCTAAACATTAAATTGTTTTTTCATTTTTATGTGTATTAAAGTAAAAATATACGAATCAATAAAAAATATTTTGATAATAATCACTATTTCATAATCATAAACCATAAATTAATTTAAGCCTACATATCATACAAATAAATATATAGAATATTAAAGTTGATATTTGATATGATAGATATAGTGATACTAAAACTATTTTATGCAAATGTTGTAAATGATATAAAAACCTTAACATATTATTTACAATTATATACAAATTGACAATCAAGGGATAAATATTGTGTTTTCAAGTTTGTGAGAATTTTTTTCAAAATGTAAGTCAAGTTATAAAGTCCTAAAACATGATAAAACTATTTGTGTATACAATTGACAATAGTGTCATGAATTTTATATATAGATAGTAATTCTTTATGTTATATTAAATATTGTATTATATAATCAAATATCTCGAAAATTTTACGCTCTTCTATAACTAAAACAATATCATAATTATACTTACAATTGATATTATTGTTAATACTAAAAAAAATTATAGAAAATATGGAAAACAAATAGAGTTAATGAATAATATTTTTAATGAGTTTTTTTTAAACAATAGCCAAAACTACTACAGTATATATGTTATCAAATGTTTGAATCAAATAGTAATGTAAAACATCATACAAACTGTGTAAATGATAGTCAATTGAATTAAACATGTCTTCAATTGAATAGCACTGGTATTCCGTGGGAAGAGTCAACACATAATTAAGTTATTATTTCTAATGTTAAGTTAGGCCTACAATCATATGAGCCGTGATCTTGACCTACAACCACATCATTGTTATTATTATTATTACAATATATGTTATAAAGTATTAAAATAAATGCTTATATAATATTTAGACGCTTTACTGATTTAATCCTTTTAAAAATCGTTATTTACTACTAATAAGTAATAACCGGATTATTGAGTACTTGAAACAAGTTGTTTGAGGATTCGCCCATTTTTTCAAAATTTTAAAAATAAACTTTTATTATAATATATATTACACTGTTTTGTTTTTTGTTGCACTATTTTATTAATGTATTTATAATTCGATTATAAATATCTATAAATAATTGATTGCCTTTTACTAACAATTAACCATTTCTTAAATATTGAAAAATTATTAAACAATAAACGATTGTAATAAATATTAAATGTTTGACATAAATCAAGTTTATTGCAAAATATTATATTAAAAAAAATTTAGTAAAAACCTTTTTTTTTATCCATAAACACTCGAAGTAAAACATAATGAAAATTATTCAAATTATATATGAATTTATATAATTAAAAAAATAATATTTATCCTCAAAAGTTTAATATCTTTCTCTCAATGTTCTGTTTTTTTTGATGAAAATTAATTTATATCACAACAATTATTTTATAAAATAATAATATCATTGTATTAATACTATAAAAACAATTTATATGAGTTGCAAATTAAATAAAATGTGATTTTAGCAAACAATTATATCAACCAATCAATAATATTAATTAGACAATGTTTATTGTCTACATAATGGACTTTTTATATCAATGAAATCATAGATAATATTTTTGTTGACTTATTTTTAAATTTTATAAATTCTTAAACTAAAAGATAACAAATTAGTTATAATAGAGGTATATTTATATTTAGTATTATACAATTTATACCTAATAATACTGTTTATATTGTACTATATATAGAGTATAAATTATATATAATTTATTTTTAATAAAACAATAACTCTTTTGTGTTAAAATATTAAATATAATACTATTTTTAAATCTACAAACCTCTTCCTCTATGTCGAGTGATTTGAATATCATTAGAGTGGACACAAACAAGTAATAAATAAAATATAAAACCAATAAGTAGTGATTGTAATAAAATTTTGTTATTAATAAAAATTGCATTTTTATTATTATATGGGATTATCCTTAAAGCGCCTTTCAATAGCGCACTCATTATTAAAATACAATTTATGGTTACATTAATAACAATTTATAACACATTCACTAATTTGCACAATAATTAGCAGACAATTGCATAATATTTGTCGCTCAAAATAATAATGTTTTTACTATATTTAAGTTATTTTTCAATAAACATTTAAACATAATTATTTCAAATATTTTGAGAGTTGAAATAAACTTTGATATTTGATGCTTACGACTAACACATATAACTACTAACATAGAAGTTATGGCAAAACTAGTTTTACAACTTATGAAACTAATACTAATGGGTAGGATTGTCGGCAAAATACGGTATAACATAGCATAACATTTATCATTACAATTATATAACCATTTAGACAATACTAACAACTTTTCTTCCAAAAACAAGTCATCTATTGATAGCATTTTTTGAATATAAAACCCATTGATATCACTTAAAAACTTGAAGAACTCCTTCGCAAATAACAATATATGGAGTTGTCTTCAATGTAATCAAAATCAGAGTCCATTTCAAATGAAAATTGTTATTTAAATACATTTTCAAAGATATTTTATTGATATAAATAATAACATTACAATTACAGTTATAATTCAAAATATTTATTATGTGCTAAAATTAATTCAAAATAATTTGATTGAAATTATGTTTTCAATAGTTTTCATGTAGTATTATATTCTTAAAGTTAATTATTATATAACACAAAATTTTTATATAAAAAAAGTAAAAATGTGTGTTTAAGCAGAAATAAATAAATGAAGAATTAAATATTCTTATTTTAATTAAAATTATAGTAAAAATACTAAATAAAAAATAAGTTTTATGATTATAAAGAACACATATTTTAAATTAATATATATTTTTATAATTAATTTATAGCTCTTTTGCAAAATTTCTTAAAATTAAATGTTTAGAAATTAATTATATTGTCTTTTTTTTTAATTTACTGTAGCTTAATAAATAAAGTACAATATAATAAAAATAATAATAAGCTTTATTATACAATATGATACTTTATAATAAAAATGTTTTTTATTTTTATTTATTTAATTTGTTTTATTAAAATACATTTACAAAACAATATTCATAAATGGCTTAATGAATATTTTATAAATTGACAATTATTTCAATGAGTTTTTCATATAATCTCAGTATTAAAGCATTAATAAATTAAATAATATATGAGTTTATATCATACGGTATTATCATATTAATGGTATATTACAGTCGTATGAATGTACGTATCGCTGGGATATAACTCTCAATCAACACAAATAAAAAACAAATAAAACTATAAATATTTTTACAAAATATGCCCAAAAAACTGAATTTGATTTTAGTTGGAAACTAAAGAACTCAATTATTCAAGTAATAAATAATTGATAAAATCTATAAATTACAATAATTTCATATAAATATAAACATTTATATTAGTAAATATCGATATTTTCTCAATTTTATTATAATAAAAATAAATTATAAGTTTATGCAAATTTACAAATTATATTAGTAATGTGATTACAGAATGCTCTTATTAAATATTTTTTTATTATTAATGATTTGTACTGTAAATGCTTATTATCGTTTGGATCTATAATTTTCTATATTTTTTTGTAATTTAATAACAGACAAAATGATGTTAATCTATAAATAGAGCGAAAACTGTTTTTTCGTTAAAACACAAAAAATCATAAAAGCAATGATTTGATTATGAATTATGATATATAAACTATATAAGTGACCCGATTATTGTTATTAATAATAGTTATTATTCTTTATTATTATTATTATTATATTATATATTGCATGATAATAAAAATAATATTAACAAATTCATAATGATTTATTCAATATATTTATTTATTTAATAACTATAAATTTATATTATATTAAATATAATAGTTAATATAAATTATATAATGTATATAATAATATTATTTTTATTTATGATAAGCTATAACATTTTAACGGGAATGCCTTAACTGCGGTCCGCTATGGGAAATGCTGCGGTCCGGATTTACACGAAAACGGGTGGTCAGATCTTGCGGTCCTTAATAGAAAAGTGGTAGATAATTAAAAGTTGGTCTAGGGTTCCGATAAGTAAAAAATTATCTGACCACCAGGGGGCGCACAAAAAAATTAAAACATGTATTTTTTGTATAGAAAAAGCTGCGGTCCGGATTTACACGAAAACGGGTGGTCAGATCTTGCGGTCCTTAATAGAAAAGTTGTAGATAATTAAAAGTTGGTCTAGGGTTCCGATAAGTAAAAAATTATCTGACCACCAGGGGGCGCACAAAAAAATTAAAACATGTATTTTTTGTATAGAAAAAGCTGCGGTCCGGATTTACACGAAAACGGGTGGTCAGATCTTGCGGTCCTTAATATAAAAGTTGTAGATAATTAATAGTTGGTCTAGGGTTCCGATAAGTAAAAAATTATCCGACCACCAGGGGACCCATAAAAAAATAAAACATGTTTGATAAGTATAGAAAAAGCTGCGGTCCCGTATTACCCGAAAACGTGATCAGTTCTTGCGGTCCACAATAGCAAAGTTGTAGAAAAATTGGTATGAGATTATATTAAATAAAAAATTTTAAGACCACCAGGTGGCACACAAAAATTTTTTATAGCGATCCTAATTTATTAAAAAATGATTAGTCACATTTTAAAGATGATAATTTTTGATATTAAATAATTAAATTATTAAACCAGATAATTGTACAGTAATTAATCACAAATATAATTTTTTACATTCTTAATTGCTGTACATATTGTTTATAATGTTTTAAAATATTATATAAATTTAACCATATGTTAAACAAAATATTAATTTAATTACTTTTTACATAAACAAATATTATTACAATTTTACTTCCAACTTTACAATGCAAATAAATTGTACATAAAAATAAAATAAAATAGTTTTTTATAAATCATTTTTTAATAATCCTAAAATAAATCGTATATTGTATAAATTATCACAGCTAAATTAATTAATAAAAAATATTATACTATTTGTAAACACTATATTTGAATCTTGTTCAAATATAATTATGTTATTACTAACAATATCAAATGAATTAATACAAGTAAACAAAATAAATTAAAAAAATGATATAATATTCATTGTAAAATACTATTTATTTTTTAATTATTATTTTTTGCTACATATGGTTAAATTATAATATTTTATAAATAATATTATAATAACATAATATAACATTAAACAATATTATAAACAGACAATTTTCAATAAAAAAATAATTTAATTTTTTTGTGCGCCCCCTGGTGGTCGGATAATTTTTTACTTATCGGAACCCTAGACAAACTTTTAATTATCTACAACTTTTCTATTAAGGACCGCAAGATCTGACCACCCGTTTTCGTGTAAATCCGGACCGCAGCTTTTTCTATACAAAAAATACATGTTTTAATTTTTTTGTGCGCCCCCTGGTGGTCAGATAATTTTTTACTTATCGGAACCCTAGACCAACTTTTAATTATCTACAACTTTTGTATTGAGGACCGCAAGATTTGACCACCCGTTTTCGGGTAAAACGGGACCGCAGCATTTTCTATAAAAAAAATACACGTTTTAATTTTTTTGTGCGCCTCCTGGTGGTCGGATAATTTTTTACTTATCGGAACCCTAGACCAACTTTTAATTATCTACAACTTTTCTATTAAGGACCGCAAGATCTGACCACCAGCTTTCGTGTAAATCCGGACCGCAGCATTTCCCATAGCGGACCGCAGTTAAGGCATTCCCCATTTTAACATTTATAGCATAATATTCAAATATTAAAAACATGTTTATTTAATTAATGAAACAAATAAAAACAATTTTCAACATTTTACGTGATTATTTAGAAAAATATTTTTATTTATATTATGAAAAGTTGTTATGAGAGACAAATAAACATATTTTTTATTATAATTATGAAAATTAGAAATTAATTTTTATGCCAAAATCTAAAGTATGACAAACCAATATAGAGTTAATAAAGTTTAATTAAATAAATTAATCAATTTTTTATTTTATTTATAATTTTTGAAATTAAATTATGAACAATTATTGTAATGTCCTAAAAAAGAGTTAATTACATAACTATGAGCTAATTATTTATAAGGCGTTAAAATTTAGATAAATATCAGATTCATAAATCTCCATACAGTTATATACTCAATAAATAAAAATTATTTAAACAATATTGAAAATTTTAATCAACAATTTATTTAAAATAAAGTATTTTATATTTGATAATTGAACCCACAATTCAATGTCACCAATAGTAGTGGTTTTTTAATAAGAGAAAGCAGTCGACAAATCATAAGGACAAGTGGTTTAATTTTAAAAGAGGCGTTAATTATGTGTCGGTTATAAATTAATTATAAACTACAGTAAATTGTTATAAATTATATAAAGCATAACAGCGTTAAAATTTGATATCAAATATGAATATATATATATTTCATATGTGACAAGTGATCATATTTTACCACATTTTCATAAACCACTCTCCATGGTTACATACAGTCAAATGCTAACCAAGTGATTGTGCACCTGTATGTTGTTAATATATGGATGAGCTTATGGTTTGTCGTATAGGACTACTCTGCTCTATGACATTATCTGCACATTCGCTCAGGTATTTACTACTGTTCCTTACTCTCTCGAGTCTCGACCACTAATACATGTATATTGTTATGCATACAAAACTAGTGCCGGAAATCCTTTTAATGTTTTTTCGGCTAAAAAATTGTGTTTTAAGTGACAAAAAAGTCAAGTTTAACGATGATCTATAAATATTTCAATATAATGTCATCAATTGGTTTTAAGTTATCAGACAATTGACTATAAGTTTCTTGCATTTATGTTATAGTTATTTATTATACAGTATACTATGTATCAGAATATTTCATTTACGTATATTATTTGATAATAAAATATTTTGATTTTGTTTCATAGTTTTTATAATAAAATTTTAGTGCCATATGTGACCTATTATCTCATTATTTCTCATTGTTTTAATTAATTATATACACAATTATTATTTTTGTTTTGTTAGTGAGTTAATTAACTGAAAAATTATGAGAAATTGTTAATATATAATAAGTTATATAATATAGTGTTAAAAATATGGTGTCTTCAAGAATATCCAAATATTTGCTATATTTGATGTGGTTTTTGACGGTTAACCTAATTTACAACTTTTCAGGTAATAATTAATTAAAATTTTTAGATAACATTTCTCTTCTCATATTCTTTTAATGAATTTTCCAACCATTACAACAAAAATCTTTTTTCTTAACGAAAAACCATTAGTTGTCCCATATTTTAATGAATTTCCTATTTATTTATAAAATCATTAATATTCTTAGTCTTCGACTGTCAGACAAATCCTAAAAGGAGTCAGACATCAGGTAATTATGAATTATTTGCTAAATACTGTTCATATATTTAATTGAAAACTAAATTAAATAATTTTATATAAGGAATAACAACTAGAAATGCAAACAAAGATAACAAAATAAAAACTACTGAAAAACCGGTAAAAGTACCGAAACCTATAGAGACTGAAACACAAAAGGCAATCGACGATATCATTAACTCTAATCTTGAGTTAACAACAATTTTAACCATAAATTACAGACAGTTGTCTGAAAACAATGATTCACTCGACGAGACCTTCAATATTGAGGAGAAAAACTTGACATCAAATGAAAGCTTATTAATGATTAATGACATCGACTTAAACATAACAACAACAATAACAACGCCTATACTCGACAACAATATTACCACAAATAACTCGATCGATGTCCAGACAATTGATTACATGAATGTCACTCAAAATGATTTGAATGTCACTAATATAATAACTACAACACTAACACCCATTGCCACAAACTTCAGTCAATTAATAGATAACGAAGACTTGAAGACGACAACAATCAGCGAAGTGACACAACATCTCAACGAATCACCATTTGTTAGCTCAACCATTGCTGCCATCGATTCAATTACAGAAAGTTCAGTCGATTTAGACAACAATTCCCAGGAAGAGCTAACGCAATGTGTTTTTGAAAATCATATTCACTGTAAAAGTAATATTGAATTGCAGTGCTTTGGTTTCGGTGAAATTGATTGCCGATCACAGTCTAGGACACGAAGGGCTGTTCCGATTGGCAATCGCACAGTTGATGATAATTTCGATACAAAAGTGTTTAAATCACATCTCGAGAAGCATACGCAAAGTGCGACAATAGACAACTCAAGATGTATTTTAACTCCAGAGGAGAACTCATATTTTCTGTGCAATCCTATGCCAACACTTAATCAGTGTAACGGTAGGTCTATTTGTAGGCCAAGAGATACAATACGAGAACCTGGGAGTGAACCCCTTCCCGCGTGGAAAGTAGCTCTCATCGCAACTCTCACCACAATTGGTGTCATTTGTTTTATCGCAGTTGCTATCATTGCATACGTTTCGTAAGTATTATTTATTTATTTATTAGAAACAAATTTTATTTTCAAAAATATTAATTAATTTTTTATTATTTCCTAAATAAATATTTCATACAAAAGCTATAATAAACTCAAAGTTCGTCCTGAAATGTCAGCAAATGGTTATCATAATAATAATAATAATAATAATAATAACCACAACAATACTAACACCCAAAACACCAGAGTTTAACATCAGTTTTTAAATGACAGCCCATTTGGCTAACAATATATTTATCGATAGTGTTAACGAACCCATTGTTAAACATAATGTTGTCTCTAACAGACAGTGAGAGTAAAAATTAACGCATCAATGATCACCAAAAGGTTATGTAGAATAAGTTTATGTATAATACACTCACAAAAAAACAAATGTATGAAATACCTGTGCAAAGCTCAGGGCAGTGATTTGAATATCGAGTCGACTGCATAACTGTATAATTTGCTATTAATATCTTTCAAATCATTTAACTCTTTCCTTAAATTTTCATTTTCATTACTAACTGAATATTCCTCCAAATTCTGTATTTAAATAAAAAAAATGTTTGTAAATAAATAAAATTTTATGTAATAAAAAAATAGTAATTAGTATTTTCTATGGCATTGAGAGCCCATACAAAAATCAATTAAATTAATCGATCGTTAGATGCGCTTACGTTTTGGTATGAATTAGTAGTTCCGTCGCACAAATCATTGTCTATATCTATACCATTCATAAATGATAAGCTATTTAATAGGTTTTCCTCGTTTCTAATTTCAATGCAATACTCGTCCTCAGTATCACTACTTTGTCTGAAAATATCGCTAAGAATAGTTCGTTTGAAGCTTTTGAATGGTAAGTTTGGCGGCTTTTGAGTCAATAGTGCTGATGGAAATGGTAACACCATTACGTTTGAAACTGGACCTACACTTCCAATAATAGCATATTTGTTTAACATTAAATATTTAACATGTTATTTAGCACTTTTTTAATACCAGAGCTGAGCTCACGTACCTTTATTTGTAATAGTTTTCATGCACTGTTTGCTATTGACGTGCCATATCTTTATGTTATTGTCATCGGAACCCGATATTAAAGCCAAACCATCCATCGATATTGATAGACAAGTGACAGGACCTCTAGATTTTAATCACAGCATTTAGTATTGAAATTCATAAATTGCTATCAAATATATGACTAACTCGTGTCCAATAAATTGTGGTTTATTTTGTTTTTCCAGTTCACTAGCTTTTGACTTTGCGTATAGTTTTGTTTCATAAATATTGTTGTCGTGTCCGCCACAATATAATACCGTTTGTGTCGAATCCATAACTACCGACCAGAGAGGGGTTTCAAAAACAATTGTTGTGAGAAGTGATCCAGAATTCAATTCATAGATCTGTTAGTTATTTAAATAACAAGTTGTTGTTTGCCATTAAAATATTTATAATAAATAAAAGGTATTTTCTTGTTATTTCGTACCCGACATGTTTGGTCAGTAGAGCACGTGGAGCACAGACCCTCCACATCACCCAATCCTATGTACACATCGGTGACAGCATTTGTGTGGTCCGACCACTTGTATATCGGTTCCTTCTCACTGGTCATCGTATCGCTAATCAGAGTGTCGTCATATCCAACACATGCGGCCAATGACCAGACTAGAGCTAAACCGTCTTCACCTGCGGTCACAAAGTAAGTCGATTCAGACGATACGGCAATACATGTAATCTTTTGGTAATGTTTCTCAAGAATAGCCAATAAGGCACCCGAAGAGGTCTGACAAACAAAACAAATGTAAAATATACTGTATTTTATAATAAAGAGAGTAATGTGTGAATACCTGCCAAATATAAAGACTGGTACCGATGGCCACCAAACAATATTTGCCATCAGTGGTCAACTTGAGAGCTGTCACTTTGCCGGGACATATGATCTTAAGGTGCAACTGATCTTTGCGCTCAAATGACCACACATTGATAATTGGCGACTCTTTGATTGAACTGACCAACAGTTGATCGGCGGCGATGTCAAGACAGTGGCGTTGAACACATCCCGTGCTTTTGTATGTGATTTGAGTGCTGGCGGTAACCAAATCCCAGACACACACTGAATGCAATTCACCGTTTAGGTCACTACTGATGACAACCTGTTTGTAATCAATCCAAAAGATCTTCAGTTTAATCGGTGATCACTAAAAGTGACCGCAAAGTCATTTAAATACCTGAGTTTTAGCGGACATTGCATTTACAGTACATATGATTGTATTGAACACTGCTTTTCAATATATAGATGGCATTGAGTACTGCTTTATATACTTTACTGTATTATACATTGTATTAAATATTAAATATTAAATATTAATAGTCTATCAGATTCTATACCCAATTAATTTCAATTCAAAAATAATATAAATGTTTTCAAAGATTTTCAACTATAATATAATAAAAATACTATTATTTACTATAAAGAATATAATGTTAAAATAATTAATTATATTTTTATATATTTATTTTATTAATTTATTGAATTTATAATTTATTTTTTATTATTTGTTTTAATAAATAAAATTAAGTTTAATATATTATATATGTTAATACGGTATTAATTCTTATACATTGTTATATATAATTATTAAAATACATGTAGTAAATAATACTGTATAATATTATAGTATATTTATATTAAATAAAGTGCATTATACTTTTTTATAGATAAATTTATAAAGATTACTGTAGCAAAGTTTATATAAAGTTTCATAAATCTTTCAAAAACTAAAATTTATTTTTACATTTTTTCAAAAAAATTTCAAACCATAAATGGTAAGAGATTTATAATAATAATTTGTGTTGTTATATAAATAGCGCACTAAATAGACATTAAAATGCTTTATATTTGATAAGACAATTGTCTGATACAAGTAAAAAACTATATATGTTATTTTTATATAAAAAAGATTTAGCTTAATAAAAATTTATTTGTCAAATTGAAAAAAAGCATTTTATTGTAACTCCAAATGTTAGAGATTTTATTTTATATTAAATAGTTTTTTAAAGTTATATATTATATATATATATATATATACATATAAAAATCAGTGCATCAAATCATTTGTTTTGTCAATTTTAAGCCATTCATAACTGTGTAAATGATTATCGAGTTTTTTAACAAATCTCGTAATAGGCTTTACAATAGAGAAAAAATATATTTAATTCTAAATTATTTGGAGATTAAATAACAATTTTATAGAGAAAACAAATGGTTTTCTATTTTTATTATTATTAAACGGGAAGTCTATAATTAGCCGGTTCGCGACCAACTTTGCCCATCACTAGAATAAGTCCACTAATATTATCGACAATAAAATAGACAAACGGTTTGTCAAACTCAACGTGTGTTACATCACTGTTGTGTTGGTTCTTGAAGTTTGTGTTAAAATTCTTGACATTTGAAGAACTATTGTATGAATGCATAGGAAAAGCCGATTCTTTGATATCGATGTACGTCTTGTGCAGGACTTCCGACACGTGAAGCCATTTATAATCAGATATGTGGTAGAGGTTGGCATAGCCTGGTTTGAAGAGATCCGATAAACCCATATTAGCGAAAGCACGGGACAGATTGCGGTTACTCTTTTCGAAACTCAATTTAGGCATCTATTCAATCAATAATTATAAATAATAAAAATAATTTGTTTTTTTTAATAATTTCTTTTATAATAACAACTATAAAAAATATTAAACTTTTGTGTTAGGAAAATACTAGTCATAACAACACAAAAAAATAAAAATTTGATTTTAAGATTAAATTGATTTATTATTTTCTATGTAAAAAAAGTTGCAGTCATTTATTTTAGACTATTTTATATTAAATTATAAATATATAAATTAGATTTGCTGTCGAGTTATTTTGCAAATGATAAATTATTTTGTCAATTATATATATATATCTTACTGTAAATAACAATTTTGTTACCAACACAACTAAATTAAATCTAATTTTTTTTATTAAAATAATAATAACAATAATAATTACAAACTAAAATATGAAGAAAACAAATTAAAACAAATGGTTAAATACAAATATATATTTATAAATCGTATAAATAAACAGTTATTAAAAGCAAACAACTTTAGTGATAAAATAAACTTACTTTTAGTGAAACTCTTTTAACTTCGAGACCACTGACAACATCGCTAAGCATTTGTGCACTCATTCGGGTCAGCATTAGATCCAATCCATTGATATCGTGAGGCATTATAGCGACTAAAGATATGATACCGCCTTTGAATGGCATTTCAACGGCCGTACAGTTCAGGTAAGTATTGATTCCGTGTCTAATTCGTGATCGTCTCGACTCAAGAATTGTCGATTCATCGCCAAAGGCGTCGTATCCATGCATTGGTTTTATTAAATTATTATTAACTTTATTATTATAGATGTGATTATTAAGACGTTTGGTGGACGACATGTTTATATCTAACGTTCCCTCAAAATAAAAGGCACTGATTAACAACAATTGAGTGGCCGCTGACTGTCTGTCAGGTAATATATCTTTGACTTTATTTCCAGTTTGCATCTCAACGATGGCATTGATGTGCTGTCGGGTCTCTTCTCCATTGTGTACAAAATCCAAGGGATGGACAGCTGTCTTATAAAATCTTTGCAGTAAAATATGATAATTATAATTAATACCGAAATCTCTTTGATAGTATATGTTATTTGTGAAAATAACTTCATTATCGTTGGTCTCATTTGTCAGATAATTGTTTGATGAGAAGAGACCAGAACTTCGGTGCCGTAAACCATAAGGAAGATTAACACCCAAATGGTTGTTCATATCATAAAAAGCTAAATTAATTTCTTGCGGTTGCATTCCCCACAAGTATAGAGCGTGCCTTAAGGCCGACTCCATCGGTCCCTGAGCTCCCATCAGTAGTTGTGCCAGTGATGAGCCGATACAAAATGGACAAAAAGCCATTGTTGCCTCCGATCGGTCCATAGCTCTCATTAGGTCGAGACCAAACTGGTTGGTAGAAGCGGCCAATTTGCGCATTCCGAACGATATGACCTGACCAGAACATACACCGAAATACACTGTTGTGGTGCACACCAATAAAATCCATCGGGAAATTGCTAACTTCATAGCTGTTATTACATTAATATATTATTATATTTGTATTGTAAAAACTTTAATGTTTAGATTGTAAGAAACATTACATGAATAATGATATCATCAAAGAAAATGACAGACATATCCTATTACTTTGAATACCTGGGTTCACATACCAGGTTAGACAAAGTGGAGGCCAGTGCACGACGTGCTCTACTGGCCAAACATATCACTGTATGGCATAATAAGCCATCCCTTTATTGTAATAAACAATTTATGCAAAACAATGAATCTATTGTTTTATTATAACTAAACAAATGTATAAATTGTTTTCTGGAGCGCTTATCATCAGATGACACACCCGAGTCATCCCTAACTTCTGGTATTTCATTGAAATTAAACCACTTTTTTCTTATGTCGTATTATATGGTTTCATAGATAAAGGTTATTAAAAAATTATTAATGAAATTTTGTTTATGCATTTTATATTATTTAATGTATTGCTAATGTCTATTTATCAAGATTGTAGCCCCGTAAAATAAATTACATTAAAATATTTAATATCATATAAATTAAAATTGCTAATATCATATTATTCATGTATATATTTAAATAAATTTATTTATTAGCATTATTATTTTATAACTAAAGTAAAGTAAAGAGAGAGAGAGAGAGAGAGAGAGAGAGAGAGAGAGAGAGAGAGAGAGAAAGAGAGAGAGAGAGAGAGATAACATAAAAAAATAAAAGCAAAATTTTCGGCACTAAAATAATAAATAGTTTTTTATTGTTTACAAAATTAGTAAATAAATTGTAATTGTATTAGTGCTGAAATACACAATATTTATTTGTTTGATATTTATGCTGCTATTTCTATAGGAAGTACGTGAGCAAAAAGTTAACACAAAAAATACGGCTAATGTAATATAACGGACAGAAATATTAATAGTAAAAAATTTTGTATTTTAATATACAGTGATAATATTGTATGCTATACTCCTATGATATATAGAGTAAATTATATCTAAATCAATCAATATTTTGTTATATTGATGTCTCTCTAAAAAAAGATTCAATAACTTGTCAATAAAAATATAACTCAAACACTAATTGATTAAAAGCTATTTCTCGTTAATTTTTTTTGTGAATATTTTTTTGAATGGATTTTATTATTTAATACTAAGTTTATAGAATAAATATGCAAATTTTTAATTTAATAAATTTTTAAATCAAATAAAATACAAAATATTTTGTAACATAAAAAACTATTTTGTGTTTTTTAAAATCAAATTTAATTATAAAGTATTTTATATAATAAAGCATTGCTTTACAAGGTTCGAGACAATAGGTTAGACAATACTATATAAATGATAAATTATTTAATTCACAAAAAATATATATATCGACGGATTTAGTCAAAGATACCATTTCTATACAAAAAAATGTGTCTATTATACAGTATTAAACAAAATAATAAATTAAATTATCGCGGTTTCAATTGGTTCAAGTTGTAAATTATTATTTTACCATATTATATATAATTTTAGATTTATACATTAGATGTATTATTGTACAATATTCATATAACTTACTTTATATACAAGTTGTATAATACATGTATTAATAAAATATACTGTATATTGTATTTGGTATATCAATAAAAAATAACAATATTAATAAATGTTTTATACTGTATTAACATAAAATTTGCTAGAATAAACTAAATTCAATTTTGTGTAATTTTGAAATAAATTAATTTTCTCTCAATATTTCTAACAAATGTTTTTTGTTTTGTATAATATTAATATTAATCTCAATAACCTTAATTTATAGTTAAGTAAATCCATAAACAATTAGTAAGTTAATAACAATCTAAACATTATATTTAGTAAATACTAGAATATTCTAAAATAATAATTTAAAAATACATAATCATTTAATTTAGTGTTTTATTTGCTATTTAAAGTAGTTAAACAAAAAATACATATTATATATTTCATATGTAATTATTATTTTATATTTTATTAAATTTTATTAAATATAATATGATGTAATAATAATTTCAATATAAAAATATTGATGCATTTTTATTATACAGTATTAGATTGTATATTTGTATAATATGCAAATAATAATGATTATTTTGGGAAATATTTATATATATTAAATTTTAAATGTTTAGTTTTCGCAATATCATTAATATTTTTTAATATTAAAATATTACAAAACTATAAGCTTTTATAACATAAAGTACTGTATTTAATCATTTAATATTCTTATTAAACTTAAATATATTAATAACATATGTATGAAATTAATTTGAATATGAGTTTTCGATTAATTTTATTTACATATAATAAATATATAATTAGCGACAATTTATTTCACAATAAATAATGTTTAGTTTGGAAAATAATTTGCAATTTTAGAATAAATTTTAACCCCATTAAAAATGACATTAAAAATGACATTAAATAGTAATATAATTTTTTTATATTACTATTATTATTACTATTACTTTATTATTATTATTATAGTATGAATTTTATCGGTAAGTTTTTGGTGACAGTCAGTCATTGAGCGCAGTATCGGTTTGGTTATGGCTTTCTATAGCACTTGAAAGCTAACATTGTATGACTAAAGCTATAGTTATTGTTAGGTTCAGTAAAAATATTGTCTGAAAAATGTGTTATTGTACTGAATTTCATTGCATATTATTTCAATATATGCGACTGAGAGAACTGAAGGTTTTAGACGACTTTCCTCGTCAATAGAGGATAAACCTAATGACAATCGGCGAACAGTTAGCTAACACAAGACAATCACTCGTTAGATAAATGTTTGTCTTTAATATTAAAAGAAATTAAAAGTTGTTTTTCAAGTTCATAGTCAAGTGTGTCTCTATCAGTAGATTTATAACTATTTTTATAATTTTATAATAAATTTAAATACAAAAAAAGTTTTTGATACTTAATTATTCTGCTTCTATAAGTTTGGTGTAAAAAACTATTTGATTTTAATACCTGTTTTGTGATGAATGAGTTGATAATTATGAAAATACTTGAGTAATAATTTCCGTACAAATTATGAATAATTCAAGAAACATGTCATGAATTTAAAGAATGATTTAAATTTATCTTTTATATCAAAAGTCATGTCAGACAACGTTTTATTTGCTTCATCTATGTTACCACTGATTGAAACGCCAACCACTGGAGACATTGTTGGCAATGGTCTTGATTTAGGTCCCATTAGAGAACCGCTGTCCACAGTTATACCGATGACTATAGTGTATGCGCTTATACTGATCACTGGTGTTATCGGTAATATCATAACCTGTTTGGTGATCTCACGTAATCGATACATGCATACGGCAACCAACTATTATCTATTTAGTTTAGCCGTATCTGACTTACTATTATTAGTGTTGGGTTTACCACAAGAGATCTACCAGTTGTGGCACAGATATCCATATGCTTTGGGAGAAGTGTTTTGTGTGTTACGCGGCTTTACATCGGAAGCGTCGACCAATTCTTCAGTGCTGACAATCACAGCATTTACTATAGAAAGATATGTAGCTATTTGTCATCCATTGAAAGCCCATACAATGTCGAAGTTGTCGCGAGCCGTCAAACTTATTATCATCATATGGTTTCTTGGACTCATATGTGCCGTTCCCATAGCTTACCAGTTCGGCATTGTTTACGACTATAATAGTGATGGTGTAATACAAGAGTCTGCCGCCTGTTCTATAAAAAGAGTTATACCTTATCTTAATGAACATACGTTTACTATATCATCATTATTGGTGTTTGTCATCCCAGTGACCATCATATCAGTCCTTTATATGTTAATTGGTCTCAAACTAAGATTCTCGGCAGCCGTCAGAAACAAACAGATGACGAGTAACTCTAAAAATGAATGCGAACTAACCGTTCGCAATGGATCCACACATTCCAGATACCAGTCCTCTAAAAGACCGATTGAGCACAAGAGCTCATCCAATAGCACAAACAGTTTGGCTCAACGCAGAGCTGTCATCAAAATGTTAAGTAAGTCATCAAATCATTAAATCTTTTTTTTTGTTGGCATTTGGGTTCAAGTTTCGTTATTGTCGTTAATATTGAATTACTATTTTATTGAATTAATACTATTTCTTACTGTATTATTATTATATAAATACATTAATAAAAATAGTATATACAATATTATATAATTTATATACAGTATAAAACATATAATAATGATAAAAACAACTAAAATACACCCACCAATATATTATATAATATTTAATTTGTTAAATCTTTTTGTTGTTTTATTGTAACACATTTTGCCAATCTTTTTTTATGCATATAATCAGTAAATCAATTATTCAATTAACAACTAATTTATAGACAACCTTTAGAATATAAATTACAAGTGATTAGCCATGAACCTATGTTGATATTGTATGTTAATTAGTATTAATTAATTAAAAAGTATATTAACATTTTTATTGATACAATGAAACTTACTTTATTTAAAAATATGAACAAATTTATTTTTTAAAAATTAATACTAGACGTCCTTTAAGTTAACTTCTATTATATTTTTGTATTATTGGCATTCATAGTAACCCTTATTTCTAACTGAAATTGATAAGACCCATGTCGTGGACTAGTTATTTAAAGCCTAAAGTAGAAAATTATTTAATGCTAAATAAATGTCACAAAAATTATATAAAAAATATTGAAACGGAAAAATTGGGATAATATAAAGTTTTTATTGCTTTCTATTTTTAAATAAATTACTTATTATTAATAGTTGATATCTTTTAGTTTTTTAACTCAAATGTTAAAAAATATTAAATTTTATTACATTTTAATTATAGTGATTATATGAAATGTTTTCATATTTAAATCTAATTTTTAAAAACTAAATACCATTAAAATATATTATCAAGATTATTTAATATATTCAATATATACAATATTATATACTATTATATTTATAGCAAATTTCATTATATCCATAATTAAAAAACAAATTAATAACATGTCATAGATTTTTGACAGATTATTTGTTAATTTTTATTAAATGTGATAAATTATTTTTTATTCAAATCAAAAATAATTATAATTTGGCGTCAAATCGCTCATTCAAATGACAATCTATTAAATAAGATATTTTGAGTCTTATAAAAAATATAATTTCATTATATTAATTATATTATATTTTTGACAGTTTAACATATACTTAGAATAAATAAATAAATTATATCATAATCAAACAATTATAAGTCAAAAATATTATAACACATATATTATAGATTACGTTTACTTATAGATAATTTATATATCACTTTATATAACGTGTAGTAAGAAAATATTATATTTAAGTTAAACTAAGTTTTTAGCAAAAATAAAGTATAGAAAATCCATTTATTTATAATTTTTAATCAAACATTTCTAATATATCTATATTAAGGTTTTATTATTATTATATTCAAATTATATACAGTAGTATTGAGTGGTGACAGTAAAGGGTTTTTAAAAACAGTTTTTATTTTTAAAAAATCTAAATTAATTAAAAATATTAATTATTTAACTATTCAATTCTAACTAATTCTATAATGGTTATAATTAGTGTTGACAAAAAAGAAAAATTTATAAAATAATAGAGAAATTTCTAGAGAGTTTCTAAAAGAAATTCCTATCTATGGGATCCCCATGTTAATTTTATTATCTCGATATTTTCTATCATATAACAATACATTACCGTAAATATTATTATTAGTATTAATTATTATTAATTAAAGTAAAAATTTAATTAATTAAACTACAGTTAAACTACTCTAATAAAATGATGAATACAATTTTACAAAACTAATTATTATTTAATATATAGCATTTGTGTAGTAATGTATAAAACATTGTATAGTATTACAATAACTATAGATATGGGGATCCCATATTATAACAATAAAGTTAAATTTCTATAGAAATTTATTCATGAGAAATTTTCTAGAAACTTTCTCAGGGAAATTTATTAGAAACTTTCTATTTGCCCATCTTTAGTTATAATGGTTCAATTTATACGTATGTTATTACTAAAAATGTATTACAGTATTAAAATAAATGATAAAACTGTTAATGAATTTTAGCTATTGCTAATGAATTATGTAACAGTTAATAAACTAATAATAGAAACACAATAAACGTTTTTTGTTAGATTGTTTTATTAAAGAAAAAAAATTAAAAAAAAATTTATTTTATAAAAATAAAAAGTTTTTCAAATAATACGTCCTCAATTTTTAGAAATATGAATCAACAATAGTTAATAAATTAGCTATTTTATTTTATTAAATTACATACGTCCGAAAACCCTCTCTAAAGTTAATAAATGGACGCCTTCTAAGAGCAACCCCTAATGAATTTGTTGTACACTATATTTATAATTAACAATGTATTATATGTGTCAAGTATGTCAAATAAAAAGCAAAAATAATAAATAGCAATAATTAGTGGTTTTTAATATTAGTTAATTTACAATAAAAGCAGTCATTATATGATATATATTAATATATAAAAAAAACTTATTTTGCAAAAAATAAAGTAATGAATACTAATAACTGTCATAAATACTGTATATATATATATCAAATATTTATAAATTAAAATTTTCATTAATACTTTGACAGATATTTATATCATAATTAAAATTGAATTAATTAGAAACTTATCAGTTTTGCTAAATGAGTACATTTGAAAATTAATTACAATTATTTAGCTAAGTTTGTATAAATATCTATTAATTAAAAACATTAATTTTTTTATAATTTATATTTCATAACTTTTGGAAAATATACAGTATATATAAAAGATAATAAATATATTTATAACTTTTTATTTGTAAAATACTAAGAAATATAATATTTAAAACCTATATTTATATAAAAATGTTTTTTACAAAATTTTAATAAATAGATTTTTTATGTTAATTAATCTATTAAACTTTAAGCAATATATTTTATTTAAATAATTTTTAATGTATTTTATTAAGGAAAATTATATAGTATTTTTGAATAATTTACTTATAATAATTATTTAAATACAGTAACATTAAAATTTTATTAAAACTTAATATCGATTTTTTCATTAAGAAATAATTTAAAAATTGTTTTATAATATTGTTTTATAACATTTATTGCAACTTTTAAATAAAATATAAACAAACAATTTTAATTATATAATTAATTTAATACATTAGAATTTTTATCTATTGAATATTAATATTTAGATTAATGTGAGTATTATTAATAATTTTATTTTAATTTAATTTAAGTTTAATAAATGTTTAATAAACTTTTATTTATGTTGATATTGATTATCATTTAAAATATTTAAGTTAAATTACACTAAATTACAATTTCTAAAATTATATTTCATAAAATATTTTTTATTTTATTGTCATAAACCATTAAGTTAATATCTTTAAACAATAGGACTAGTATTTAATACTGTATTTTGCTTTAAAATTGTACTCAATTTTAATGAATGCTGAAATTTTTTATTGAAAAGATATGTCATAAAAATAATTTATATTATTTGTCAACAATATTCATAAAAATATTTTTTTTAATAATATATAATAATGCATTCAAACTCAGTTATATATTCGTATAACTCTTAAATCTATTAATACTTAAGAATATATTATATATAATATCATTGCATTTAATGTCAATTGGTATAAAAAAATAAGTTTTATTGAATAAATGATTTATTAGTTACAAGTTTTGAATTTATAGATGTATTTTTCATAAATTATAAATTGTATTTATAAGATTAACAACAAAACAAAGTAAAATAATTAAAATAAACTTTCATACTTTTTTTTGAATATTTAGTTATTTTTTTTTTAAAAATATTAAAAATTCTAATGATATAAAATAGTTTACTATAAATTAATATATTATATTTTATATGTGATATATTTAATAGTATTATTTATATCTTAATAATAACGACATAACATCTGACGACAAATTATAGACTAAATAATTAAAAACTTTATATAGCAAATAATTACAGTTTTACATTTGACATTTAGTTTGTCAAAAAATATATATTATTAGTCTATAAAAATATCTAAATTTTAGTTTATTTTAATTAACAAAAATATAATACATTATAATTAATATATATTTACATGAATATAATTTATTTTTTAAGATTGTTAATGAATAGTCAAATTTTAAATGTTGTTTACATTATAAATTAATTGAAAAAATAAAAATAAATATTTACTGTAAAATTAGTTTATTTAGAATATATTAATTATAATTAGAAATAGTTGATAAAATAAAATATTTTGGTTATTTTCCTATCAACAAAATAATAATAAATATTTATAATTATCTAAATGTCAAATATAATACTTATAACAAATAAAGATTATTTTTATTACTAATTTACATTATATAAAACATTTTAATTTAACAATTATTTTATTTAATCACATTTGTTTAGTGTAATAATAATATTCAATAACTTGTTTCAAATCTTCATTAAATTGTTTTTAATAAACAAGTTTCAGATAATTAAACATTACTGACATATAATATATTTAAATGTTGTTTATTTACATGAAATTAATGGATTAATTAAATTATTTGATTAGAAACTAATTTACTGTCTGTTAACAAGAGATATACCGTATATACTGTATATATATATAACTAATCCATATAAATATATAATAGTTTAAATCGATTGGATATTAACAATAGAATAATAATAATTTCAGATAATAACTATAATAAATATATACAGTATTACTATACAGTATTAACGAGAATATTGTTTGAACTCAATAATAATTAATTTGTATTTTTATGAACTTTCACTGTAACCCTCATTCACTAACGTTTTGTTTAATTATTGATTCAACGCTAAAATTATGTCAATTATGCTATTTAAAAAATATTATTAAAATATATGGTATAATAGACCACAATTTGATTTCATAATATAAATAATTTTGATAAATTTTATCATATTTATATTTTCGGTAATTGAATTTATATAACATTTACAGAACAATAAAGAATGAGTATATATAATAATAATACTATATATATATAGAAATTTCTAATAAAATCCCAAAAGGAAATTTAAACAAAATTAAATTTTATAGAAATTTTAGTTTATTATTTTACTATGTGATTCCTATATAAAGCAATTATTGTCTATTGATATATTTATATTATATAGTATATAATAAATTTATATACAGTAAACAACTATACAGTTAAGATCCTAAAATATAATGCAAAATATAAGTTTTTGAATAATTTTAATAAAAATTAAAATATGTAACAAAATGTAATAAATATAGTAGTAATATTTTTATTTACCAAGATTATTTTCTAAGTTTTAAATTAGTAAGTTAATAATAAACAACAATTCTAATAATAATATCAAATGTCGAAAAAACTAAATTAATAAATGGATTTAATAGATTTTTATCTAAACTTTCTTGAAAATACATATATATTTTTAGAAATTTCAATTTTTGGCCAACTGTACAATGTATTCAATATAATATTAATATATTGTATAATAAAATATATAATTTTTAGGTAAAAAGTATTATATATAAATAAAATCAAATTGAATAAATTAACAAAATAATGTATTATATATTTAGAAATAAAATTAAATAAAATTATTTACTAATAATAAGTATTATAATAAAAATACTGCAAAACATTAATACTATATTATAATAAAATACATTTAATTTTGGAAATTCCTTAAAACATTTACAATTACATATTTGTAGTTTACTAATTATACACAAAAATTATCAACTTTTATTTTAAAAGTTTAATAAATCTTAAATAATTAATTGAAAATGATTTATAAATGATTTAACATTAATAAATAGCATTCAACTTTACCATGTTTCAATTAGTATTGTTAATTATTCAGTTACAGTGTGCTAAAGACTATTATTTGTAATATTATTAATATTAAAAAGATAATTACTATAATAAAATTTCAATATTAATTGCATTTAGTTTTTTTTATTCAAAGTCATACATAATTTCCTCATATAAACGATGTTATTATCGGAGAATCCGGCAAACAATAGGTTAACCTGAGTCTCAAATTTAAATGTTTAATCTAATGAATAATTTAATTATATATGTTATTATAAATATTATGGGTTTACCCATCAAATCATATAATAAATGATATAATCAAAAATCGTTTACAAATTGTCGCAATAGAAATAAATATGAATTTATGAACTTAAAATTGTTTCAATAATAAATTAATAACATTAGATACAATTTAAACAATTAATTGCTATGAAAGACATTGACTATTTGTATAACAAAATAAATAAACCAAAAGATCACGTATTAAATCAAATATATTTCAAACATATTTAATGTAAACTAAAATATATACATATAATTAATTTTTATTGTCTCATAAAAACCTATATATAAATAAGTCATTTCTAATTTAATGAGCAACCATTTAAATGTTAAATATTCAATAATTTATTGACACAAAATATAAAAATCACAAATAATTAATTATGAGATAGTTTAATAATCATTTTTATAAATCTTATTTACTATTTTTTAATGACTAAATTAATATTCTTAATATAGAGTAAATATTATATTAATAATGTATACAATTTATTGTTATTTAAAAAGCTTATTAGATTGTGTTAGAAATAACATTGTTTAATTTTGTTAATTTTAGCTAAATATAAACAATAACTAAAAGTTAATTAATGCATTATTTTTAATTAAAAGTTGAAAAATTAAAAATAAAATATTAATATTGTATTACTTTCAACATTTGTTGTCGTCGTCTATATTATTTATTATTATATTTAGTCACTTATAGGGTTTTTAAAACAACTTTAATGAATATAATGTTATAAACAATAAAACATTATATGATATTATCAAATGATGAAGTATTGATAGTGTATTCAAAAGCTGATCTCAAAGTTTTATCGATGACATGTGCTTAATATACGACTCATTAGCCCATAAAAGAAAAAGTGTGTGAGTGAGTGAGTGAGTGAGTGAGTGAGTGAGTGAGTGTGTGTGTGTATGTGTGTGTATGTGTGTGTATGTGTGTGTATGTGTGTGTGTGTGTGTATGTGTGTGTATGTGTGTGTGTGTATGTATGTGTGTGTGTGTGTGTGTGTGTGTGTGTGTGTGTGTGTCTGTGTGAGAGAGAGAGAGAGTGTGACTCTGACTGCTATAAGGCTTCAAAAAATGAGTTTTTATTTTGATATAATATACAGTTTATAGTTTGTTTGTTTGTTTTTATATTTTATTCTCTGTTTAATAGAGGAAATATCACATCCAATGCATTCACTATCAATGCTAAAATTTACTCAATTTTTGTTTGAATCACTTATTATTTAACCATTTAATGACATTAGACTATAGAGTTGTGTATCAGATCTCTTCTATACTGTTATGACCAGACATTTATCTCGTTATAACAAACCATTAGTTGTAGAGAATATTGCAGTAATTTAGACCATTGTTGTGATAAAAATGAGCCATCATTTTGTTATAACTTTGTTTTAGACTAAACTAGTACTACAATTACAAACACAATTAATTTTAATTTAAATAAAATTAATTTAATGTAATTAACTATAAAAAATACATGAGGTCATTTAAATAATTATAAATTACTTAACTTAACAAATGCAATATAAATAATTTATTATTATTATTTATTAATAGTGTTTCCAAAATGTGTATTTTTATGACTGAAATATGTAATAAAATATTTACAAATATATTTATATTTAAAATAGACTTTTACATTATTATATTTATTATAATAATGTTAACTTTATTATTAAAATAATTTGTTGTTTCATTAATAAAATCATTATTTATTAGTTTTTTAGGTAATTTTTCCTTATAAACTTTTTTATGTATTTAATTTACTATAAATATTAGGGATATTGAATTGTAGAAAATAATTTATAACATTTACAACAATATTCTATATTAAAATCTTCATATTATTATTAGTATCACTATTTTTATCTTTCATAAATCAATTAAATTTCAATAATTTGTTTTAAACTAATCTTTAAATACTTCAATATTATAAATTAAATTCATATTCATTGTGTTGTTTAATGTAAGACAAATTGATGTAAATGGAAATCACTTTTCTTGATAATAAAATGTATTAATTAATATTAAACATTTAAACAGTTAGTCATTTCAATTTATAATAAAAAATAACTTATAATAAAATATCAGTTACTATAGTAGTAATATTATTGTAGTATTTTATTTAAAATATTGATAAAAAAGTCATATGATTTTTGCATTAATTAATATTGCATTTGTTTCTAACTTTTTAATTCTGTTCTTTTAATTTTCATTTAATTGTAATACATATTGTTTTTCATGTATTGATATTTGCTAACAAAAATTTATAAAAATGTATAAATAACAAAAATGATAATTAATTTATACATATCATATATATATTAATTATATTTTTAAATTATACATTTTATAATCTTATATAATTATTATATAAGATATTATGTTTGAAAATTGAAAATTCAATCAATTAAAATGAGTTGAATTTATTTTATATCTATTTATTAATTATCATTTTAAAAAAATTAATTTTGCAAATTGAATTATACAATAATAACAGTAAAAGCATTTAATAATCAATACAATTAAATTAATATTTTATTTAGATATTATTTAATAAATATTTTTGTGTCTATAGTTGCAGTTGTGGTCGCATTTTTCGTGTGTTTCGCTCCCTTTCACGCACAAAGGTTTGTATAAATTATATAATGATTTTAAATAATTTAAATTTATTAACAATTAATTAGACTAATTATTTTTAAGCAATTATTTTCTACTATTTTATTATTTTAGATTCTTTTTTATTTATTCTAATTATTATTGTATTATTTAAATAATTATTAGACATAATAATTAAATATAAATTATACAAATAAACTGTAAAACATTTAGTTTTTAAATATAATGATATATTGATAGTGATTAATATTTTTAGACATTTAAAAATAAATAATATATAAAATCTATTTAATATATTTAATGTTAAATAATTAATAGATACGTTTTATTAGACATTGTTTATTAATTACAAGAATTTATAATTATTTATATTTATATCAATATATCACTAATTATTCAAAATGCTTAGACTATATACTTTTTGTATCTAATGAATAATAGCAAAATTTATCATTATTTACATTATTAAAAATTTACTTAATTAGTGAATGACGGGCTAAAAATTTACAATCAATTAATTTTAGATTAATGGCTATATATGTGAAAAATCCAACACAATCTGAAATAATATTTCATTCAATACTATCGTATATAAGTGGCGTTACATACTATTTAAGTGCAACCATTAATCCCAGTCAGTATTTAATTGAAATTTAATTGATTTTAATTTTTTTTTAAAATTATTGTATAAAAAACTAACAGAATATATTTATTTTATATATGCAAACATATTCATCAAATATATGGCACAAACTGTTAACCCAATTAATGACAGTCCTATACTCTATAATGTCTGTAAAGTTTCGTCAGGCCTTTAAAGATACATTCATGAAATGTTTTGTCAAACAGAGGACATCCAATAGATTGGGTAAGTTTGTGGGCTCGACCTCATCGTACTCTCACATTAGGTTCAACAGTAAATTGAAGTCAAACCTAAGCCGTACAGAAATGTCTCAGTGTTTGTCTGATAATAAGGCCAACGATTCAAACAATAACTCATCGATCAATATAAACAAAAAACAAGCAAATGGTGACATTATCTCTGATTTCATACCACTTTCCCGTTATAGCCAACAATACAAAAATGTGTGAAAATATATGTATTATTGCTTTTTTACAGTCAATGCATTTTGTCATTTAGTTCACATGTTTTCGACATTTTCATCAATGCTTTACCACTTCTTTTTCAATGCTTTTTCACTTTCATATGTCTTAAACATATATATATTTTTAGTGATGCGATAAAATCTCAATCTTTTTTTGTTTTGTTATGAGATAAGCTCTGTCTTTCAATAAGTCAATATATATATGTTTATTATATATCAAAATAGTATTTAAATGATATTTTTAGTATAAGTTATTAAAGTACTGTATATGTATTATTGACAGCCACTAGCAATATGTATTTATTATGAGATAAAATAATACTTGAATCTATAAATATATAATAAATACAATAACTGACTATAAAATAAGCTTTATTTGATTATATAAATGATTACTTAACGATAGCGAAAAAAAACTCACATAAATTTAGTATACAAACAACAATCTGAGTTTTATGACTGTTTTTGAAACATATAAGTTATAATTATTATATAGAAAGATAACTAAATTATATTTGTTTGGTATTAATGATTGGAGATATTAGTGGTCTAATGACTTAAAGACAAATAATAAACGATAAATAGCACGAACCGGACACCAGTGATGACATCAAAATGTTATCAATTTGTTTGTTGTTTTTATCCAATTTTTGCTTATAAATAATTGCTTACAATAAACTTAGGCCCAAAGCAATTGAATATTTGTTGTCATTATTTAAAAATATATTACAAAACATTTGTTAAATTATTGAATCTCATAAATGTGAAAATTATATTATACTAGTATAATAATAATCTATTTAGTTAATATAAAATTATATATATTAGATTAATGATATATATATAATATTCAGAATATTTTAAATTTTAAAAATATGTGTACATTATAATAATATGTGTGATTTTAAAAATCTTTTTTAGTAAAAATATTTTAAATTTTCATATATTACTTTTTTAATAATTTGACAGAATGTTTAAATGTATTGTAATGTATGTAATCACATATGATTTTAAATTAGTTTTAACTTATTTTTAAAAAATAATAATAATAATAAAAATGCCACTTCAGTAAGCAAATCATTCAATAAATTCATTGCTGACAACACATCATAATATATTGTATATAAAAAATATTTCGATAAATAATTTTTAATGTTAGACTAAATTTATTAGTATTTTTGGCATTTAATCGATTCATAGACGTGTTTGTAAAAAATTATTTATATATATATATATATATATATTGAATAAAATGCACAAATAAAGTAAAATTTGAGCAAAAATATAAATTGTAACTATTACATTATATTCAATTTTTTAATAAAAATTAATAATTAATTATTATAATTAAAATGTGCTTTTAACATAATAAGAATACAAATTATTTGTTAACTGCATGTTATTACTATAATTGTATTTATTATATTAAAAAATATATGTGAATTATTTTATTTTCTATATGATTATCAAATTTTACTGAATTCATATAAATAAATATTTTTAATATAAAAACTTATATAAGTGTTTATTAATTTAATAGATTGGAGAAATGGTAGTGAAATGATCCATAAACGCGATAATCATTATTCAACTGATCCAATACATCACTGTTGAAATACAATAATTGTCACACTATTTGTTATTTAAACGAACTTATAAATATATATATATAATAGTATATTATATGTCATTGAACTCACATTTTTTATAAGTTTATATTCAATAAGAAATTCCTATTATTTTTTTAAAAAAGTAAGTTTTATTTTTATAATTATTTTTTATTATATAAATTTTTTTGTATGTAAATAAAAATTAAATTAATTATATAAAATGTGAATAAATGTATGTTTGATGCTTCTTATAATTTTTTTTAATTCTTTAAAATACTTCGACTATTTTGAGAAACAATTTACAAATTGTAAACATTATCGATAATATTTAAAAATCTTTTTTTTTCTAAAATAAAATAAATCCAAGTAATGTAATATCGACTTCATGTTTGATTATATTTATTCAAATTAAAGTATTGAAGTGCTTTGTCTAAAACTAACAGTAAATAAATACTAATATAGAGATATAAAAATATATAATATTCGTAAAATATAATACAATATCAGTTATGAAAATTGCATTTTAATTTTCAAGCTATGAATTATGATTTTATTTACCGTAATATTGATAATAATAATAAGTTTTATTTAATAAATAATAAATGAATGACATTATACAGGAATATGTGGTCTTTTAGCTGATGGTTCGTCGTCTTCATCTTCGTCTTTAGTTTCGTTGGCGAACACAGGTTTGGGTTGAGTGGCCGTATAGGCCGGTGATACCCAATATGGGTTTTCTGCAGCCTCTTTCGCGTGACGTAAAATGGCTTCTCGTGCATCAATACTATCATCGATTTTATTTTTTACGCCCAAATTTCGGGCAATAAATGAAGCAAACGTATTGCCCGCGGAAGCTATTCGTCCTCCCTGTCCCGGACCCATTACTGGTAGCTCAGGTCGATGTGATTTTAACGGATTTTTCCGATCCTTAAGCTCCTGAAGTCGTTTTGGTTTTCTTCGTTCGGTTTTAAATAATGGCAAAGAATGTGCTGTAAAAGACATTTTTAATTATTATTATATATAATGTAATTTCACTACAAATCATATTTAAATACTAAATGCAAACTTACGGGCAATGATTTGTTGATCAATATTTTCAAAACTTTCTTTATATTTACGTCTATGTTTGACAACACATAATTTGGCGCCTCTTTCTGATCTATTTGTATCGTAATATACTTTAATAGAACCGTTAGATGAGCCGACAACCAATTGATTAAGTTTCGGGTGCCAGGCCGACCGTATAACTGCCCCCTTATTGACTGTTATTTCGTGACTTAACTCAGACGTGTCGCGTGAATAAAACATGAGACGTCCGTAGTCTTCGCCCTTACGACAGGAAACACCTGTAACTAAAAGCTTGTCGTCCGGAGAAAAGAAACAGTCAGTCATTGAAAAGCGATTATAGAGTTCGTTGATCACAATTATAGGCTTCTTCAGCATCTTCATGTCCCATAATTTTAATGTGTCATCTGTTCCTCGACTAAGCAAACCATTGCCATCGTATGAGAACTGAATACAACTAATTTCAGATCCTTTTAAATGTGAATCACGAACTAAAGCACTAGTATTGATGAAACTTCTTCTGGTGTCCCACATCTGAATGCTTCCATCATTACAACCAACAGATATCAAATCGGCATTTCTTGTGTATCGACAAGTATTTGGAATAGCTCTGAGTCCTCCCGAAGAACGCGCTTTAATAACTGTTTTCTGATTTTTGATGTTCTCAATGTCCCACAATCTACACGTGCCGTCATTAGAACACGTGGCAAACTCTTGTCTATCTCTTGGATGCCAAACACCTGAATTAAGCATTGCTATGTGTCCTTTGGTGTGATTCATGTCTGTTATATATTGATCGCCTTTAAGTGTTTCATTCTTCACGAATCCATCTCTGTCTACAATTTTTGCAATACAAGCACCAGATATAACAAGAATCACGTCTCCATTAGCGGAAAACTCTAGATTCTTAATGGGATGACATTCGCATGGAGTGGTCGACCGAAACGATTGCAACGATGAATCCATTCCCTGAAAGTCCCAAAATTTCATCTCATAATCGACACTTCCGGACACAAGTCGAGAACCATTTGGATCCAAAGCTAATGATATAACAGATTTAGTTCCGTGAGTCAGTTCAATCTCATGACTTATAGGTAAAACATGGTATCTATCGCCGGACTCTCCTTCATAATCTTCATCGTCATCTTCTTCGTCATCATCTTCGTCATCATTATCTTCATTATTCTCTTCTTTGTTTATCGAGTCTAATGAGAATCCCGGTGGTAGTGGTGGTCCAATCAAATCAGAATCTGAATCATCTTCTTGAGTCAATTTTGTCTCTTTTTGTACAATTATTTCCGTTACAGCTTTACTCTCATCACTGGTCGAGGCTTTAATTTGATTATCATTTGTCACATTTGTTTGTTCATCAATGTTATCATCCGACTGTCCCAATGGTTTCCATTTGTTAGTAATAGGTCTTTCAGACATCAATGTTTCGATATCAAACTTTCGGGCAGTTTTTGTCTCATTTTTCTTCAAACTCTTGTTGCGCCCAAAGGTTGCAAATCCCATGACTTTTGCCATTTCAGAGTCTTGTTGGTCGTGTCCGTCATCACTCTTGTCCACTGTCGACACAGTCAGTCCTTTTGGTACCGACTGTTCCCTCTTATGTTTTGAATTCATGTCAAACTTATACCCGACTACTTGTCGCTCTTCTCTGGCGGCCATCAACTTGTATTTATCTATAAGATATGTCAAATCAAATTAGCTGTCATTCAATTGTTGATGACATCAATTAATGACAAACCTCTTAAAAATTTCATTTCCTCCAAGTCTTCGTCCTCCATATTTATGGCCACAAATGTGTTGACAATAAGTGTCGGCAAAACAGTTGGAAATTTCAATGCAAAACAATTTGTTTATTTTGTGTCAAATAAGGGACCGATTATTCAATGCAAACACATGTTTCCAAAATATTTACAATTTATTATTTATTTCACTATTTTTTCTTATTTTTTAATTACAAACTTTAATTTAATATCAATTGTCACTAATATTATAAATAATTTGCGTTTAAATATAAAATGTTAAATAAATGACGATTTTTTAATTTAATGGTTCAATTGATTTGATTACACCAAACACAAGATTTAAAGTATTGTAATATTTTTTACTTGAAATCTCTGAACACAATACCGATAATAATAACATTAATGTCATTATTATTATTATTTGAATACAATTGATTGATAACGAAAAATATGATTTACTATTACAAAATAAAATATAAGTAATTTTGTGGCAAATATTTTTACGTTAATTATAATGGGAAACAAAATAAAACATATTTTATGAGATAAACCATAAATTGAAACGAAAAATACACTAAAATATATACTTTGTTTGTCATATAAGACTACTTCCAATTCAATGCATAAAATATGTATCAATTAAATGTCAATTTAAGTCATCATTAGATGAGTCCCTTTTTCTTTTTATATTCGTCTAAATTAAGTGATCGTCGATTCGGTATCTTTGGAGTGTTGAGTGGACACCCTATTGTCGACAAACTATTATTATTATTTGTTAAGCTATTGCCCGAAGACGGCGCCGGTATTCCTATATCAACGTCAAAGTCTATTTTGATATCGAAATTATGTGCAGCAAACAGATCGTTGTGATGTCCGGGTGATAGCGGAGGCTTATCAGCGATCAGTGCCGATGTCTTTTGCAGCAAATTGGTGTCGACATTGGTATCGATTGTCACAAAATCTTTGCTACCATTGACTTCATCTTCACTTTTTGTGTCATCTTTAGGTTCTTCTTTAGATTCATCCACTGCTAATAAATTGCTGTCCAATTTGTTTGACGAATTGCTTAATTTATTTTTGTTGAACATATGAATCATAGTTGGCGTACATTTGCGTCTCGTGAAGGGGTCGTCCTTTTGTGAGGCCTTCTGAGCAGCACTTTGTTCAGTCAAAGCCTTCTCGGCCTCTAAGATATTGCGCATACGATTTCGTTCGTTAATGTATGAAATGGCCGCTATATTTTGCGTCCGTTTCTTGTCCAGTGTCTTAGCTTCGGACTCGATATCATCAATCTCTTGAAGAAGTCGTTCAACCTTTTCGTGATCTCCATTAAGATCTGCCAATTCCTTTTCTCGCATCAATTGATTCTTTCTCATCGCATAATTAACAGGTTTTATATTAAATTTACGTTTTTCATCGACAATGGCATCAATCTCTGCGTCGTTCAACCGATAGTTGAATGCATTAGTAATGTCACGTTTCTTGCGTTCGTAAAACTCTTTGGAAATGATGTCACATCTGTCTCTATTCATATTTTCTAACCATTGGTCAAACTCTTTCTGTTCGTAAGCACTGTCCGACACGTATTCCAATCGGTAAACCTTTTCGGTTTGTCGCGCGTGCTTTAATTTGATACCTCGGTTAGTACGTGTTTGACCCAAATTGTAAACTTTGGCCGTTTCTACGACATCTGAAATCTGTGCGACCACATAGCGGTTCTTTTTGTTGGTCGGATCCAAACCGATTCCAATTCGCACAAAACAACCGATAATTGTTGTGTTAAAGAACGGCGAGTGACACCATAACTCCATTTTATGTCTCGATAGACGTATTTCATTTAAGTGTTCACACGTCAGTTGCCACGACTCAGCTTCATCTTCGCGATCACTGTTTCTGTCGTCCCAATCATCTGAGTCTTTCTTATTGTCGTCGTTTCGCTTCTTCTTATCGTCTTCTGAATCACTCGAAGAATCGGATGACGAAGAGGAAGAAGACGATGAAGACTTTCTTTCAGCGTTCTTGTCTTCGTCAGAATCTGAATCAGAAGAATATACATCCGCCGCACGCAGTCTTTGCTGTTTCTGAAGTTTTTCTTTTTTCTTTTCTCTGATAGACTTGAGATCTTTGATGGCGTCTTTGACTTTCTTCTTGTCCTCCATATTGCGTCGTCTCTCTGTACTCCTCACCGATACATCAGTTTGTGATTTATTCATTTCTTTTTTCTTCGCCATTCGTAACTTCTTTTCGATCTCAAACCGTGTCTTCAAAACCTCTCTCTTTTCGGATCTATTGAACAATTCTTGTTCCCTCTCCTTCTCTGTCATCATTGCTAGTCGTTTCTGGTCATCATCATCACCCATTAGATTCTCATCGTAGCCATCATTAAACTCTTCAATATCTTCTTCATCTTCATCGTCATCTACTTCTCCGTCTTCTTTTTCAATGTCGTCTTCAATTTGTTTCTTTTTAACGACTCTAGACTTCTTAGTCTTAGCTTTACTGGACTTCTTTGCGTTCCAATCTCCGTCGTCTTCATCAGAACTCGAAGACGAATCACTTGACGCCACACGACTAGGCTTTATGTCCTTCACGTCGTCGTCGGAACTGTCGGACGAACTCTTCTTTCGTTTGGCCATTACTTTGTGTCAATCACTCACTCACAGACAGTATATATGATATATATATATGAAACGAGTGATTGTCACCACTTATAGACACACGAAGTGACCACAAGTTTAGACACAAACCGACAGACAATTGACGGCAAACTTAATAACCGATTGATTGACTCATTCAATGGTTTTGCGAAACCAATCGTTCATTCATTTCAACTGACAATAGGTTTCAATGAAAACACACATTCAATACATTCACTCAATTCATACACATTTGTCATTGAATTCAACATAAATATCGACTAATTGTTTCAATATTACAATAATTAACAAAATATAACAAAATTATAATTTAGTTTTAAAAAATCATTTAAACAATTATTTCAATTGTGATAATAAAGTGAGTAATAAAATAAAAAAATTATGATTAATTGGTAAAAGTATTAATAAAAATAAATATCAAAATAAAGCAAAATAATTGTTAGCGCCCGAACAGGGGCTCGAACCCTGGACCCTTAGGTTAAAAGCCTAATGCTCTACCGACTGAGCTATCCGGGCTAACTCTTATGAGACACAACTTTAATATCATATTTAAATCCATTACTATATTTAAGCTATTTTTATAATAAACAACATATATATCAAGCAATACAGTCCTTGCATTGAAGTATTAATTTAAAACTTGCGTTATTTGACATTTAATACATAGTTTGTCATTGCATTGCATTGCAATCATATTAATAGTATTTACATCACTACTGACATTGTATTCAATGACATCAATGTATAGAATATACAGTATTTTATATATAATTTATAATTCATTTAATATAAATTAATTAAAACCTAATTTATTAAAGTTAACGCTGGAATGCATTCAAAATACAAACAGAAAAAACATTTATAACAAATAGATTAGTTTTTTTTAAATAAAAGTCAATATGACTTATTCTGTAGTTAAATGTAATTCCAGTAAACATTATATCCAAATGTTTTAATGTATTAACTAATTAGTAAAAAGGTTTTTCTATTTTTTCTTTAAAACAAAAACATTAAAACAAGTCATTAGAGTTCTGAATGCACGTGTCGTTCATCATCTGAGTGTTGTTGAGTCCAGCAAACGGCTGGTGTTTTAAATTCAAACGCATACTCGCATCGGGAGGGCTCGGATGAGGCAATCACTTCATTGCTTGTACCACACGACAAGTTAACGGTAACAGTCCTGACCGGTCCATTCCAACATTGAGCCCCCCCTTCAAACAACATTTTTCGGTACTTATTGTTGTCATCTCCAATCCATTTACCCCAACGGCTAAACAAAATTTAAATAGAGTGTAGATTATAAATAAATGCAAAATTATATATATATTAGTATTTACCCTAAACTAGTTTCGGTGCCACCATTTTTAGGTCTTTGAGATGCGCTATCAAATGGACAAAATTTGTACGTATATTCGAGATCTGTTAACTCAAAACACTGATTCTTCAGTGCCATAAACTCATCATTTGGTCCGAAGTCAGTCTCGAATAACACTTCAATCTCTCGTATCTTATTTTGAATGTCCAGAAACTTGCCCTCGACTTCTGAATACTCATCCCGCGCTTGTTTAGCATTTTCTATCAATCGCTTGGTTTCGTCATCATATTCAGTGCCCGCCTCTGTTGTCGATGCCTCAGGTTCTGCATCTTTAGGTGGAAAGAAAGGCGGCGGTCCTTCATCTTCGTCTTCATCTTCTTCAGTCTTTATATTTATATGATTTTAAATATTTTAATTATCTTAAAAATAGTTATTTTAGTCTCACCGTAGGTTCAGTTTCATCAGGTGTTTCTGATTCATGCTCTGTTTCTGTGTTAGTATCAATTGGAGGAATAGGAACTGATTCAGATTCAGAGGGAACGGATTGTTCTTGTGTTTGGAAGTCTTGCTGTTAGTGAACCAAATTAGCAATTGTTTAGTACATTAAATAAAGCAATCAAACAAATTAAAACACAAAGCAAACATTTTAAAATACATACTAATGTTTTATCTTTCATATAAAATGGTTTCATTATAACCCAACCCGACTCTATGAACTCTTCGAGACCCATCTCTTCTGCGGCGTGAATGAAGAACTAATAATATCAAACATAAAATTTAAATAATTATCTATTGATATACCTTTTAATACCTTTGCCTCGTCATCAGAAACAGTTCCGTCGCCGTCTTTGTCGAATTTGATAAATTGTTGGACTTCAGTATAGGAAAGAATATTATCTTTGTTGAGATCCATCTCTTTGAACGCTTGTTCTGCGAAACGTATTTCGTCTTCCTGTTGGCGTTTTAAATCTTCTTCTTCTTTCTCTTTCTTGATTTTGTCTTCGGCTTCTTTATAGACATCGAGTGCTGCCTTTTCTCTATCCTCTGCGTCCCGTTTTATCGCTTCTTTAGCATTCTTTTCTTCTTCTAATTGCAATTTTTGACGATTCAATTCTTCCAACTCATGTTTCGAGTTCTCTTTAGTCTGTTTCGATTCTTCGACATATTTTTCTCGAATGGCATTTCCTTCCTTAAGAAGTATCAAATGTTGTTCCCTTTCCTGTCGTAACTGTTCACCCATTTGGAGACAATTGTTTGGACACTTTGCCGAACTATTGTATTCATCGCTTGCATCGCAACAGTCTTTGTTTTAGACAACAAATCGGAACAAAAAATATTACATCAAAAATGCACTCAAAAACAGTAATCGTTAAAAAAAAACATTACCACAAATGCCATCATTAACTCTAGAGGAAGGGACTATCCGTTCAATGTATCCGAGATTAGAGCAATAGAAGTGTCCATTAGGACAGGCATTAGTTCCCGGCTCATCACTGCCGTCATCGCAGTCGCAATAGTCGTCGTTGACTAACATGAATGGCACCGAAGCCGAGCCGTCCAGACATTGAAAGTCTTTGTTCGCGTCGTAAAAGATTTTCTCTAATGATATAAAAACAAACAAAAATAGTCATTAAAACAAATGATAATCAATTGTCTAATTGATTCAATCGTTACTATCAAGTGATACTCCACGAGGTCTGAGCACTTCAGTCATGGACTCGATATCCGCTATAATGACTAATAAATATAAAACAATTGAATTATACATTGCATTCAATAACATAATTAACTAATTATTCAATTATTAATAACAATTAACACAACAATAGTCTACTAAAGTGTTTAATAAAATCATTGATTGTGTGGCATATTATGTGTATATTTGTGTTAATAAACAAAATATCGGCAAACTTTTGTCGGTCTCTATGGAAACGTATTTATAATAACGTGTAATAAAAATAATGAATAATTTCTACACACATTTGACTGTAAAATATATGAAAATATTTTTGAAAGTTTATCATTAAGTGTATCATTAAGTGTATCATTAAGTGTATCATTAAGTGTATCATTAAGTGTATCTTTAAGTGTATCTTTAAGTGTATCATGGTCAATTTTAATATATAAAACATTATATTTTAATAAATTATAAATAGTTTATTAATTTTTTTATTAAATTATAACATATTTGCTATAATAATATGGGTTTTAACAACAAAAATAATCCAATAATAATAATCCCAGTGATGTTAAAGTATGATATATGATAGGATAGGATAGTACTGATCAAACATATCATATATCATAAGTTATTTGACTTAACAATCTTATATAATAAGTTATATTAGTTTTCCTATTATTTTCTAATAATTAATATTATGAAAAACTTAATTATAAATAAAATAATTATAGAGTATATAAAAAATATTGAATAATTATTATAATGCAAAATTGATAAATGTTTATTAAATAATACTGTAAATTACAGTATTTATAAACATTTTATAATAAATAATTTTAATAATTCATTTAAATCTAAAGTAATTTTTATATTTAGCATATTTCTGAATAATCTATATCTATATTATAAATTAAAAATATACTAAAAATAGTTGTCATTTAATAAAACTATTTTCTAACTAATTGTCAGTTTGTTTGAAAATCGCGCAAACAGTGAATGTGTTGACAATGTATTTGTGAATCAATTGAATCAACACTACAAACAACATAACAATCAATACATTCAATCAATGACTCAATGCTTATATATTGTCTAAAACATCACATCAATTGATCCATTGATTTAGTGTTGTCATTGATGGGGGCCGAGACCAGTCTGTTCAAGAAGTTGACCATTGATTCAGAGGTTGAATACAAATGCAAAGATTATTCACTTTTGAGTGCAAAATACGATTCAAACCATTTCTCCGTTTTTCTCTTCAATGATCACAACTATGCCTTTGATATCACTGTAAGAAATTGATTGAAAAATATAAGATATTTGTCTTTAAATAGCAATTAATTTGTTTGATATGATAGCACTGGAAGACAATCCGTCACCCATTTATAGTGAAATATTATGATTGCGGTCTATTTCGTGGCCGAAAGTGTGTGGTCACCGAATGGGTTCAACCGGTTAAGCCATTGTTGCAACAATTGGACAAAGAAGTGATTGTCAGCGGTGTTCACAATTTGGTCAGTGCTTTGGATTTCATTCACACGATATGTCACTCTTCAGTCAATAATATAAGTTTGGACTCTCTATTCATAAACCGCTCGGAACGGACCGATTGCTGGAAATTGGGTTCACTCTTGTGTTTAAGTACTTCTACTTCAGAAACTGTCGACTTTTGCCACAAACTATTGAAGTATCACTCAGTGTTAGCCACTTTAGATACACTGCCGCCAGAAGATACTGAATCTAAACAAATAAAACGCTTAGAAAATGATGAAATCTATCGAAGAGATACCTATGCTTTCGGACAACTATTAAGCAAATTGTTGGCCGACTCTCAGATCTCAACAAGTATTGAACAATTAAGAAATGTTAGTCCATTGAAGAGACCGCTTATGAAACATGTTTTAAACGATGATTTGTTTGTAAAGTCAGAGTTTGTCAAATTGAAGTCATTTTTAACAAGTTTTACCACTTTTAATGAATCGCTAAGAAATGAATTTCTTAATGATTTAGTCGACAAAATGAGACAATTGTCTGATGAACTTATTGTGCATTTAATTTCATTTATAGTCAATTCTCGTCTTATTATGTCTAATACAACAATTCAAAATCAATTGTTACCATTTGTATTAATTCCAGGCAATGATTCCGATGAAGAAATGTTATATCAATTGACTTCAGGAGAATCAATAACATTGAGACCATTATTAAAAAGAAAAGTTTTTAAGAGACGTGTCATTCCATTAATATGTAAGATGTATTGCAACAGAGATTTAAGGATACGTTTATTACTATTGCAATATTTGCCAAATTATGCCCCATTGATATCAAATGGATGTCTTCGACAACTAATTTTACCACAAATTTTGATGGCAGTGAAAGACTCTAACGACGAGTTAGTTTCGCTTACATTTAAAGTCATTTCGCATTTGGTTAGCATTTTTGGTGCCACTGTTGTGTTGGGTCCAAGAGTTAAGTTATTTTCTGATGGATTACCCAAACAACACAATCCATGCGATGAAATTGAAATCGATTCCATAACAAGTCTTAACATAACTGATTCATCAGAGAGTGACAAGAGATATGAAAATAATGAGTGCAATAAATTGATTGATAGTATACAACAAAATAGTTGTATTAATGATATAGAAGTGCAAACAATTAAGACATCGATAAATAACAACGTGTTGTCTATGAATGCAAAAGATTTGCAAATAAAGACACCAAAGGAAATGAAAAATAATAATACTATTGAAAGTGAAATAGATATTAAAGGATTAGATATTAAGGTAGAGAAGAATGAAATTGACGATCTGTTTTCATCTATGGAACCGGTATTCAAATTTAGTCAAAAGCATTTTGTTGGCCAACAAACAGATAAATCCATTAAAAATATTACGAATATGTTTGCGGCCAATGATCCGACCAATGATGAGGTCGGTTGGAGTGACCACTCGTGGGATAGTGAGTCTGAAAAATGATTGTATCGACAATAAAATTATTTAACCCAGTGGTCAGTATTTGTTATTATTGCAATAATGATAAAATTTATAATAATAAACTTTTTATTTATTAAAATATAACATCAATTGATTTTCTGGTGATTTAATTTACTATATATATATATATAAACATTTTGAAATCATTTAAATCGATTGAAATGGTAATGCTTTTTAAAAGATTAAATTATTGACAAAAATAAAAACAATGATGTGTTTATTATACACATCGATAAAACAATATGTAAGCCGATTGAGACTTAATCTCCGTTACATTAATTTGTGTGATCTCCTGGTCATCAAATTTATGCCATTTGTATTTACTTAGGTTTTGTGAATATGCCGTATAGTGTCCGCACTCAAGAGTTCCCGAATGATTGACAACACCGTACAGATTATAGCGGGACTGTACGCTTGATTGACTGGTTTGGATCTGTAGTTCATCGATGGGGAACTCAACATAAGTCGATAGTTTCCAACGGCCTTCATATGAAAATCTATTGAATGTAAAAAATAAAATGAAAATTTAGTATCAATTTACAGTATATACTGTACTGTATAGACAATACCTCTTCAAATGAATTATTAATACTTTCGGTAGTTTCCAGAGAAGTATCTTTTTGTCTGCTTCTCTCTTCTGTTTGCATGTCGGACACTCCCAGGCGGCCTCACCCGACATACGTTCCGGTTTGAAGTATTGACGGATACAATCATTTAAAGTTGTCTTATGATTACCTAATGGTAATGACAAACAGCTAAATACTTCAAATGTGTTGGAAGTCTTATGACAGGTTAAACACATGAGTGAGTTTACAATAAATCCTTCAAAGAGGTCAGTGATAATTGATTTATTTTTTCTCAAATGATTTTTCCAGAACTTGTTGGCCGCCACTTGTAAGCTGAGATCTTCCGATATGTTTGTATCGATATCCCTAATAGTAGACTCATTTAGGTCTTCATGTAGTTTCTCAAGGAGTTTGACCAGAAATTCGTGAGCGTCCTGTTGTTGGCCCGGAATGAAGCCTTGAAAGTGCTTACAAACTGCGTTCTTGAAGTCTTTAGCGGCCAAAGACTTGTATGGAGAAGGAAAAGCCATTTGTCTGAAAAGTGCTGCCAATTCTATAACCAGTTCACCATTTGAACCAAATTTGGAGTTTTTATTTATATTAAACTTTCCGTTGAAAAATGAAGAAAACTCTGTTGTATTTAACAAGCATTGTATGACAGCGTTAGAGAAACAGGTATTTCCAAGATTTCTAAGTCCAGTAATCGAAGGACCGGCGAGTCTACGGACGGCACTAAAGTCTCGCTGTTTGTTATCAAGTTCTTGGAAATTGTATTTCTCAATACTAAACATTGGTTTAAGTGAACGATCGAAGTGTGGAGACGACACTTCTTTTGATTCAATTCCCATATCATCAGTCAAATTACCGTTTGTTTCTTTAGCGATCAACTCAAGCATATTTGGTGACGACAGGGAACGGGATAGACTTGAACTCACTGACAAACTATTCGACGACCGGTTCATTGATCTGTTAATTGTTGGAATAGGCTTTCCATTCATATCATCGTCAATTGTAGAGCTATCCATATCATGTGTTTCAGTATTTTCTTTATTTTCATCTCCGGATTCATCAACTTTTAGATAAAAGCCATTCCTTTTGTTAGAAGTATTGATATTACCATTGATGTTAACCACTGGACTTTCTTTGTTCTTACTATTGTTAACCAAATGGGATGGTTTTTGAGGCATTAATTTAATGACAGTTTGGCGCAAATGCGTGTTCTCTTTGTCTTTACTTTCAATATCTTTTTGAAAGCTTTCAATGGTTTCTTCATATTGTTGTCTTATAGTTGATATCATTTCTTCGCTGATCTCATTCTGTTTTCTGAGTTTTATTTTTTCAAAATCATCTTTTATAGCATTACCGGTAGTATTCATTACATCAGCTATGGTTTCTGTTTGTAATTTTGGTTTAGTTGACCGATCGGGAATCACTGGCTTAGCTGTTCCCGGAACGGCCATATTAGTTGGTTTGGAATTAAATATATTATTAATACAATTAGCAGAAATATCTGATTTATTATCTGCATTGTTATCGGTCACAGTATTCACTAAATTAGTATTTTCTGGTTTTTTGATCTCCGTTTCCAATTCACTTAATTCATAATTAAAGGTTAAGTTCATTTGGTATCGATTAATAGGTATACTCCTAGTTATTGGTTTGTATTGTGGGTTTGTTGTATGCATGGGGTATGTGAGCGTCCAATCTATAAAACCTCCTTTCAATATAAACGGTTTGTTTTTAATTTTAAGCGACGACGCGTCCCACTGTATAGACATTCAAAATCGTAAATTAAAAGTTTTCAATTGATAAACAATAATAAATACCCTATAAATAGCTTCAATTAAATAATATATCGGAGTCTTAGCAATCAATTCTTGTGAGTGATTGTCGACAATAATAATTTTAGTCATTGATCTTCTCCTTGAAAAAACATCTTTATCCGAACCAAATGGCAAGTGTTGGTCAAGTTTTGCGGCCGTCATTCCGGCCACTAATAAATTATTGGGAATATTAATAACATTAACATCGGCTGAAGTTTTCACTTTCTTTATACTAATAGACGATTTGTTAAACTCATCAGCACTTCTGATATCAATAATTAATATCTTATTAATATCTGAACTGTTTTCCAGGTGTTCAACCAGTGATACGCTATCGATCACTGGATAGTCACTATCATTAGTGTCACTACTCTTTGATTTTGATGAATCACTTGATTTATTGGACAAATTATCGTTGACGACGGCGTTTGACTCATTGATCTCTTTAGCTCTCATCTCAAGACTTTCTTTGAGTGTGTTATATCGTTTAACAAGACTTTCGACCAGCGTTTCCAATGTTTCGACCACTTCTTTGAGTTTGTTGAGTCCGATAAGTCCCGAGTAATACTTTTCATCTTTCTTGTAATCGTTGGACTGTTTGATGGTTTTAATTGTTTGAAAGTACCGATAGTACAGAATATAAGCGCGTTCTTCGTCGCCGTCGATATGCGAACGCTTGGCCTCGGAGTACAACTTGTTGGCCGAATTCAGGAGACTATTGGGACAAAAACAACCAATCAATGGACACAATCACAACAATTACTATCAAATCAATGGTCAAACCTATTGGTATTTGCATTGTTTTTGTTGCTTTCTTCTGCCTTTTTCGTCAACAGTTCCAATGATTTGGCGATATATAAGTCCTTCAGAAAGGTTTTGGTCGGCATTTTCTTGTAGTAGTTGTGGTCAACACCGATGTCCACTAATCACCGATTTGTTTAACATTTAAATTTTATTGAAAACTATATCTATTTAAGACAATTGATTTGAAATCAAAACTATTATATAATTAAAAGCCATTAAAATATAATATTTTTATACAATAATTATTATTATATAAAACAATTTAATTCATGAATAAATGGCAAACAAATTATTATGAGTTTTATTAATATAATTATTATATTAAATATATTTATATAATAATTATAATATGATATACAATATAGTGGCTAAAAATTATTATATTTATAGTAATATTAATAATAATAACAACAAATAAATTATAAAACAATAATATTAATAACAAAAATACACATATTTTTGTTAGTTTTTAAACGTTTATTATCATTAAATACACAGTTATTTTATAAACGATATAATAATACCATATAATAATAAAAGTGATTGAATTGCCAAACATTTTGTAAACAAAAACATTAAATTAAATGATCAGTACTGACACCTATTGATTAATAGATAATATATTTTGTGTTTGATTTAAAAAATAAGTTATTATAAATTTTTATATAATTTATGTATCATATAATATGACAAATAAAATATCATATATTTGCTTTAAAAAATGTCATTTTTAAAAACAATATTCAATTTATCATTAAGCTAATAAATCAAATTTAAATATGTATTTAAATAACAATTTTTTAGTAAACAAAAATAATAATTTAATTATTATCATTATAATTTGCTTTTTGGATAAACTTAATATATCAATATTTATATTTTTAAACTTTTAAAAATTTAATTTAAATTATAATATAAGGTTTAAATGATTTTGATTTTCGTATATTTTTATGTAATATTATTTTCATAGAACAGTACGTAAAATATTATAAGGAAAAGTGAAAAAATAATAATATAATGATTTTTTTGGTTTTTATATAATATAAAAATATAATTAACTACGATTTAAATAAACTATAATTAATTAATTTATAAAAATTCATAAATAATAATTTAATTTAAATAGAAAATTAATATTATTTAATATTTTATTTTTGTAAATATTTTATTTAGCAAAACATTCTTATTATTGTATATTAAGGTTTTAATAATATAAATAAAATTTAATTATAAATGTAACAAATAATTACTACAATAATCGTATTTTATACCTTTAAAAATATATTATAATTAAGTTCATTGAAGTTACTTAAACAAAACAAAAATATTAATGATAAATCAAACAATTGTTTTATTAAAATAAAAAATAATATTTTGCTATTTATAATTTATTTTTTACATAAATAAAGATTACACTTTATCTAACATTTTAAATTAGAGCCAAATATATTATTAATACATACAGTAGTTTATTAAAGATAAAAATGTATTGATCTTAAATTATTGAATAAATATCTTATAAATAACATAGCTATTAATATCCAAGTTTATAAATTTAACAAAAAATAAGCTATTAATAAAAATAAATGTGAATATTTATTTTAACATCAAAATGACTATTGGTTTACAATATATAGAAAAAATTGGTTAAAAATGCTATTTAATAAAATCCATAAACTTAACATTATATTCTTATCAAACAAACAGAAAACTAAATTTTTTGGACAAACTTTCAAATATTATGCAAAAAAAGAAAGAGAGACTCACATTATTATGCAAACATCAATATATTTTAGCAGTTATTATAATATATGAGAAATATTTGATTGATTTTTTATACATATATTTATACAGTATATATACATTTATACTGTTTATGTGTTAAACTGTAAGTGTTGTTGGTTTAGCTCAAGAGCTCAATGCTATTCACGAGAAAATAGATTATAAACCAAATTACAAGTGGAGTAGTGTTTCCTCCTTTACATTAGTGTCTCTCACAACTCAATCATATCATCGGCTAATGTATGCATTATTACATGTCATTGTATTGACACACAGTTTGTATCACTTTTTTTGTTATACGCGTTAAACACAACACCACTTTTTTATCGGATACAAAGGTTTGCTTTAAAGTCGACATTAAGCCTAAACCTATCGCACAGACCTATCAGGAAAGGGTATCTTTTTATTTAGAAGACTATTCATATTGATTACATGTAAGAGAGTTATATTCAGATAGTTTACCCCTCATAATATACATTATTATATGCAAAGCTAACAGTGTTTTGTCATTTTAAAAAAATATAAATACAATCCATTGTAATAATAGAAAATTAAAGATATTGGGATTGTGTATGTATGGGATGTATAGAGATTTGGCTACATTTTTGCAATAAAAACATTCAATCTTACAGTGCCGGCACAGTATACACAGTATATATTTATATTAATAAATGAAACACTGGGATGACTATTGAAAACTAAGTACAATATCAGTGAATATAGAGTTTAGTTTGCAAATCAACAAAATAAAAGTTTTTCTAGAAATTATTCAACAAATAATATTATATTAATATATTGAATGTAATTCATCCATAAACTTTTAATAATATTTCAGTCAAATGTTTCATTAATATTAAAGTTTATATTTGCAAGAATGTGTCGTTTGATGGGCTACACACTTGATGATGATGTGATCCATACACATACCAGTGCTCGGCATAACTGGTCCACACATTTGGGATGCCCTACACTTATGTAGGGTTACACCCACTGTCGACTGACTCGTATAAATGATGGCAAACGCTTTAAACATATATATCTAATTGTCAAGACTTTTAAGTACAGGAATAGAGAACGAGTTTAAGACTATTGGAGACATCGATTTGAAGACATTAGACGAACATATATTAATATATAGTCATAAATTGTGAGACATATCCATATGACATATCATAAAATTACATATCAATCGTCTCTTTGATATCATCTTTCATTGATTCATAAGTGCAGTCATTAGTGTATAAGATTTGAACGATTTCATCAAATGATGGCCTATTCAATGGATCTAAAGACCAGCAAAGAGACATCAATGCAAATACTAAATCGGAGCACAAGTCAGGCTTTGATAGTCGCTTTCCTCTCTCAATAAATCTAATTATCTCCCGGTTCTCCACATCGGTATACGGTTCATCACCATAACTATACATTTCCCATAACAGCACGCCATAGGACCAAACATCCGATGCGTGAGTGAATATACCGTACTTTAGCGATTCCGGTGCATACCATCTGATTGGCCAACGATCACCATTGGAAGCCTTATAGATGGCCTGATCTCGAGTAAGAGCACGAGATAAGCCAAAGTCGGAAATCTTAATTTGCTTTAATGACACAATCAATACATTTCTGGCGGCCAGATCTCGATGAACAAAGTGCTGACTCTTTAAATATCGCATACCTATTGCTATTTGAATGGACCAAAGTTTCAATTGACGAGTGATGTCCACACCATTAGGTTTATCAGTCAAATAGTCTACAAGACTGCCCATTGGCGCCAACTCTTGTATCATCATTAATGGCGGTCCAATGCATACGCCTAACAGTCTTATGATGTATTCATGTCTAAGACATGCCATGGTTTCCACTTCTTTAATAAAAATATTATTTAGATGTCTCGTATGTAAGCCCTGTTGACTCAATAATTTAACGGCAACTGAGATCTCGTTTTTTGAAGCCCTACTCCAAACTCCTTTAAATACCAGTCCATACTCTCCGTTGCCAATCAATGAACCAGTTTTTACATCATTTTTATTGATGAATAAAATTGATTTCAACTCTTTGTTGTGATCGTTACGCTCATTATAGACACTGTCAGCCGTTTTGTTTGTAGTTATGCCATGAATTAACATTTCATTAGTCGATATATCGATAAACGATGAAACGGGTGCACTCAGTCTTGAGGGTAGGCCATCACTATTTCTCATATGATAGTCAATCAGATGCTCTAATGAGGGCCAGTAGGGCCCACTGTCTATATAATAGTGATTAAAATTGTGTTGAATCTCAAAGTTATAAATCTTTTGAGTGCACGAAACGGTGAGCACATAATTGCCTTTTTTTGTGTCGCTTCTCCTAACAAGGTATGAGCCCTCTCTCATCGATGAGATTTCAAACAATTTATTGGTCGAATACCTACTTCTTAAGTGCTCATAAAGCCATTGATTTTTATGCTTAAATGCAAACACCGGTCGATTGGCATAAAAGTCACATAACTTTTGGCACTTAATGTGTTTTAATTGAAAGGCTATATCTGCGGGTCTATTGTTGTTAGCGTCACGCGGTTGAGGGGCAGCGCCCGACTCTAGTAATAGTTTTAAGACATCAATATTTCCATAATAAGCAGCGAAATGCATTGCAACCCATTTTTGGCCTATAGTTCGGTCATAGGTTCGGGCCTTTCCCTCGTTTATTAATAATTTGGCAAAAACTGGTTTATTAAGTTTCGCGCATAACTGTAATGCAGTTATAGATTCAAAGTCTCTACTATTGACATCAACGCCTGCTTTAATCAATTGTCTCACTATTTGATAGCCTTTTATTTCATCCAAATTCATAGCTATAAGCAAAGCTGTCCGACCCAACTCATCTCTGACCTCTAAGTTTGGTATGTTTTCGGCACATAAAATGTCGTTTACCAATGTTTGCAGACCACTGGCCACTGTTCTATGCAAAAGATTAGTCCGATCGGGCTTTAAAATGTCGTTTTCAGGCGGATTAATGCCTCGACAATAATCTTTTGGGACAAAAAAGCTATCATTGCTGTCATTAATCTTTTTCAAGTGTTTTAAAAGCACATCCAATCCGTGATAAATATCCTGTTTATTGATTGTAAAGAAAGGATCGGTACCTATCCTTTGAATCTGATAGTGAACTACAGATCCTTTATGTACACAACTGAGAACATAGTCGCCAACTGAAGAGACACTCTGACGGACTAAGAATAAGCCGTCAGACAAACCATTGTTTTTTAGTATGTCTTCCGCTTGATATCTGCTGATTGAACTAAAATACCAGTCATTACTATTGTTTTGGATATCATATGTTTTAATAGCTTTTTCTATATATTGATCATCCATTATGTCAACAATTTTTATCAAATTTAGTTTAAATAAAAATAGATTATATAATAAACCACAAAATTCGATGTTTAATTTGACATTTATTATAATATAATAAAAATTATCAAATTTTTCCCAAAACAATGTTATTTCATTTTATATAAAAATGATATAATATTTGATATAATATATTTAATACATTTTGTATTAAATTTCATAACAATTTTTAATTAATAAACGCCATTGTATTACATATTAATATAAATATGTATCAAACTCGACAATTTTAGACAAAATAAAAAAAGTTTTTTTTGTCATTTTTTTTGGTGTGTTGACATTTTAAGATAACATAATTTTATTTTTTATTTTGTCTTATCATTTAATAATTTTTTATCAGTAAAATAGTCAATCAAAAAAAAAATATTATATATATTATCATATAGTATTATTATTATGTAGTAATATTTTTAAGCAAAAAAATGAAAAAGGTTTAACAAAAAAAAATATTAATTGTCTTTTATCACATACTTTATTATATAAAATAGTATTATATTTCTTGGATAGTGAACAATATATAATATATTTATTCAAACTATAGTATACATTCAAATATCATGTCTAAAAAGATAACAATATTATTGTTAATTACTGTTAAATTTTTGTTTAACTAAATTTTGTTTAACTTTTTTCTAAATTCTAATTGAATAAAAAAAAGACAGAATTATTTCTATGTTATTTAACAATTGTCTGAAAATTACAATTAATTACCAACAATAACAAACACAGTATAGTTTGTTAAATATTAAATGGGATTTTTAGTTTTAAAAAAATCTAATTCAAGATATAAATAAAAATAACACTAAATTGTTTGAATTAATTAATGACAATGTTTTCAATTAAATTCTTTTAAGTGTATTTCACATATATTGCTATTTCATATATATATATATATAAATTATATAATATATATAACTGTTTATTTAAAAATATTATTTATTATTCACAAAAGAGAGTAAACCCTATAGATAAAAGAGGGAAACGGGTTATGAATTTTATATTAATGAGAGGCAGAGTATGTATGTGTATATAAATTGTATTATAGCTGCTATAAACTAATGTAATGCCAGTGATTTATTTTGAAAAATTAGTTGAGATAAGACACTGCTTATTGTTTGGGTTAAGAAAAGGATGAACAACGATATGAATTAATCACAAATGAATCTCATTATTGAAATTATTACCAGAAATCATAAAAGCAATGATTATGAGGGGCTTCAAAGTTACTATTATTAGACAGTACTATATATAGTAATTTATATATAGCAAATTATATAGTAGTAATAATGTGTTAACTAGAATTGCTTTTACTTACAATACATTTGAAAAATTTAATAAACGATACAATGTTTTTAAATTAAACTAAATTTTAAATGTTAAATGCAAGGAAATAGTGTATAGATAGATATGAAAGGGTAGTCATGTTATTCATAAATATAAAGTGTCATAAAAGCAATATTACTATTTGGTTGTAGTAGTCATCTCCCGATTAACTTTATTATGATAACTGAAAATAGTTTCTACATTTTGTCTATAGTTTTTTTCAAATAACTGAAAGAGAGAGAGAGAGAGAGAGAGAGAGAGAGAGAGAGAGAGTTCAATAAATGTAACAAATCTATACAATACATAAAGATACAATAATATTTAGTAAATTAATTATTCATAGTTATTTATATACTGTATATGTTAAATCCTTTAGTGATTTGTTTTAAAATTTAATAATTACAAATCTTAAAATAATAATAAATTAATATAAACTAATAAAATTTTTGTAATATATTGTAATAATTATTAAAATGTTAATAAAAAAATTATTCTAATTTAAATATACCATATATTATCTTAATGAGTTAGTTTAAAAAGTGGTGATATTATATTTTCTAAAGCTTACAATTGTTGTTATTAATAAATAAAATTGTTTTAAAATTATTATAAATTATATGATTTATAAATTTAATTTACGCTAAAATTAAATGCATTAATTATTTTTTTTTAAATATTTATAAAACATATCAAAATTTTAATGAATAAAATTGTCAAGTCTGAATCAATGTGTTATATAATATATAAATTTTATGACATTTATTAGTAATAAAATTGAAAACTACATAACATTACATTTGTACGTATTTTACAATAGTGTTATAAACAATAAGAAAGTGTTGTTTTTAATATTTTTATGTTATACACAAATTTACTGCAAATTTTTGTGTGTAAAGCATTCCAGTAGGGAGTCTATTACTGAGCACCGGGATATTTACTACTATATGTGCATTTTATTACCGTTATGATTATCATATCTCTCATATATCCCTTTTTTATTGCCTATTTCTATGCAGGACTTATATCTTATAAACCAATTTTGATTGCGTATAATACAATATATAGACGTTTTGTGTTTTGTTCAACTTTCTTTGTTGAAATAATTTTACAAAATAACATATATTGAAATATATTTAAATGTCTGTAAAAAACAAAATAGTAGACTATTATAAGCAATACTTTTCCAATCAAAATAATTTGCAAAATATAGATAAACAGCTGCAGAACTACATTAGCAGACACATCATATAAGGCATTATAAAAAAAAAAAGGTTTTCCTTTTGCACTTAAAATCCAATGTTTGCTTCAAAATTATATGAATATTCTGTATATATCACTATTAAATCCATGTGTATATGTGCTCATATCCTAGTGTCTCAAAATTATACCGTAAGTGAGTATGCCTTTAGTATAGCAAAATATAGGGACCAGTATTACACTGTATTACACAATGAGACACCACCTGCGATCACAATTGCCATAACAGTGTATTGTTAAACTGGTTCAATGACACAATCTCTTTACTTTTCTATATTACTATTAAAGCACATGAAAAACTAACTTTTTGACAATATATTATACATATACTCTAAAAAAGATAGACATTTTCTCATAACAAACTTTACAGTGATTTAAATATAAACCTTTAAAAGAAGAAAAAAAAGTTTGATATCTCTTCTACTTTACACACATTAGTGTGTTTTATACATTACTGTGTTTTTGGTGTAAATAGTACACAAAAAACATAGTTATTAATGTTTTTAATTTTTACGTTAACCGTTAATAACTCACTATTATATACAAAATGATATAAAATAGTTTATTTGAAAGGAATAGTAGTGTGAATGTGAAAATTGGCTTAATTTATAGGGACTGCCATTTAAATGAATGAATAGATTGTAATAGTGCTGAAAGGAAAAGAGGCATTAAAGGGGAGCTAATGAATGGTACGACAAATATATCATACATTCAAACGGTTAAACACTACTGAACTTGAAATACAATAATAATAAACAATGAGTTGTTATTTATTGGATCGTAAACTTGATTAGCATTTTAGTGGTCATATATTTGCAATGTTTTTGAATATATTTCCATATTAAATATATTACAGAATATATTCATAAAAATAGTGACAATTTAATAATGTTTGGGCGATTTTAGGGCTCAGAGATCAAACTTTTGATCCTAAACCTAATAATAAAACCACCCAATCATCATATATATGAAAACAAACAAATAATTCATTCAATGAATATACAGTATATTCTTTGCATTACTTTTACTGTTTAGTAAAATAAACATAGGTTGATGTCTAACAGGTATATTATTAATATATATAAAACTTTCGTAAAACTAATAAAAAGTAATAAAGTTTTTTAAATATTAGTTTTGTAGTCTACTGTATTGTCAACTGTAATCTACATTAAGCTAATGACATGAGAGTTCAAATATAATAAAAAATACAATTTTTAAATAAACACATTTGTATATAACTTATATAATGTGTGGATATTGTGATATTTATAGTTAAATAAATGAGTATAAAATATATAAACCAATGTTTTTATTATTAGTTTTAAAACGAAATTTTTTTAAAGTATCCAATAGTAACCAATTTTCACAAAAAATATATATCGTATATAAAAATACACTACAATAATAAAGTATAAGTACAATCACTTGTTTAAATATAAGCTGATAGACCCTAAGCTGGAGAATAGTTGGCAATGAATTGTAGACCTGTTTTAATTATAAGTGTTATACCATTGGTATAGCCAACAGCACAACTACTACTGACTCATACAACACGGCATTGCATGATATGCTCCACCAGTTTGTGCTGTGCTTTACTTTTTTTTGTTTTGTCAGATTCATACAATTGCTATGTTATATCAGCGGATCTCTCTCTCTCTCTCTCTCTCTCTCTCTTTCTTTCTTTCTCTCTCTCTTTCTGACTCTCCCCTCACAAACCAACTGATTCACTGTTAACAACTAATCATAGTATGTCTAACTATATCTACTTTTTCCCTTCACATTCACAACCACTCCAATGTCCTCCACTTTCAACAATAATAGTCAGTAATACCGGAGTAAAACACATTATAAAGAATGAGTTGAGTTCACGCACTATAATATAGCAGTGAATAAAACAAAACCTCTCTCTCTCTCTCTCTCTCTCACACTCACACACACACACACACACACACACACACACACATCTAGTCTTTTATAATATACTGTATATATCATCAACTCTTGTCCTCTTTATTCAAGTGTTTTTATCACAAAAGTCTCTCTCAAATACAGTCACTCTATTTTTAGCAAAAATTTATGTAACAAACTTTGGCCTAAAACGAAACTTTCGTGTCTTTCAATAAAAAACATATTTATATACAATATTCAAAAAATAAAATAAAATATATTATAGAGGGATTGACATTTAAATATACAGTATATATATTTTAACTATTACTATTACATACTACAGAATAGTTGTATTTAAATTAGAAATAATGTGATATTTCTCATGACTTACAGTTAGGCATATGAATACAATAATATATTTTATTATATAATAAATAATTGGTATAACACTATAATTAAATGTATATTAGTAGTTGAAAAAAATAAAGTATAGCACAGTAGTTAGTATAGTAGTGTATAATATATGCTAATTATAAATATCAAGTTGTAATGAGAAAATTATTGAATGTTTGAAGCTATCGGTAAATTTGTGATAAACTAATTATTTTGATTAATATCAGATTGAATGGGTAACAAATTAAACAATTTTATATAGCTGTAAAAAATGTTAGATATATTGTATATAATAAAACAAAATAACAGTTATATCATATATGTATTTAAATGGTTAACATTATACTGTAATTAAGAAATTATATTATTTTTGTATTTTTATTAAACTATGTTGATGTTTGCAGTCTATTATTTTTTGCCGACTCTTTGTTTATAAAACATAGGGAAAGGGATATCGATGGAGAGCTAACATCATATATTAATATCAGCTGAGGGATAGGTATTGCACACAATATTTATTTTTTGTTTTGAAACATTGAAAGCGCTTATCTATTTTGTGTGCTTAGTGTGTGTGTGTGTGTGTGTGTGTGTGGTATGATATTGTATGGTATGGTTGGTGAGCATGACTGGAGGAAAGGCATGAATCGCACTCACATCACAATTATTTATCGATTTGAGAATCAAATTTATCGGAAATTCGTCTGCTTTCACAAAATTACATGTGAGTGATGTGTGGACTATAAGAGTGGCAACTCTTGAGACACATATCACCGCCGAAATCAAACATATTGTCAAAAATCGTGTCAATGAATACCTGTATTTCAAATGGCATTCATTTGACTCTAAAAAGAAGACATTTTGTTGCAAATGCTTCTCAAATAAACTTCTCATTGGATTAAGTACTGCATTGACAGTCAAAACATAACAAAGCACTGGTTTTTTAGAGATGTGGTGCCAATAGTAGAGCAAAATAGAGTAGACTTTTAAATAGAGAGCATATATAACAAAACATACAATACGTATAGCACTTAGAACACAGTTTTTGTGATGAGAATGCAATGTAGGCATGCGTTACATGAGTTAGAAGAGAGTGGTAGACGAGAGATGTATGGAATGGCAATTGTGAGCACTTGGAGTACAAGTGGATGCCGTTGTTTATAGTCATAGTCCTCCTGCTTTGGTAGTGGTGCTGATGGTGTGTATGTATTTTGGTGTTTGAACCAATTGAAGCTTATGGTTTGATCCAATCGCTAAAATGGCTGAGTATTAGCCACAATACCAGGTTGTGTAAGTTCCCATCGCTGGCGCTATCGATATAACGATTGTCTGCTTCTTTGACGAACCCTTTAAACCGATCGTTAAATTTCATCGACAGACTGGTAGAGGAGTGCTTTAGGAGTGTCTGTTGTTGTAGCGGTCGATGCATTTTGATTGCCATTGAAACGGATCGAAGCGCGCAAATCATGGAAAACATGGGCTCAGAGTTGGCCGACCAGCAAATGGGCGGTGGCAGCAGTCATACCAGTGCTGATGACAACCACAGTGATGAAAGCGGTGTCCCAACAGTTGATAACATCGAAACAGTCGAGTCAGTCGATAGTGTTGGCAGTTGTGTTGAACCTCCAGAGTTATTGCCGGCCCATGAAATCGCTGATGAAATAGCCGCCAATAGAGCTGTTACCGACTCACCTGATGGTGACGTTGTCGATGATATAGACGAAGAAGTTGATAATTGTGAAGAACCAGACGTTGAAGCCGACGTATCGGACGTGGTAACAGTTCCCGTATCAAGCGGTATGATTGATGCCAGTGACTTTCGGGGGGTGCTCTCCGAGCCCACCTATCAGACACTTAACGGGCGAATGACGCCTCCGGGCTTCACTACATCCAGTTCTTACGCCACATTAACGCCACTACAACCGTTACCGCCGATCTCAACCATGTCCGACAAGTTCACCCACCATTATGGCCATCCCGGCAACGGGGGCTTCACTTTAATGCATATGCAAAACACTAGTCTTGGTATGAATGCTAATCAATACCAATACGACAAATTAGGTACAGCTATGGCAGCTGCAGGTATGAACATGTCAAACATGTCACCAACTCTTGGTGTTACCACAGGCCATCACCATCACCATCATGTGTCGGCCGCTCAGATCATTAACACAAACGGCGGGATTCATTCACACCACTCAACGACAATACCCTCTCCGCCCTATCACTCAAACGGATTACATTCCCCGGACAAGAGTCTGTCGCCGACCAATGGTTACGACTATACATTAAGACAAGGCTCACCTCAAAGTCCGTCATCTGTTAATTTACATTCGCCGACATCATTAATGCCAGCCCTCAATGGACTACCAACGAGTCCACCTTCAAGTCACATACCATCTCCACCGCCGCCCACCTCAGCACACGTGTCATCGATGAGTTCAGTTCCCATAACAGTAAGTGGTGTCCTTACTTCGGTCACTGCACCTCAGCAACTGATTCATTCTCATGGCACCCAACACGTTAAGGTGGCCACCACTCTGACCGCTGCACCGCAACCAATCACAGTCTTACAGGCAGTCACTCCAACCCCCGCTGCTATTGCACCGACCGCTCAAACGGTCACTATAGTACAGGCGGCCACTGCAGGCATTAGTAACTTAGCCACAACTATAGTATCAACACCTGTCGCTGTTGTTACCACTGCTAATGCTCTCAATCATCAGCAGCACCAACTCAATCAAATCAAACAACAACAACAACAGCAACAGCAGCAGCAGCAACAACAACAACAACAACAACAGCAACAACAACAACATATTGTCAGCATTGGCGCCAATAACACTAAGCAGACCACTATCAGCAACAATACTGCTGTGACGCAAACCTCTTCGTCGGCTTCAAACAATGGCGCCGACGATATCGAGGAGATCAACACCAAAGATCTCGCACAACGGATTAGTGCAGAACTGAAACGTTATTCCATACCACAGGCTATCTTCGCACAGAGAGTCCTGTGCCGATCACAGGGAACACTGTCCGATCTGCTCCGGAACCCTAAGCCATGGAGCAAACTCAAGAGCGGACGCGAGACATTCAGACGGATGCAGAAATGGTTGGAAGAACCGGAGTTCCAGAGGATGTCTGCTCTCAGGCTCGCAGGTAAGGGGACACACATTTGTCATGTCATCACTTATTTTAGCACAAATTTCCCATTTGTTTTTAATATTGTCTATAAATTATTGTCAAAAATAGTTTCCTTTTATTGACACAATATATTCAATATTTTTAAAAAAATATTTGTATATACACTGTATATTATACAGTATTAATTTTTTATATATAAATAATAATAATTATTATTATTTAAAACGCATTTATTATATTTTGTATAAATATTTTTAGATTTTTATCTTAAGTCTAGAGTGTTATGTCAAACAATTTTATTTATTATATTTTTATTTTATTGTTACACACAGACATAGTTTGCTTGTTTTTCAATTGTTACAAATTATATCATAAAATTTTATTTAGTTGTTATGTTTTGCCATTATTTGTATGTAAATATTTATGTGTTATTGCATTTTTATATAATTTAAACTATTTTATTAATTGTTATTTATAAATACACATTGTTTGTTTATTTTAAAAATTAATTATTTGTTATGAATTTGTATTTATTTTTAATTTGTTTTATGTTATTATTATATTTTAAATATAATTTTTTTATCACACAGTTTATTATTTAAATAAAATATAATTTTAAAAATTTTATTTACACCACACAAAATTATATTCATATTATATTATTTGTTATGTTATATATATATTATATTTTATACTATACTTTAAATTTAAAAATATAACTTTATATATAATTTATACGATATTTTTTAAATACAGTATAGTTTGGTATAATATTGTAGTTATTACATAATATGCAAAAACTATACTGACATTAATGCGAAGTTATGGTACATTAAGTCTCCTTTTGAATAATACTTCAATTCATCTCTTCAGTCGCTAAAAAAATAACATTTTTTACATAAAAACATAAGCCCTGTAAAGAGCACCTGACAATTGAACAGTTCATATGATTGTTCAATACTTTATCTCTCAATAATGTAAAAAAAATCATTTAAAATAACTTTTTTTTATTAGTGGTTAACCAAAAATTAAAATTAATGTAAACACTATTTAAAACAGATTGTAAATTAAAAAGAGTTTTGTGAAATGTAAATTTTATAATATAAGTACTGTATTGTGAAATATAACTACAATATTTATATTTAGTGAATTTATGGGCAATTTTTACTGTTTATATGATAACAACATTTATATTGCCATAAATTCACAATTCATTTCACTTTTATTTTGTTGTTGAAGTTTGTCTGTCATTGAATTCTCGGTCGATTTGTTGCCGCATTTTTGAATAATACAGTATATAATAATAATAATAATATTCATAATATAATATTATATCTCATGTTATATAACAACGTGTATTGTTTTGCTGTCTTTGATTGATTTGTTTAAAGCATAAATATGATTATCTCTCTCTCTCTCTCTCTCTCTCTCTCTCACACACACACATACACACACACACATACACACACATACATACATACATATAGACAGATAAACAAATAAACATATTAATATATACTGTTAAGTTAAAATGAGATATAATATTAGAAAATGCTATAAATTTTTTCAAATTATTTAAATATATAATATTGTTAAAAAAACTAAAACGCTTTACATGAAAAAATAATACTTAGATCTAAATTATTATATTTATATATTTTTCTTTTGATAATTATTTCACAAATAATTTTCAAATACATTAAAAGCTTACTTAAATTAATGAACATTACATTATACAGTATATATATATATATATATATTATAATTATATATAAATTATAATTATAAAAACAATTTCATTAGAGCATAAAATATTATATAATTCTAATCCTTATTCAATGGGATAATAATTGAGTTAAAATAATAAATTGCAAAATAACATTCATTTTATGTCTCAATTCAAACTTATATAAATTTATGTAAATTATTTTCATTGTTTCATTGAATAAGTCTTTATTTATTTAATATTATTTTAACATTTATACAAGTATTACTAACAATTTTACAATGTTATTACAAGTTTTATTTATTTTTACAAATTTATAACATTGAAATAATACTTTCTAATAAATTATTGAAAATTAAATTATCTATAATTTTTTTCAATAAAAAATTTGATAAATTTTTTACAAATTTACAAATATAATAGTATTTATATAAATTCTATGATATCATAAATGACATATATTTTTAAAATTATCTAAGTATTGATTATTAATTTTTATTATAGATTTCTCTATCATTTTCTCATAAATTTTAAAGTGTTTGTCAGTTTTATTGACAGAAAACATATTACAATGATTTGTTTATTTTTGTTGTTGAATTTTATTGTCAACTATTATAACGATTGTTTATATTGCTTCATGTGTTATATCAATAATTTCCAATAGGGTTTCAATTATTCATAATAATATAAAAATTCAATGAACTTGAAGTAAAACATAAATTTATTATTAATCTCTAAATTTATCTTATAATTACTATTAAGATACCTATCAATTATTATAATATTATTATTATAACTAAAAATAAATGAATACTTTTTAGTATTAGTTTTTTTAATATTTTATAAATCATTAATATATAATTAACCATAGATATATATTTTAATGCATTTAAATGATGTTATATGATATTTTCAATATAAACTTAACAGTTTTTATATAATATCAACAAACCATCAAAAATTTACTTTATTTTATATGATTGGACGCATCAATTGATGTTATCTTAATTAAAACGATTTTCCAATTGTTACTAATAATATTATTTTATTGAAAATTTTTTCTTATATTGTTTACATAAAAGTTGGTAATAAAACACTTGTGTGAAACAATTTAAATAATAGACAGAAAATAAAAACACAATTATATATTTAATAGTAGTAACCTTTATGTGACTATCAAACCTGTTTATATCATAATTAATCCATATGTGCTAGACATATATTTTTTGTATTAAATAATCATTATAGTTATACTACCGGTATATAATATTTATTTAATATTGGATGTGTACTTAAACCAGATAATTGTTTATTTCTAAAAAATATTTACTTAATTTATAAATCTGTTTTTGATTATAAATATATTTTGAAAGTAAGTTAGTGTTTGTAATATTCATTTTTTGTCATAAAGCTATTAATATACTGTATTACCGGTATATATAATAAATTAGTATATATTATATAAATTGTAAGTAAGATTAAAAGTTAGGGTTAGTTTATATGATGACTGTCAATGTCATCAATAGGTAAAAAATGAGATGATATGCTCTGTGATGTGTCAATGGGTTCCCAATTGGGTAACAAAAGTCCCTCAACAGTGATATACCGATAACTTGATAAATAAATGTGCGCTTTGTTTGTCTTATATTCAATTGTCTAATGTTATATCGGCTAAGTTATAATATAACCCAACAAAAAGCAATACATTTTAATATATACCGAGTACTGTATTATAACTTAATATTATAGTTGCTGTATATCACACACACATGCAATGCAAACCATTTGATATGTGTTAGTGTTGTCATAGAGATATTAAAACTCGGAATATAAGGGACCTCACCCTTGCATTCAACCCTATTATAAGGCTTATGTATGTTTCAGAGTGTGTGTGTGTGTGTGTGTGTCTGTGTGTGTGTTGGCATCAATTTGATGCCTACTCTCATACATAGAGTACAGTGTATCCACAAATTCTCATAGTTTTACCAAATAATGACTCACAAATATACCATCTCTTTTGAATAGTTGTGTTGAATGAGAGTATAGCCATAAGTGAGACAACAGAATAAAGCTATTGTTTTCACTACTAATTTAGTTCACAAAACTGGTCGTCTATTTCTCTGTAGTGACACCGCAGGGCTTTTCATATGTTGGAAAACCTCACTAAATATAAATAATATTATATATAAAGAAAAATATAGTATTTGATGATGTTTTGGGAGTTTAACAACTGCTGCTAACAAATAGAGCAAATAAATATAAATGTATTATTAATATATCTTTATTTTGTTGCTTTTGCATAAAATTCATAGCGTTTTTGTTGTTGTTATGTTGTTTTGTTGCTTATTTTAAAAAAACATTTAATTTCATATCAAATCTTATTAATCAAACAATATTTTAAGTAATTTAAAACACAGACATAAATTAGCCGCAAATATTTCATATTAATTTGGCGATAAATTAGAGGAAAAAGATAATATTTTTGGATAAAGAAAGAGAGAGAGAAAGAGAAAGAGAAAGAGAAAGAGAGAGAGAGAGAGAGAGAGAGAGAGAGAGAGAGAGAGAGAGAGAGAGAGCATATAATATATTAAGAGTAAGTGAGATATAAAGATGCTGTATTAGTTGTGAACTCCAAGTGCTGACATTGCATTTATGGCATTACTAACTGTGCATTGAAATGACAATAAACTAGATATAAGAAATTTACGTTAGAAATACATACCATAAGAGTGCGATTAGTTTTGCTTATTGATAGATATATTGCTTTTACTATTATATGTAACGAATACTTACTCTTATAAATGACATTTAAATATTAGTCCATATATTACTTGAAATGATTTGTCAACCGTAACCAATAAATACTTTCATAAGTTATCAACTTTTATGGCATATAAATAGCGCTTTTAAAAAACATTTTTATTTATAACATATTTAAATATATGCTGTATTGCAAATTTATTAATTTTTTGTGAATATTATTTTAAATGTTTTAAATAATTATAATAATTAAAAATATAAAATTTTAAAAGTATTTTTGTTCAAATTCATAGTTTAGTTGATAACAATATAAAATATTTGAATACATTACAACAGTAATTAAGTTAAACTAATTAAAAAATGTTATTTGTCTGATATAATATAAAAGCAAAGTTGTTTATAAAATATATTATAATATATAAATAATACAGAAAGTTATTATATAATAACAAAGTACCTTAAAGTTGTAACTTATTATAATCAAAATACAATTACTATATAATAATTTTTTTGTGGATATTTTCATACTTTATAAAATACATTCAAAGTAAAATTAAAAATTATAATTATAAAATAATAAGTAATTTATATGTTATAATTTTAATTTATAAATTATGATATATTTATTTAAGCTTATATATAAATATTAAATATATAGTATGATTTTAACCAAAAAATATTATATAAATGTCCATTTATTATATTAAAGTATTTACATAAAATGAAATAATAGTGATGCGTGTCTACTAAATAATCATTAAAAAGTCTAATGTTATACTTATTTAAAACTAAGTATAATTTTTTATAATTCTTATTTTGTTTTATAATATTTTCAATGTGTTTCGTAATACAAAATAATTTTTATCATAATATTGTTGTGTTTATATAAGAACATAAATATTTAATAATAAAAAAACTTTATAAAGCTATATAATAATTTTAAGGTTAATAAACTAAATATAATAACATTATATCAAAAGCAATAGTAAAGAAAATGTCTTTTATTATTACTTATATTTATATATACCGTATACTGTATACAGTATATATTATAAGTACATATACAGTATACAAATGACAAATTTTTATTTCAATTTTATATATTTATATATTATATTTTTCAGTGAAACAATTATTTTACAACTATTTTTATATTATTTATATAGTGTTTTAGTAAAAATAAAAAATTATCAGACAAAAATGTAGTTTAATAATAATAATAATAATAATAATAATAATAGTAGCTGATATATAATACTTTATATGCAATGAAAATTATTAGTGATGACATATATTTATTACTGATGGACAAAAAATACAAAATAGACAAACAAACAAAATAGTTATTTCATGTAAAATATCTTATATAAAAAACAGTAATTTAGAAAATCCTAAACTTATATAATTTTTTTTATTTTTCTGTGCTTTTTATATATATGTTTAAGAGATTAAGACAAGACATTTACAGAGAGTATTAAACTTATGTTTACACAAATAATACTCCAGTTTTGTTGTGTGCGTCAAAGTTAACAGCAATCAAGTCGTTGCCAACAAATATTTTCAATCGCTATATAATCTCTTTATAGAAACTGATATAAGACGATGTAATTGAAAACATTTTTTTCAGTATCGTATGTTTGTGTGTGTGTGTGTGTGTGTGTGTGTGTGTGTGTGTATGTGTGTGTGTATGTGTGTGTATGTGTGTGTGTGTATGTGTGTGTATGTGTGTGTGTATGTGTGGGTGTGTGTGTCTATGTGTTTGTCGCATATAAATCCCAAAAGCATTGACACTCTGTAGAGACACTAGTTATTTGTATAGTTGGATAATCTTCATCATCAATAAATATACACTGATTTTAATTTGTTATTAAACTAAAAAAATAATAATATTCTTAATATCAGCATTTAAAATGTCGTAATGTTTAAACATTCAAATATTTTTATAATAGTTTGTCACAAAAATTATTTTAGAACCGTTTTTTAGGATATAGTTAAGTAAAATTGATGTATTAAGCAATAGCTAGAGTAACTGTCAGTGTTTTTTGCATATAGAAGTGCTGTCAATGCAATGTATATTTCATTCATTTTTGATTCATGTGTTATAAGCAGGGGGTGATTGGGAAGTGGTTTTATAATTGATAGTTTTTTTTCTATATTTTTATACATATGTGAAATGCAAAACATTTACCACTTTTAGAGGTAAACCCATTGTGTTAAAGCAGTTGTATATGAAAACAGCAGCAAAACCGACGGCTATTGAGTCACAGCTTGATATCACAGTCATAGGGATGCCATAGTCAGTGAATGCAAGTGTATAACACATTGGCACTGCACGGGTAGATGACTAGTATATCTGTTTTTTGTTATGTTTTGGTCAGACTTTAGTGCTTCCTTTGCCAACAAATAGCAAATGGCATTAAAAGCAATGAAATGCAAGTGTTTTTGCTATATATTTTTGAAGCAAAACAGCGGCAAAATTAACTGAAACGACAATATAAAGGAATGCAATGAGTCTTCGAGAAAAGGGATGTAATTCTCACTCATATATTATTATGTAGTGTTGTGTAAATCCGCACAAGAAGTTCAAAGAGTATACACTGAAAGAGTCATAAAGAAAAAGTCAGATCTTATATGAGATGTCATTCGTTTCAAATGCAGTCCTAACTTACAAAACATATCTTTAAAGCGGTTCACAAAACATACAGTCATATAATATAAATTTATATACTGTATATACAATAGTACTATATATATAAGTATAAATTAAAATGATGTGAAAAATGTCATCAAATTTTATTTTTCAAATGCAAATTTTTTAACAAAAATTGTTTTTCAGCACAACAACAACAACAACAAATTGTTATAAAAATGTTTTTAAGCTATTAATAAAATATTATTATTTAAAATATGTTTTATTTAAAAAATAATATTTTGGTTTAAAAAAGGATAAAAAATATTCTGTAATAACTGAAAGATGTGTTAATTCTCAAACCATATGAATCCCAAACAAGTTGTTAGACGTATTAAAAGTCAATAGATTTCTCCACAAATTTTAAGTCAATTGTTTTATTTTTTACTCAAATACCGTATATATCATTATTCAACGCAATGTCTATTAATGTCATACAATTTGATTGCAATACGATATATACCAATTCAGTTGGTAAGGCCTATGACTCAGTTATTATGGAGACTATTCTGTATATATTTATATATATATTCAATTCATTTGGTTTTTTATCAAGAATTGAATGACAGTAGAGATTGAAATTGAAATGCAATGCTTTGTAATAATTGTATTTGAATCCTCATAAAACTATAGTTTATTTATTTATAAATATAATAATGTAATTTCTGTTTCCTATTACATAAACTAATCACAATTCAAAAGCTAAACCACACAAACTGTTTGCAATTCATTTCTCAAATAAAAATATATGACAAAAGTCCCTAAATTATGATAAAGTGTTAAATTCATAAATGTTTCCAACAGTTATGGTAGTGAATGAACAATTGTTGACAAATTTATATACAGGTATATATTTACTACATTTTATTGATTAATATTTATATAAATAGATTTTTATTAATTGGAAAGCTTTTTTATTATTTGATTTTATCATTCATTGTTTAAACAATAAAAAGTTGTTTTATATTTAATAAAGATATTGAATTTTTTTCTTTCTTTAATAATAACATTTTTTATATTTATAAGTGATGGACATATGCAATAATAAATTTAATATTAATAATAAAAAGCTCTCAAAATCTATTATACTAAACATTATACTAAAAATATATAAATATATGACTTTATGTGAATATATAAATATCTTAAAATCAATGAACAAAACAGAAAGACTTCTTACTCATACAACACAACAATATATTAGATTATATTATATTCAATAATATGTTGTTTTGCTTTCAACATTCAATTGTCTCACTCTTAACGCTTTGTTACCCATATATATGCTAAATATTTTGCTATATTTTTGCAAATAAGTCACAACTTATGGCATTAGTAAACGTGTGAATAAAAGACATTATAATTTACTTTTATTATTATTATTTTTATTTGATATTTAGCATAAAAATGTTTATAAAGTAAAATAAGTAAAATACAATTACATAAATAGTATGTAAATTTTTAAATAACGTTAGAATTGGATGCATAATAAAATAATATATAAATTAAAAATGTAAATTAAAATGCATTAATACATTTGTGATAATATATAAATATATAAAAACATTATTTATTATTATTACTGGTATTTAATGCAATTTAATTTTTTGTAAATTTTTTTTTGAAAATTATATTTGATTTAAAAATAATTAAAATCTTTATAATAAGAATTTTAAATTGAATTAAAATTAGATACAAAACAAATAGATTTTATATTTTAAAACAATTTATAAAGTAATTAGTCATATATGTAAATATTTCATTGAATAAGTCAAATATATTTTACAAATAATATAATTGCAAAGTTCGGGTCAAAGGAACCGAGTGTCTGAATACAAGACAAACACCATAAGAAAAACTGGCAATTATTGTATATTATATTTAAAAACATTAATTGTAATCAAAAAATTTATGAACATCTAAACTATAATACTATTATAAAAATGGCTAATCATATAAATATATTTTTAATTAAGCAGATAAAGTAACACAATTCATCATCAAGTTATATAAATCATATTTATTGAATATTATAAATTAAACTATCTTAATAATATTTTAAATAAAAATAGCTATTATATTTATAGTAATATTTCAAAAAATTTAAGATATGTTTTTAAATGTAAAACTAATGTTTATATTTATTAGAATAATAAGAAATAATTTGATTTAAGGCAATTTGAGTTTATTTGACCGAATCATACAAAAAACTAAATATATAAAAAATTATGTAACTTTAAATTATAAAAATAAAAAAACTAAAGATACTCCTCGACAACAATTTATATAAAATATACTTAAAAAAGAAATGCTTTTATAGAAATGCCCTTTGGATACAATTATTTTGAAATCTCGCTCCAGTACTGTATGTTATGTACTAGAAATTTGTCGAAACAGCACTCAATTTATAATATTTTATATATTTTTTCAAATATATAATAATACTAGAATTAATAATAAATTTTATCCAATTTACTATTAATTCATAATATATCTTTGTATATATTTATATTATTGTAAATTATAGTAAATTCAAATATATATAATATGTAGTTAAATTATAGTTTAATAACAACTTTATTATAATTTATCATGATTATTTTAGTTACATTAATTACATTTAGTATTCTCTCTCTATCTCTCTCACTCACTCACTCACTCACTCACTCACTCACTCACTCACTCATATAATTCTCAATACATTTGCTCCCTTTTTATATATAAATAGTTATAAAACTCAGAAAATTTAGTAAAATTACGACAAAAAAAAGATAAGCAAAAGCTGTCATTTAGTTTTGAATGATATGCTGTTCTCCGCCTTTATAGCCGACCAGTTAGTGAAACGCTTCTCATATACAGAATATACTGTATATCTATATATGTTGTGTGTGTGTGTGTGTGTATTTCCCATCTGGTATTGTATGCAATGTTTTTGTGATATCAGTGAATGAGTAAATGGCCATCACTTGCCATCATTGGTGAGTGCAATCATATCGTTAGGCATATACACCCATATGATGGTCGGTCTAATGAGACAAACCAGAGATCATCACACACTGCATACACAATCTCTATAATAATCTCAAAGCTTTTGTCTTATTATAAATGCCAAACATGTGATCACCCGAAGGCCTCTTTAAATAATCTTTTGAAAATATTTTTAGTCATCTAAATATATAAAGTCACTGTTTGTTTAAATCATTTATTTATTAACTAATTTAAACTCATAGCAACACAACACAACACTTTCATTTAAAGTTCAAATTTAGTGATAACTCTTCATTTAGTCGCAACCAACTCAACAACTACTACTCAATACAATTCAATGATTGTTATTAAGTATTATTATATAATATATATAAAAAATGAGTTTTTAAGTTAAGTACTATACAACTATTGTTATACAAGTTTGTTACCACGTGTTTGGGTTATAGTATAGACACTTTAAACAACTTTTTATATCTTTATATTAATACTTTAAACCAGTATTTGCTTTATTGACTCTATTTAAAGGGTAAAAATAGCATTTCATGACAAAAAAATCAGTGCTTTACTTAAGAGACAATATTAAAGTTGAGATCATTTTTGATAAATTGACACAAATTACATAACTCTCGATTCACTATTTCACTAATAGTCAAAATATAATAAATGAAAATCAGTAACTATTTGCTGAAAATATAGATAAGTCGTACGAAAAAATCTATTATTGTATACAATACTCAAATTATTGACAATTTTTTTACATTTGATTAAACAAGTAATATGTAAATAAATATAACAATTATAATTGTTTTTAAGTTATTTATTATTAAGTTACTTATAACAACTTATGATAGTCATAATAACAATATTTAAAGTAGAAATCATAAATAAATGATAATTTTTAATGTTTAATTTTATCTATGTAATAAATCTTGATGGTAATAGTGATTTAAAATTCAATAATATATCAAATATTTAAAAAAAATTATCTAATTATTAGTTTTATATAATAATTGTATTTTTAAAAAATTATCAAACAGTATAAAACACATAATAAAATTTTGGTTTAAATATTAAGTGATTATTAAATTAAATTGAATTAAATGCAAACTTCAAGTTTTGTCGTACATATAAAGTCACGTTTGTTGTCAAAGTTGGTGTTAGGCTTTAGTCCTCAGATTTATAGTAATTATGTCGTCTTCCGGTGCTTTCCTCTTATGGGAATTGAGTTGCTATGCGACACATATATCGTGAATCACTATAAGGAAAGACTGCAAAAATGGATAAGAGATGAGTGAGTATTATATAATATACAGTAGTTTTCTGTGACCAGACTTTTGTCAACATTATATAGATATATATATATATATATATAATGTATATCACGATTGCTATGTAATATAACAGTGCGTATGACTTGCAGTGCTGTTTCAATTGTGATTAACCGGAATCTCAATGAAATTATTAGTCCTGAGTCTTCAATTTAAAGTATGAACTAACAGTGATCCAAAATGTTTCATTTAAACTTACCTAGTTTATTTTGTTTGACAAAACATTTTGAATAATTATTTTCAATTAATAATAATACTTTGAAAGCATTATCTAATGTAAAAATTATCAAATTATCAAATTATCATGGTCTATGCATAAGAATAATAGTTTGAATATATATAAAGTAAACTTATCCAGATTAAAATTACAGTGACTTATGCTAAGTGGCCAAAACTGCATACTAATTGAAATGACTGTTTATTTAGTTTGCCAACCAATTTATTTAAATGCTATGTTATTCAAGTTTTAACATCGATAATGTTAACGTTTGATGTTTTTGGTTAAAAATGTCTACAAAAATCAAAGTACTGTTTGCTTTAGAGTTAAACACTTGTATTACTTGTATTAGGGTTTGCATTCATCCACTAAATACATTATATATACAGTTAGAGTCAATACTTGTATTTGTGTTCACTTTTATTTTAGTCTAAGTTTAGTTCCGACTTTAATGAATGAGCAAAAACAATGAGTCTTCAGTAGAGATAATGTCTAATAAAAAAAGAGAGAAGAGATGAGAGAAAATTTGTATTTACTGTTGTTTTTCTGTTCATTTGTTGGTCTCAGGTGTGGACCAACCCTTAAGAAGCTCTAATGCTATGGATTTATGTCTCAAAATCTCTTTAGAGGTTAGCAAATGACACACAAAAGTAGTCTTTTGTTTACAATAGTAAAGAGTTGTCTATTTTTGTGTATAATTTCATATTCTTTTATTTGAAGTTAATGTTAACATAATTTAAAGACATTTCTTGTAGTTTATTAACAATAACTAAAAAAATATTTTTTAATAATTATTAATTACTTTATGGTTTTTATATACAGTATTTCCTTTTAATAATATAAGTTATTTATCATACATTTAAATACTAGAATATTCTGTTAATATATTCTAATTATAACATATTCTATACTTTTTTTTATTATTGCAGTATTTGTTGAAAATAAAACATTTTTTTTTGTATAAATTTGTTTGTTAGTAAAATACATTATATTTATTACTTATTCATATATCTAACTATATCTAATGATTTATAGGTTTTATAACATATCTCTAAACTTTATTAAAGAAAAAAATCACACAAAACTCTTACGTTTCCTTATAAGTATACAATGGTGTGTACTTTATTGTATAAATTAAGAGAGAGAGAGAGAGAGAGAGAGAGAGAGAGAGAGAGATGTATAAATATTTTTTAATAGAAGAAACTTTTCATTTCAATGTTTTTTCAATTGTATCCATAGATACGATGGATTGTCTTATTTTTTATTTGACTGTATAGTATAGTATACATATATTTAGCTAAAAGCAATTTTTTTTATATATATACGTTTTGATGCACGCAAACACCTTACCTACCGATGCCTTTCTGATACATCAACACAACAACAGTAATTATAATAGAAAAAAAAGAATTATAGCTTAAGTTAAATATTTTATGTAATTTTTATTACTATATTATTAGCAATATATTTATATAAAAATAGAAAAACATTTTAATATTTGCTAACTTAAAGTTTTACCGCCTCATTGTCCAATTAAATATACTATTATAACTGAATATTAACTAGATAATAAACAAAACATAAATATATTAATATATATTGTTTTATAAATATAAATACAATATATTATTACTATTACAAATTATTAATATGTATTTTGTAATAATATTAATTAGTAAAGAGCAAGCAACATTTTTATTTAAATGATAGTTAGGTTAACTTAGTATTTCATTTTACCAAAAGTTATATTATAATATATAGTTAATCACTTAAAGTAAATATTCGAGTATAATATTATTGAAATACTTATTGAGTATATACTGTATCATATGATATGAGCTCAAATTGAGTTCACATTTTTAGGCTTACAGTTTAGCTTATATTATGTATGTTTGTGCGGAGCACTGTTTATATTGTGATGTTGCGATATTATTGCCGATATCAGTGGTCCGTGAAATTGTGTGCATATCCCCAGAGACTCAAACTAAGAGAGAGAGAGAGAGAGAGAGAGAGAGAGAGAGCAAAGCAATATTAAGCATTAGTTTTTAAAAAGTTATCTCATTTGACACACAAAAACTAAAAATTCATTCAAACGCGTCAGTCATTCATTACTATGATTTGCAGACAAATCAATTGATAGTAATAAATAACTGACTGATGATACAAATATTGCTACATTTTTTATATGTTTAGTTAAAAAATCATTGAAATCATGGGATAACAAACCTGCAAATCATTACATCACTTCTCTCTCAATTTTTTTTTAATAAGACTATCATTTTGAATGATATTTTCAAAAAATTAATTTTTATTTTACAGGAGAACCACAAAACAACAAAATAAATGATTTACGATTCACTTATTTTGCTCTCTCTCTCTCTCTCTCTCTCTCTCTCTCTCTCTCTCTCTCTCTGTTTATTAGTATTTTCAATAAAATAATTTATATCAAATTAAATTAGGAATTGTATTACTATTAACTAAATAAATTATATTATAAAGTGCTATTTTTATAGCTGTGTTAATATAATTAAATATAGTTTAGTTACTTTTAAAAAGAGACAATTAAAAAGTCATATGTTAATAATATTAGAAAATTAATTGTCATTTATTATAAAGTTTAATATGTTATATTAAATTTAATATATTTTTTAATTGTTTTAATTGCATTAATTATTACATATATAATTATGTATATTATGGTAATAATTTAAAACAATGAAAATTAAATATAAGTATTGATGTAAGCATTATTAAAAAAATATTTATATAAATATATTGTGTCATAAAAGTTGAGAAATTTCTAAATATAAAAATTGTCGAGTTTTCAATTTTTTATTAGGTCTTTATCTATAGTTTTAATTTTTTCTGATTTTTATGTAAAAAGTTTTCTTATTTAAAATAAAAAATGATAGAATATATTTGATTAATGTTTTATAATGTTGTAATTTTATAAATACTTAATAAAAATTGCTTATTAGTTAAGCCAATCGCAAAATTAAAAAAATTTCCAAAATCTCATTCATAATATTTGTATTTACTAGATTTTTAGAAATAAATAATATCTATAATTAATTTTATATTATGTATAAAAATTATAAAAAACTAATCTTTTTTAAATCTTTTTCTACTTACAGGTAAAAACATTTTTATTTATTGTTTTCTAAAATTAGTGATTCAATCTTATGTATGGGTAAGAAAAGTCAATTTAATGCATGTTTTTGAATGCTTTTAATTTATAAAATATAATGCTATTTTAATTTTTAAAAATATAATTAATGTAAACTAAAGACTATTGAGCTAACTATTGCATCCCTAAACCGGATTTATCAACAGCTAAACCACTATAACTAACATCTCTGAATGCATTTACTTATCTAACAATGCATTTCATTCATGTATTGAATGGCAATCATATCACATACTAAACCCTTATTTTATTTTTTAAAAACATAATTTACATTTGAATTTCTCAAATACCATATAATATTCTGTACGTATATAACATTATATATGTATAAAAAGCATAAAAATAAAATACAACCACGTCTTTATTATATGCAGTACGCCATATATACTGTATATATATATATATATATTTACTAAATTACATAATTTATATACATATACTTATAAAATAGCTTTATACTGTATACAGTATATAAATTATATGCAATGCAATATATATTTTAGCGTAAATTTATTGAATATTTATTACGTTAATTGAATTTATTGCCTTTCCAATCATAGTTGGGTTGTATTTATATATACTGTACTTACAAATATGTATATTCATTTGAAATCATGCAAAGCAAAGTAAAATGATTTTTATTGACATTTTATTACGTTTATTGAATACCAAATACAATATTGTAAGTATGGCTCAGTATTTATGATATACTGTATATTTACAGTACAAATGTGAGAGTCTGTTATTATTATTATTACGTTGTGATAGATTAATAACAAGGCTATAATAAACAAGTAAAAAATATATGTTTATGCATAATATTTAGCAAATAATATATACATTGTAATGTATATTAATTATTAACAATATATTAATACAAATGATATTGTTGTAAATTTAATTAATTATTACTAATACTGTGTTTATCACATAAAATATATAAATTTATAAAATTAAGAATAAAACAGTTAATAAAAAACGCTAATATAGTGATAAAAACTTATTAATAATATTTTGATATCAAAATCCGGTAACTATTAGGGGATAGCAATGTTTGTAGTATTTATTGTTTTGTGTATCTGTTTGTGTGATATTTGATGTCTTGTATTTAGATGTTTGTATGTCTCATATATTGGTCAATAAATTTCACTTACTCTACATTATAACAAATATATTTCGGGTTTGCTTTAAGACAAAACACGAAAGCGCGTTAACAATACATTGCTTCGGCAATTGTATTATAAAATAAACATTTCATAACATTATATATAATTCAATGGCAAAGCAAATGATGATATCCAATGAGTCACTTATTTAGTGATGTTTTTATAGCTTATGTTTGCGTTTTGCATACAATTATTGAGCGCACTATTAAATTTATTTTAAAACTTTAATTTCTAGTAAGCTTGCAACATTTAAACATATAAAAATAAATAAATAAACATAAAAATATAGTATAGTACAAGCGCTTAAATTATATATTATAATTCAATTATTTTAAATAAATTATTTTTTAATTTATTAATTGCTATTGTAACTTGTAATAAATTTTTATAATTCAAATATTTTAATATTTTATTCTAGTTATAAACATTAAAATTAATTGTTTAAAATTATTATTATTTTGTTTTTGAATAACTAAACATTTTTTCAAATGTCTTTATTTTTTATATGTGAACTACAAAGTGTAAATGTAAAATACATTATCCATTTATTTTTTAAAAACTCAAATTGAAAAACTTTTTATTATAATATATAATGATATTACAAATACTATATTTTATGAAATGTTTGAAATGTGTTCGAGTTTGAGATAATCCCATGAAATTCATTGCCAATTATTTGTGTGAAACATTAGTTTTTTATTTTGTAAGCATTTAAACATAGAAATAGAGTAAATTGAATAGTGATATGCAATTGATGTTGAGTTTGATTGCTATCAATGTCTGCAAAAGTTTTAGTGAGAGTTGAAACTGTGTTGAGTTATGTTTTTATATATCAACTATAGTTAGATAGAGAACAATACATTGTAAGGTCATCGCAACTAAATAACATTACAATCTAACTGAGTGTCCATCACAAACATTTAAGGGCACCGACACTATTGGGCAAAAGTGAAATAGTTTGAAATACTATAAAAGCTTATTTTCAATGTACTCTATGACAAAACTATCTTTATCTGTGATGATTGTGACAAAGAAAAATAGCCGTTCCTAGTGTTAGCATCTGTTTGCTTCTCAGACCTAACCATACCATATCCCAGTCACTATATATACAGTATATATACTAAAAGTGGAAACACATACATTATGACTGTCTCATAAGACTTACATAGAGAGAGAGAGAGAGAGAGAGAGAGAGAGAGAGAGAGAGAGAGAGAGAGAGAGAGAGAGAGAGAGAGAGAGAGAGAGAGAGAGAGAGAGAGAGTCAAAGTAAAGTATTTTGAACCATAGTCTCCATAAGCTTTCATATAACAGAATCCCTGTGTTTCTCCCCACGAATATTCTGTGGAAATATTGTTCTCTTTTTTTAACTTTTTTTATATTTATTTGATTTGTTGGGAAAACGCAAACCTAGAGTACTATACGAGTAAACTACAGTATATAAGATCATGCTTTACATAGTTTATACATATATTATCAGTTTGTGAAAAAAATTGAAAATTTAGTGGAGTTAGTGTTAGTCTGTTTCAGTTGAATGAACTCCATATTTCTAAGTCATGGCATACGTTGGGCACAAAAAACAATTGCCATTAGAGTTGGTCTAACATTATATTCAGTCAGTTATCTTTGTCACCCAAAACTATCGTTATATATAAAATTTATTTTTTTTTTAAATCTGTTAGTGTTTAGAGATTTACAAATGTACATATCATTTGCTTTAATAGTATATATATATATGTAATTGTAAATAATATTGTCTGTAATTAAATTTACAATATTATATTATAGAAAATTATTATGAACTAAAAATCTTTACAAATATAAAAGTAGTTAACTTTAGGAATGATAAGCTTATCATTTGTCTAAACAATAGTTGCCACTATATGTGTGTTAACAATATCCAAACATTTTATTATTATATTATCAATAGACAGTCTAATCCCTTAGACATTGTTATGAACAATATAGTTGATGGCTCACTATTGTGTCTCAACAGTAATGTAATTAACTCTCTCTCTCTCTCTCTCTCTCTCTCTCTCTCTCACTCACTCACTCACTCACTCACTCACTCACTTTCTTTATTTTTCTCTTTCTTACACACATTTCCTGAAACCTAGTTATGCTCTAACAGTTAACTGCCAGTCCTTTAGGTGTCCAAAAATAAGAAAAAGCAAATGTAAAAGTATTGTATATTATTTGATGTTTGTGTTTGTATGTGTCAGTTGACTCCAAACAACAATTTTATTTTTGATTACATACAATAATGTATGGGTAAATACAAGTCATCATAGTTAATGAATAATCAAATACAGTACTAATAAAATATTTTGCAGATATTATAAATTTAAAAACAACAAGAATTCAAGAAAATTATTTAAAATATAAACTATTGTAACAAATTTTAAGATAAAACAGTAGTTTATAGCCAATGCTGTTGATAGCAATGATGTCTGTGATGACAAATAATCACTAGTCTTATCAAAACAGTTATCAAACTAAGTCATTGTTCTGTCATTCAAAGTCACCATTAGATGTGACACTCATATCGCATAACACATACAGACATACAGTGCTCTTCATCTCTGTGTTTATCTCCTGTTTTCATACACTTTATATGTGTGTTCACTCTATTGTTATCATTCATTCAAACACTTTAATCGCTACACATATATACACACATACAACACAATCAGCACTGATTGAGTCTAACGTTTATATATCATTATAATGTTATGATATAAAAGTGTTTTCAAAATACTCCAATCATTAAAAATATAGTTTTTAAAAATGCCATACAATATACAAATGTATTATTTAAGGCAATCTTTTTCATCCAAAAACTTTTCCCCTTTTTTTGTCGGTCTCTTGACATACAAAGAGTAGTTCGTTCACTAGAAAGGGTGGTCTACTCTATCCATTAAAGCCGTAGTCTATATACTATATTACAGAAAAGTTTGCCAAAAGTGTGTGTTTGCATGAATGAAAATAACACTAACGTTAAAGCAATGTTGTCTTATATAACATATACAGTAAGTTATATTATGATTGAAATGCATTGCATTGTATGTGAGATGTCGGCTAAAGTTTATGAGAAACACATTTGAATAGAGGAACCGACACTTCTCTACACTTAATGTTAGAGTAACAGTCTTAACATTAACACAAACACACACATACACACACATACACACACATACACACACATACACACACATATACACACATACACACACATACATACATATATATATATATATATAGTACATACACACACATACACACACATACACACACATATACACACATACACACACATACACACACATACAAACATATATATATATATAGTACATACACACCAACTCACTCACTCACGCAGTCCAGCAGTTATATTGACAATATTATTGCAATACATAGTTATGTTTTGACAGATTTGTTTGACATTTGAGATATATATTTGCCTTTATTTTACCCTTCATGTATACTATATGTTGAAATAATCACTTTTATTAATATATATCACATTATTTATTATATAATTTATATTATTCTTACAATATTATTCTTATTAGTCTATGTATAATAAATATATAAAAATGCAGTATACAGTATAACATATTTACAGTACTTTTATATATAAATTTATAAATAACTAGTGATTTATTATACAGCATGTACTGCAGTTTAATTATAAATACTATCAAATAAAACTTTTATAATATATTTGCAAATTTAATAACTTATAAATTATAATAAATTTTAAAGTTTTAAACTTTTATTATTGACATTTAAAAACACTTCAAATAGAATAAATTTATTTAATTGTGATTATATGATAAAGTTATAAAGTTAATTGAATAAATAAATTAAAACAAACTTTTAAAAAATGAAAAATAGTTTTTTTTAATTACAATGTTTCAAAAGTTTTAAAAATTCATTAAAATTCTTATGTATATAAATTATTAGCAAAATCCTAAAGTATTAATAGAGTGAAATTAAAAGTATTTAATTTCAAACTTTTTAGTTTGTTATTTATTAGTAATCAATTGTTTTTAGTGGTTTAGAAAATAAATGACAACAATTTGGTGTTATTTTTATGTAAACTTATTGAAACAAGTTGTATGATTATAAATAATTATCTTTCATTAAATCACTTAATATAATTAAGCTTTTTATATGTGTCTAGAATTGAAGTTAAAATTACAATTAAAATGATACAAATATAGCCTAAAATGGTCAACAAATTAGCGGAAAATAGCGCACAAATTAAGACAAATATATAAATGTTTATGTATTACAGTTTGAATGACTGTTTGGGTGATTAACATTAAAATTGCAGATATTTTTCTGTTAAATAACTTCTAAACCAATTCATTAAAGTCGAGAGCTATCTCTCAACTAAAATGTTTGACAAAAATTTTTGCTACTTTTTCATCATTTGTTTAATTTGAGACCAAAAATAAAACTAATGGTCATTCAGTGGAAAGGGATTGCAATAAATTTCGATCGATTTGGTCGACAATTCTCTTAATTACTTGAAATGACTTTTTAAAAAGTATGCACTTATAATACTATATTGTATTACAATTGTTTGGCACCGTTTGGTTTCCACCCAAAGCACATGTATATCATGTTATATAAGCCGTGGCTTTACTATCTATAATCCATGAAAAGCCATTACCAAACAAAATCGTGAACAACGATGCTATATAATGCAAACATTAACTAATAATTAAATATAATAGTGAAGTACACATTTGAAACAATTTAGTTTATAATTAACCCAGTTCACTTGAAACATAGACTAGATATTTAATAAAACAAATTATTATTATTATACATCTACTATCAAATTCATTTTGATTTATGATTATTGTTAATTATATTAATTTATTATTTAAAAAACTTGAATTTTATTAATTTAAAACATATTTATTTAATAACAAAATTAATAAATAATATCTTTAAAAAGTCTTCATAATATTATTAGAATACAAATATGAGAAATATTTTTACTTAAATTTAAATAATAAATAAATTAGAAAATTGAAAAATATAACTTAATTTAGGATAATATAAAATATAGTAAGAAGAAATTGATTTCAATTAAACAATAAAATATATATTTAAAATAAAGATATATTTTTCTAATGTACATTAAAAACATTAAAATTTTTAATATTAAAAACATCATTTAAAACTTTAACATTTTGTATTAGTTTAAAATTTTTTTAAAAAATAAATAACTAAAATGTCAATATATTTGCGACAGAGAGAGAGAGAGAGAGAGAGAGAGAGAGAGAGAGAGAGAGAAAGAGAGAGAGAGAGAGAGTTTTATATAAAGCAATAGTGCAATACAGTATAGTAACTGCTGTTTTAAATAATGACTGATTTGATGAAAATGTCAGTGAATTAGAAGTGAGAAACAAGAGTAATGTTCTTCAATAACAAAAAGTGTTTTTACTGTAATATTAGAGAAAAAAATCTTATTATTAGTTTGTGTACATTAAGTATATATACTATATATATGTATATATTACTCATTGTTATGCAGTCTAAGTTGTTATTGCTTTTGTAACTTTTTTATACAATAATATAGTACTCTATTGTTTGACAAAAAATACTCTGATTTCTAGTAAAATGAAAAATTGACTCAAAAGGCTATTTAGTAATAGTGCTAAACAAGTTGTAATATACTGGTTAAACGGGAGAAATATGATTAACAATTGTAAGCATCAGTTATATTTATTATACTATATATATAAGAAAGAAAGAGAGAGAGAGAGAGAGAGCACTTGTCTTTCTAACCCCTCATTCAGTCATTCACTCAATGTTTTGTGTAAATTGAAAACTTTTATTTTATTGTATTGTTTTTTAAGCAAAAATAAAATGATTGAATGAATAAATAAATGCGCGAAATATCAGTCTCTGAACAGTATTTTTCACTATTTATCTGTCAAAATGTTGTTTTCTCTAACTCTCCATTTATTTCACATAATTTTCTTTCAATGTTTGTATTTTGTGTCACTTTTATATATTTCAAACATTATTATATATATTTTTATGTATATTAAAATAATTGCATAAATGCAAAAAAGACAAACTTTAGTTTATTTATGAAATGACTAAATAAGTACATTTAGTGAGAGATACTATAGTATAGGGATGTGCTCTCAATCACATGAAATAGTGTACACACCATCATCTCATTTCATTGTCGGCAATGGTGTGTCCAAATCTAGCTGTGCGTGACTTTCTTTGCTCTATTGGTTTTATTAGTGAAAATATAAAAAGAGTGTACACTGTATTAGACAATATACTGTAATAGACTAATGTTTTTTCCTATCAGAGCACAGGTGCACATGGAGGAGACGCACTGTTAGCGCCAATACAACAATATCATTGAATAGTGCATACTATACAATATGTCTCTTTCTCTTCTCTCTCTCTCTCTCTCTCTCTCTCTCTCTCTCTCTCTCTCTCACTTTGAGTAAAATATGCAATTCTAATAAGGATAAAGTTTATTTGAATTGTCTATTGTTTTCAATTGACTTTCAAATAGACATCTGAATAAATGAGACGAAAATTTTTGTCAAACAGGTTAACAAATGCTATTTATTAAAATCACTATTTATTAGAGAATACTATTGTTTTAAGTGTACAGTAGATGTACTTTCTTAACAACAACAACAACAACTTTGCTAACAATGAATTGTTTTATATTAAAGAGAAATAGAGTAAAAGTTTTGGCAAAAGAGTACTTTAAATATATATATATACTGTACTATATTATAGATATAGCGATTGTCTCACTCATTGTCTTTAAATGGATTTCAATGAATCTTTTAGTAAGACATTTGAGACAAAACAAAGAATTCATTACAAAAAAATAAATGAAAACTTGAGTTTTTTTTGGTGATGAATGCAATAAATAAAACGTTGAATACCAGAAAGTTTTTTCTAGACATAACAGATCACTGTTTAGAGCACTGGTAGATGAAAGTATTCAACACTGCACAACATATACCATAATACAAAACACAATATATATATATATATACGATCTGTCGGATCGGTTTTTGCTCAATTAGTTTTGTCACATTGTATTACATGGTATCAGACTATTGGCTTAACAGTTGCCGTCAATCATAGTATCAGTGCTAACAATGTTGTAATGTATATATAAATTTATATGAGATGCTGTGATGACCAGCAATATTATGACAAACATATTCATTATTTTATTATTTCACATACAATATCATTATTAGAATTATATAATATTATTTATTTCTTAGACAGTTTAATACATTTTTGTCATATTTATCTATTAATGCATTACATTTATTATTTGTTTATTCAAATAATCTATTTTTAAACTATATTAATAATAATATTAATATCAATATTGCATTTACGTAGTAATAAAATTTTGAGTTTAAATAAAATAAATATAATTTGTAATGATAATTACCATTGCAAAGTAGGATTGTAGATATTTTTGTAAATTTAACAATATTTTCAAATAATACTATAAAAACATGTACTTAAAGAACATAAAAAATAGTTAAATTGACTTTTATATGGAGTTTATATGTGTTTGTGTGTATGTATGTGTGTAAGTGTGTGATGAGCTATAAAACTATTATGAATATGCTATTGACCAAAAATGATGGGCTATGAGAGGCTATAATAGTCATAATAAATAGAAAAATATTGAGAGAGAGAGAGAGATATTAAGATAGATGTGAAACATCAGTCACTACTAGTACTAGTAATCAGTTAGGACTCGACTCTCAACTTTATAGGCTATAAATTGTTTGTTTGTGTCAAAATATTTTGCTTTTTTGACAGTAACTATAGAGACGTGATTCACGAAATGCCGACTATTAACACATGCATATTGTATGTATATACTGTATAAATATATAATATATATATATATATATATAGTGTACATTCAAATATATATTTATGTATAATTATAAAAATATTGCAGATGTTTGGATTGAGTGTTAAATAAAAAGGTAAGTGGTGTGAGATAAAGCACAGCACTGTTAGTTTATATACAGTCAGAAAATAGTATTAAATAATAGAGAGAAAGAAGATATATATATATATATATATAGAGAGAGAGAGAGAGAGAGAGAGAGAGAGAGAGAGAGAGTGAGTGTGTGAATGAATGAGTGTATGACATATTTTACATTGTTGTAAATGTGAGTCAAAATTAGTTTTTTATATAACTAGTTATGCACTTAATATTTGTAGGTTTTGTTTTTGTAGAGTTACTTAAAAACATAGTTTCTTTTATTCAATATATTTCAATACATTTATTATATAACTTCCAAAAACAACAATTTTATAACTAAGCTCTTGTTTGACTCTTAACTCTGAAACAGATTTCAATTATAATACATTAATCTTATTCTCATTTTTATTATAAGTATTATTATTCCGTTTCTGATACTTATTTTTTTTGTTAATATGATGAGAAAAACAATGTTATGTATGTTATATTTTGGGAAAACTTAACTTAACAACACATTGAACTATTTAGTAGTATGGAATAAGTATTATATATATATATATATTATGAATGCAGTATATAAATATATAGTTAGAAAAAGGAAAATTGTTGAGAAATGTAATGATATATTTTTAGTATTACACTAAAAACAAATGTATTCAAGTTAGCTTAAAAATGTAAGAGGAAGTGAGTGAGTGAAAGAGAGAGAGAGAGAGAGAGAGAGAGAGAGAGATAGAGAGAGAGAGCTCATTGAAGCAATTCATTAAATATTGTAAAAAAGTTTTTTTTGTGACTATTTTTTAATGAAAGCTTGAAGGCCTCACTCATAATATATAAAAACTATAAATAATAATAATAATAACTTATGTTTAATTTATGTTTTTTCATCTCTATTTTTGTAATAAATATTTCCATACATTTGTTGGACAAAATTTTCAAATCACTTGTTTTGGGGAAGATATTAGACTTAAAAAACAATTGAATCGTAAATTTATATTTTTATAATTTATTAAAATAATATGCATTTCTTATATAAGATATCAATAAAAATTCAAAAATAATTTATATTAATTTGAATTATATTTATGAATAACATATACATCTACTGTGCTATCTATACAATGAATATACATTATATAAATCAAAGCAAATTTATTTTTTTTACTTTTCTTAAAGTTAATCACTCGAAAAGATATTAATTGATTTATTCAAATGTAGAAATTTATTTTAAAATTATTATTATAGTATTGATGATAGTATAGTAATCACATCATAAACAACAAAAAAACAGCATCTATATTGATTTATAACATTATATTATTATAATTATAAATAAATCTTATGTAATTTAATATTTAGATATTATGCTTTAATGTATTTAATGTTTTAAAATATTATTTGAGTAAATATTAATATATTGAAAAATAATTTTCAATAATTTAACTATAAATAGAGTACTTTAGTTGTAAATTTTATTCTATAATAACATACAGTAGTAATAAATTGTGCCCCTTAAAAGATACTTTGTTGCAATATACTGCTAAAAATAGTATAAAAAGATATATATATTATTATTTATAAACTTTATTACTATTATTTTATTAATTATTAATTAAAATATTTAAATTAATAGTGTGTTGAGTTAACACTGTAATATTCAGAACATATATTTATGTATTTTAAAATATATCATTTTTAATGTTTGGATATTTTTATACAAAAGAATTAAAATGCATTAAAATAAATCCTAACTTTAAAAAAATGAGATTATAGTGTGTATGGACTATAGCAGCAGCAGCTGACACACACTCACTCATACTAACATTTATGGGGCACTCAGTTTAGCCCCGAGTAAGTTGTATGTATGTATGTGCTATATGTATATATTTAAGGGTTTGGATCATATGGGTAATAGTAGTGGGGGTCAGTCTCCAAATGGCATTTGGCTCCGGTATATATAAAAACTGTTGGCATTATTGTATGATCTCTCATACTCTCGCATGGGTTGCCCTAATATAACCATATGATTGATGGCACTTTGATGAACACTATGTGCTGCTTATAAATCACTGGTAGATTTTTTTAGGCAAACCGTATGAGTAACTGAGCTATGGCTAACAGTTGCCGGCACTACGTATGTATTTATTCAAGAAAACTTATGGTAATATAAATGCCATTTCAAGCATAAATATATTGAGAGATATACAAAGTTTTGAAAATATAATATAATTTTTCAAAAAAAAATTTAAAAAAAATATACACACACTTTAAAAGTGAAGTTTAATAGCTTTTTGTTAAAAATTCAATAAATTTTTCACTCATTTTGCTCAAAGTTGTGATTCATATAATTTTTTTGTGACACTTTTACTAAGAGTAACAACTAATTATATATTGAATTGTTATTTTAAAATTAAACACTGAGAAAAACTTTTTAATCATTCATATAGAAACATATATATATATATATATATATTTGTTGCTTATATATTATAGCTATTGTATTAATGTATAGAAAATTATGATTAGTGTAGTATTAGCTAATAACAAAGCATTGATAAATAAAGTATTGTATTAAAGCACTAAACGCAGTGCACCGTTAAAAATGTTTTGTTTTTAATTTTTACTGTCTTTTTATATGTGATTTTAAATTATAACTCATTGTTAAAGTTTTAGGATTTTGTTTTAATGGGCTTTTATAGCAACAGAGAGATTATATATCATATATATATATACACTATATATATATATATATATATATATATATATATATATATATATATATATATATATATATATATATATATATATATATATTTGTAACAATCTTTGATTATTTGGATCACTCTTCACTCTCGCACTCAGTCAGTCATAACCCATAGCACTGATAGTCTGTAGTAAAGTCTAGTAATGTCTTATAACAGCAAATTTGTCAGTAAATGCATTTAATGGGTGATAATCAAAGAGAATGAAAAAACATTGATTTCATTACTTCAATCAAAATGAGAGGTCTGTCCTATGAATTGTAGTTTACTATAAGTTTCAAATAAATAGACTGAAAGAGGAAAAACTATAGTATAGTTGAGTTGTAGTTGAATTCATAACATAGTGTACTATATATGTGCAGTACTATTACATACTGTTCCCCCACCACTTTCTTTTTAACCATATTAAATATATGGCAATGTTGTAGTACTTAATCATTTGACAAAAATCAATTAGAAACGAGTCTATGACTATCAGCTTCTCATCTCTTATTGCCTTTCAGTTGACTTAACTCAAGCATTGATACCCAACGGTCTATATATTTGGCATAAAAGTTTGATTCTCAATAACAATAAAATATTAGTTTTAAAAAATAAAAACAATTCAACTTTTAAGTCAATATTTTATTTCTGATAACTACGCTAATAATAAATAGTATATTATAGTCAATGTTCAAATTATTATATTTAATAATTTGTATTTAGCAATAAATCTAACAATTTATAAAAAATAACAACAATTAATTATCAATTGTTTATGAACAGTCTTAAATAACAAATAATTTTGTAAATATTAATTTTTTTTATTAATTATCATCAATTATTAAAAATGTTATTTGTAATAATTTTATTTTTATATTATATTAAATAATGATTAACTTTTTAATTCCATCAATTATTATATTATATATATAATTAAATATAAATATCTCTTTGTTTATACAGTACAGTGTAATAGACACATGTTTTCTATTAAATACTAAATTTTAAAAAGCATTAATATAGTTATTTCATTTTTATAGTTTAATACAAAATACTATATTTATTATATTGTAAACTGCATTTAATTTGATATTATTAAGAGTTAACTGAAATTGTTTTTCATTAGATAAATGATTACTTATATTATATACAGTATATATGAGTCTTATTACTAGTCATTAAATATTATGTTTTACTTTTTTTGCTCTAAAATAACTTTTTAAAGCCACTCCTCAAAGTAATGATAATAACAATAATATCAAGAGTTATGATTTTTAATATATATATATCATTTTTATAAATTATTATTAGTTTTGAATTTTATAATAAAAACGCAAAATCTCTTGATATCTACATTATAAATACATGTTATAAAATATTATATAAAATACGGTTATGAATTACAATTATTTTATAACAAGTAATTATCATCAAACTAATTTGAAAGTCAAAATATATATAAATTATATTTATAGAAAATATTGAAAAATGGGGAAAATTATTGTCTCTTAATGTATTTTTGAATTTATGTAATAATTTATATTATTTTTCGATAATATTTTATCATTGAATTTAATTTATTAATTTGATTGCCGACACACAAACATATACACACCATTGGAAATTGACTGTAATTAATATTATGAATACATTACTAACTTTTATGTCGTTTCTATAGAAACTTTCAGATACCGGTATATCATATAAAACTAGTTATTTAATACTACTATAAAAAACTGCATATTATATTACTATTATATTTAAATATATTGCCATTCATTATCTATTTCAATCGTAAATAATAAACTTTTCATTTATTATTTAATTTATATTAATGTAAATCTGTTTAATAACAAAAACATTCTTTAATTAACACTTTGTTAATAAATATATAAACTATATATTTAAGTAAAATTTATGACTAATATATTATTGATAACTAATAATATGCAATCGATTTTTTATTTAATGAAATTTTCCACACACTAAATAATAACAATTATAGTAAGAAACAAAATAATTACTTATTTCAAGTCCTATTAAAATATATGCTAAGTATTTGTCGATTTCAATAATTTCTAACAAAACATTTTATTTTGTAAACACTTATGTTATAAGTAATAATAAAAGTAATAATAATGCTGACATTAAACTTTTGTAACTCAAACTAGCAATTATTTGTAATGTTAACATAGGTATTAAAAAGGACATACATTTGTAAAATCTATTGTCTATTATAAAATTGTATACAATTGTATACCTCAACATAACAACAAAAATAATAACATTTTTTTTTATTCACTTGAATATAGAGAATAACTTATATTTAGCATATTTTTATTAAAATTTTTATGTTATACTGTAATGTATTTAAAAAGTCATACTATCTTATTATATTATAAGTAAAATAGTGCAAATATGAATTTTCTTGTAGTAAATACAATAAAATATATAATATACGTATATATTATTGAAATACAAAACAAAACAACATAAACCAAATGTTTTTATGTATCCAATATATATATTATATATATTATATATATAAATATGTTTGGTTTCTCACATTAAATTATGTAAAGAATATGTTTGAAGTAATTTCAAATTCTTTGTTAAAGTATTTTATATATTGTTTTGGTTTTATTGTATAACTCTGTCCTCCGATTCTTTTGAAAACAATATCTGCTTATTATGCCGACCACAGCACCGGTGTATAGCATTTATTCTAACCTTTAATGGCAAACCTATTGCTGACATGAATAAAAAATTGTCAACTAAAAAATATATCAAATATATATTGTATATAAAAGCAATAAGTTGTATGTTATATGTTATATGTTATACATTTGCATCAAACATACACACAATTATAATTGTATTCAAAAATACAATTTCATTGAAACTTTATTTGTTTAAACTTTGCAATAGTATTTTTTGATAACAATATATTATGCAATATTTTGTTTAATATACTGAGTGTACCCATGCATAACTGGCTATTGATAAAAAATTATTATTTTATATGAGGCATATTTTGAAAATATAAACCTATCAATCAGTTTATAAATTATGGTCTATAAACTATATAAGCAAACAATAGTTTTTTAAAATATAAAAATAATGCAAACTAAATAGCAACATTGTAGTAAAGCATTAATTATTAAAATACATTATCGATCAATCATTTTACAAAAATATACATTAATTATAATTGCATACTAATAGCAAATTTGATTTTATTTTAAAAATAGTAATTTTATAATCATTATGGATTTTTAAAATGATCAAGACATTTTTCCATAAAAATATTTTAACAGCAAATATGCAATTTTATGTAACAATTTAAGTATTTTAAACTTTCAGTTATATATAAACTTTATTCTTGCAAAATGTTTAACAAAACAAGTTTGAGAGTTATGAACATATATTAGAAACAAAATATGCAAAAAATTGGCCCAAAAATAATACAAAACTCATATAAAATACTTTATAAATTGTGCTAAACATAAACATATTTTGTGATCTTAACTCAATGGCTAATGGCTTTGATATAAAGCACTGGCAATCGGGAAAAAAAAAGTTTTACTACTACTCTATGCATTTGCTTGTGCTATAGCCCAACGGTGCCAAACAGTTATACAGTAGTTTTGGTGGTAGTAGTAGTAGAAGTAGTGTTCAGTATGTGCTGGCATACAGTTCACACAGATGTTGCCATAAAGCCAATCAAATGTCGATCAGAATATTGGGGGGACTATAAAGGCATGCAAACTGTATTAGAAAAGGGCTAACAGTGCCTAACGGTGCCAATGATGAAACATCAACAAAAAGCAAGCAATTCTTATATATATATATATATATTGTAAGACTTATAATCATTGCAAGTGTGTAACAGCATTAGCAGCACCGGTATTCAATGCCTTGAAATTGCATAGAAGGTAGTTAAGCAATCAAATATGATATGACTAACGGTGTTGTTATGTTGCTAACTGTTTTCCTCTAAAAGTTTTTCAGATGACACACAAATATTCTGGTGTTTACTATATTACTATATTTCTTATTGAGTGTTGATAACAACATACATAACACACATACACACAAATACAGCATTTAATGTGTGCCCAAAACTCAAAGCACCAGTTCCTTTGAAACAACAATATTGTAAATATATATTTATATATCTATAGAAAAAGTTTTTGGATAGCAATTGGATGTCACACCAGCTGTCAGATTGTGACCATATATGCTGTATATTATGAGAGCATCTTTGAATTAGACCTACACTTCCTCTATATATATATATATATATATATATATATATATATATATATATATATAGTGACCCTAATTAATGGCAACAACTCTTATAGTTTTATTATATTAATTTATAATATAACTTGTTTTCAATTTCAATTAAATATTATATTATGATAAAGTAATGTAAGTCACTATAATAATAATAATAGTAATGTGTTTTTGTGATTTTCTATTTATTGCATTTCCATACAATTTACCTGATAATAGGTAAAATGCTAATTAGTTGTACAATACATATGTATACGTAATAATAGGTTAGAGTTGCAAACACACATACATAATGGGCCATAAAAATAGGGCAAAAACGTATATATACAGTATATATATATAAATTTATAAATATGTTAACGCTTTTAACATGTTGTCGATAAGTATGCAATCGGATCGATGTTTTTAAGCAAAAGATCAATACTTGAATAAAAAATCTATAAACCGATTGTTTTATTATTACACGAGGTTTACTAAATTCCTAATGTTTAATATTGTTGCGGTTTTTTTAATGTTGCCCTATCTTTCTATTTCTAAATAAATGATTTTCTCTGACAATATAATGTTTATTAAAAATCAATTAATAACGAATATTTAGTTATATAATGCAATGTATTCTCAATTCAACAAGTATTTACATTTTTAGTCAAATCATTAAAGTTAATTAAAATATCACTAAATGCTTTTAAACAAATAAAATAATTGATTTTTTTTTGTTATTCACTGATTATTAGTGAAACATTTATTGCTGATTATGTATGCCATCAAAAAAAATTATATTTGATTTTAGACTATTGTAGTGCCATTGCTTTTGTAGTGACATAGAGGTTGCCAATCACTTAGATTTAGATCCAGTCAATTAGTTGATAAAAAATTTCACAGCTTTTTTAACTACCATTGACTGGATAAGCAATTAACAAAACAAAACATAAGATAACTATTGAGACGCAATCCTATATTTGTCTGTCCCATTGCAGAAAAAGAGATGAGGGCTACTACTGCCAGTGCCACTACCAATGCTACTACCGGTGCAGCAAATGGTACTGAGAGACCACTACAGACATTCAATAATCATACCTATGATGGCATCAAAGAGTCAGCAGCATTGGTGAGGGAGAAGCGCACGCAATACAGGGGACAGCAATCATACTATCATTACCAATACGAGCCATACCGTTGCTCTAATTATTACGCACCGGGAGCTCCTCATATGGAGCAGTCATTTATGTGAGTCATATAAATATATAGAGACTATTGTTTTAAAAAATAGTCACTTTTAACAATAATCTAGTAGTAGTTAAAACACAATTAGCTGTTTGTAGAGTTGCCAGCACTTAGACATTTAAATTAGTTATATATAGTCATAAATGTAGACTTAATTTTTGGGATATCATTTACAATGGATTTTCTCTTTATTTATTATAAGGGATTGCGTCTCAACTTCACTGCTAAACAGGATTAGTTAATGACAAATGGGATTATAGTATTTATTAGATAAATAAATTTTTAACATTCAATGCTTAGAAAAAATAACTTTGAAAACAATTATACTTTAAATATAAATTAATAGATAATATATTTATTTATAAATAAAAATTGTCAGATAGTTAAATACTATAAACTTTATAGTTATATTAATTAGTAGATTTTGTCAATATTTAATTAAATTAAAATTCACATGCTTAAATTTTATATTTAAAATAATTTTGACTGAAATTTATACAAATATATGAATTCAAACACATATAAAATTAATGTAATACAGCATATAATGTGCTGAAAAAAAACTTATTTATTATTTTCTAAAACTCACGTCATTTTTCAGCAACAAAACCAATTAATGGAAACTTTTTTCTACAAAAAAAAGTTAATTATATGAAATTTGGACAAAAAATGCTAATTAATTTAATTTCATGCACTTTTAATGAAATATTAAATGAAACTATTATTTGCTTATTTAAATTATTAATAAATTATTTTCTTTCGACATCTTTTTGATGAGGAGAAGTGTAGTCAAAAAAAGTAACTTAAAATGTTTTTTATAAAGTTTCTTAACTAAACTGAACTTAATATCAACTAAAAAAATTTAACTGAAAAGCTATTAACACAAGTGCTTAAGTAATACACAACGGGGCAAACAGTCTATATCAGTATATTTCTAACAAAATTCAGGATTTAATGATAGTTATATTAAAAATCAAACAAAATGTCAAATTATAAAACAATATATATTTTCTGATTTTTAAGCGGCAATTATAGCACAGGTAGTGATTGGATACCCGCGACTCAGACAACAATAGATAATGGTATGTATTCATAATGTAATACCAAACAAAACTTTTAACATTCATTTTGTAACGTAAAAGTTAATATAAAACTAAGTGTTATTTTTTACTTAAATAAAAAAACTTACAGATATTTGATTGACATTATTTTAGAGCATTAATGCAAACTAACTTTATATAAATGTTTGTTTGAAAACTCATTAACAGTGAGAGAGAAAAACAAGTTCATTAAAAGATGTCAATAATATTATGTTTATAACTAACTTTCACATTATAACTATTATATTTAACGCGCTAACAACAAACGTGTGCCATCGGCACAAATCGATGTTTTCCTTTGGTGACAAAACAGTGCCATCGGCACAGAGCCAATTGACCAATCAAAATGAATCGAACAAAAAATTAAATATTATTGAATTTTAATTTTATCTATAAGTTATTAAAAATTTAAGTTATGTATGTCTTATAATAAGTGACGCTAACATATAGTGGCTTTTTATCGTCCTAAAGATAAAAATAGCTGAAGATAGTGATAATTAAATTCAATTATCATCTAATGGTAAAAATAGCTGAAGATAGTGATAATTAGCTCCAATAATCATCTAATGGTAAAAATAGCTGAAGATAGTGATAATTAGATCTAATTATCATCTAATGGTAAAAATAGCTGAAAAATAATTAAATATTTGACCTATTCCTCAACTTCTTCAGTTATTATTACCATTATATGATATGACCTATTCCTCAACTTCTGTTATTATTACCATTATATGATAATATGACCTATTCCTCAACTTCTTCAGTTATTATTACCATTATATGATAATATGACCTATTCCTCAACTTCTTCAGTTATTATTACCATTATATGATAATATGACCTATTCCTCAACTTCTTCAATTATTATTACCATTATATGATAATATGACCTATTCCTCAACTTCTTCAATTATTATTACCATTATATGATAATATGACCTATTCCTCAACTTCTTCAGTTATTATTACCATTATATGATAATATGACCTATTCCTCAACTTCTTCAGTTATTATTACCATTATATGATAATATGACCTATTCCTCAACTTCTTCAGTTATTATTACCATTATATGATAATATGACCTATTCCTCAACTTCTTCAATTATTATTACCATTATATGATAATATGACCTATTCCTCAACTTCTTCAGTTATTATTACCATTATATGATAATATGACCTATTCCTCAACTTCTTCAGTTATTATTACCATTATATGATAATATGACCTATTCCTCAACTTCTTCAGTTATTATTACCATTATATGATAATATGACCTATTCCTCAACTTCTTCAGTTATTATTACCATTATATGATAATATGACCTATTCCTCAACTTCTTCAATTATTATTACCATTATATGATAATATGACCTATTCCTCAACTTCTTCAGTTATTATTACCATTATATGATAATATGACCTATTCCTCAACTTCTTCAATTATTATTACCATTATATGATAATATGACCTATTCCTCAACTTCTTCAGTTATTATTACCATTATATGATAATATGACCTATTCCTCAACTTCTTCTGTTATTATTACCATTATATGATAATATGACCTATTCCTCAACTTCTTTTTATATGATTATCATACATTTAATAGGTTTGGCTAGTATATTTTAAAATTTTTGTAATTATTCTAAAACCGTTGAAAACTTAATAATAGATTAAATTCTGATTGGTCTAAAATTAATTTAATAACACGCGCCATAACAATCTGGTCACTTAAGGTAAAAATAGCTAAATTTGAATGACTTCAGAGCGTTAATGTATGAAATGACATTAATTATTTAAATAATGATAAATTCTTTACTCATTAAAACTATTAACGTATTTACACACATATACACACCATTTGTTGCAATAAATTCAATTAATTGTATTATTTTCTTTGTTGTTTAAATGTTTTTGAATTTAAATCTATATTATTGTTTCAATTGTCAAATATTGTTTTTATACAGTATAATAATCAAGAGTATTGTTTTTTCTTTTAAAAACTATATATATATATTAATATATTAAATAATGTAGTGTTGGTACGTATTTATATTTGTAATATATTGTGTATACCTAAATTTGTTCATTTATTGCTATTAACAATTTAATAAATAATGATAAATCAATTATCAACAACACCTAGATATTGATATAACAGTTTAACAAATCAATACATAGAGAAAATCAATTTACTTACAAAATCAATAGAAATGTCTATATTTTGTTGAAATTGTTTAACAAAATTGTTTGCATATCATAATCGTCACTTCAAAAATCTATATTATAGGCCATAATATTTATATAATAAAAAGATAATTATTTATTTAATCTTTTAAAATAAGTTTTTGAAACTTTACTGCATAAAAATAACTATATACTATTATTTGTGTAGTTTTGCAAATAAATTTTTATTTTCCTTGAATTGATAGAAATTGTCACATAAATAATAATTTATATAAAAATTTTAATACAAATTATATTTTGGCAAAAATATTTTTAGATGAATAGTAATAACCTAAGCAAAGATAAATTGATTTAATGCAATTGTAACTAACATTTTTAGTGATGTATAATATTATATATATATATATGTATAAAAAGATCATAAATTGAGTGCTCTTTAAAAATGATGTCTTTTCTGATGTTTGTGTCAAATGAAATGATACAAAACTTCATTCATAGAGCTAATCATGCATTAAGAAATGATTACTATTTTTTAGGCAAAAATAGCTAAACGCCACACAAGCAAACATAACTACAACAACACGACTGATGATGGCTAACAGTGTTAGTGATGTATCAGTCAGTCCCTCCATCAATAAACAACTCTTTATGCAAAAAATTGGTACTCAAAGATAGATAGATAGATAGATAGATAGATAGATAGATAGATAGATAGATAGATAGATAGAGAGAGAGAGAGAGAGAGAGAGAGAAAGAGAGAGAGAAAGAGAGAGAGAGAGAGAGCAGTTTGTTGTTAAAACCAAAAATACTTGTATATATTGATTAATGTGTGGGACTCCGGCAGATGCGAGTCCTATCCATTGCAGTACTTTTGTTTCAAATGCCGGTTCTTCTAGTTATTCACTATAACTCGTGTTTATATCAAACAACACAATAGAGTATAGCATTTGCTAACTTAACTATATTATAGAAATCACATACTTGTATATTAAATATAGTAACCATTTGTTCATATAGTTTTCCAAATAGCAAGAAATAAAACAAAATAATATAATATATTGTATATAATTTATATACACTTTTGGCACTTTTAATGTCTTTTTTCAGACGTGTTGTTATGTTAAGTGTTTGTGTCCTTATGGTTACAAAAATAGTCAGCAAAATAGTCACACAAAAAAGTTTAGTGATTACCGTACAATAGTGACCACAAAGAAAACTATGTAAACTTATTTTATATTTAAATACAGCTAATTATAAATTTAAATCTATTTAATAACAATGATGAGTACGTTATTTGCTATTTGTACTAATTAATGAGTATATTATACTCATAATATACATGTATAAGGTTAATATAAAAAAAAATTATAGGTGAATTATTGTTGTATAATATTAAAATAATTTTAGTTTTGAATAAATTAATGGTTAAATAAAGTTTTTTTGGTTAAATTTTATGTCCTATATATTATTATTATAATAATAATACTGTACTTATATTATAAGCCTATTCTATCAATTTTGTTTGATAGCATTTTGTTATATCGCTTGAATAGTTCATTACATTTAAATAGACATTGACTGTATACGCGACACACATAATATGATTGTGTTTGACTGTATTTCCCAATATGTGCCCGATTTTCAATTACTGGCTCACAGATAGCGAGTGTTAAAAAAGCAAATAAAAGTTTGCATAAAGTGTTGTCTCAATGATTGAAATAATTCAATTGAATTTTTGACTCAATTTCACTCGTTTATCAATAGTTTTTCCTAAATGTTACCATAACTGTACTTTCATATGAATGCTTAACATATACTTTAGAAAAGTTGTATACATAAGCTCTCATTAGATGTATAGTTAAAATTAAATCAAACTGTAAGAGCACTTTATTTTATAAACATTTTCAATACATTTGATATTTTTTCTCAACTGTCTCTCACTTACTATAGATTATGATACTATATGAAGCAAAATGTATGTGTTTTTATATGTTATATAATGTGTACCAAAATTAATAGATTGTTTAACGAACTGCAAAAACTGTTCCGTTTTAGGTCTGAGCTCAATGTTTAGCTCATAGCTAAATATCCCTTTCCTCGTTGATTGAGAGAAATCTATAGCTCCCGTGCCTTACAAATAAATACATATAACTATTTCTTTTAGTCTCTCTCTCTCTCTCTCTCTCTCTCTCTCTCTCTCTCTCTCTCTCTCTCTCTCTCTCTATCATTCAAACATAATTCCCATTCCTATAACTCAATCAACTCTTATGGTAACTGAGAGAAACTCTTACGTAATATCACTTGAGATTCAATCTCTTAACAGACTAATAGTAACTCTAAATTTATTATATATATATATATATATATATATATATATATATATGTACTTAACTACTGAAAAATACTAATTAATAATTTGATTTCCTATGTGTAATGCATTTCATTGTTTTTAGCTATCATAATAAACTTCATATACTATAACTCTAACTATAAATACAAGATTTACTATTTAATACAAGACTATTCTATAAGTTTTGCATAAAATTAATGTTAAATTGTTGTTAATTGAATTTATACACATTTTTGCTTAATTTAACAAATATTTTTCTTAAAAAAGTCTGTTATTTTTATAGGATATAAGATTTAATTTAATAAATGTTAGTTTGAAATAATTAATATAAAGTTCAATAGAAAACTTTAATTTCTTATAAAAATAAACGCTGATAATAAAAATCAATTATAGTTTACATAAAAACATAATTAAATTAAATGTTACTAAATATGTAATTTAATCAAAAATTTAAACTACTATCTAAATAATCTTAGGTTATCAATAAATAATTTTATATGTTATTATAGCATAATATATGTATTATATCTTTGCATGTTTTGTGTTAATTATAGTAATATTTAGCTACTAATAAGGCATTTCTTTTTTAATAAATAAAAACAATTATTTCTATTGACTTCACTACCAAAAAAACCATAAAAGTAGTTGAATTGACTTCAAATGTAAAGTCAAAATATATGAAATGTTGTAAATGTTAAAAAATATTGGTTAATACATATCAACCAAAAACTATTGTCTTAATTATTATTTAATTGCATGTATTGTTTGATATTATTATTTTTGTAATTCAATGTTGTATTTTTGTGAAATATTGCTTAATGTATATATATATATACACTGTATATATATTGTATATGAATGCACGGCTGGCAACGATTGACAATTCTTAAAGAATATCTTATAAATATAATATTATTGGATTAATATTATCTAATATATAATGTTATTGTTTGTCTTTCCTTTTTTTATTAATTGGACGGTTAGCCTGCAAGCGGAAAGAGGAACAGATAGTTGTGGCCAAATCGCCGACGGCGCCGAAGAAGCCTCGACTTGTCTTTACGGATCTACAGCGCCGTACCCTTCAGGCCATCTTCAAGGAGACGAAACGGCCGTCGAAAGAGATGCAAATCACTATTTCACAGCAATTGGGTCTCGAGTTGAGTACAGTCGGCAACTTCTTCATGAATGCCCGCAGACGTAGTCAAGACAAGTGGTTGGACGACGTACTCGACGGGTCTATGTCTCCGGCGTCCACAACATCTTCATCTCACAAGGGTTAGCACAGACACACATATTATCTATTTTTGACAAATATAACAAAACATATATCATATTAATATATATATATATATATATAGTATATATTTAATATAATATACTTATAACTAGTTTTTTTAAATATGAATAAAAAACGTCATCAAAAATAATTATTTTATATAAAATATATTATTTCTAATGAATGAGTGAAATCAATATTAAAACTGATTTTTTTTATAATTTCAGATCTCATTTGAATAACACAATTGTGATCCAATTTTTGATGAATAAATCACTAATCATTATAATAAATCACAATTTCATTCATTAGTAGTCAAATATACTCAACAATTAAAGCAGTCGTCATATTAAATCATCCAATAATAATAAAAATAATTATTATTATATTATTAATAAATTTACTAAAACTTTATTAATTGCAATGTACTTAAAGACATCGTTATATTAACAAAAATAATGTGATCTGTATTTGACTTTATGGATGGCTTTAAGACATTTATTATTAACAATTAGATAATGTTATGCCTCGATATCAACACCATATAAAAGAAAACTATAATATACGACAACAACTCTTACAACACCATCAATAATAACAACAACAACGACAACAACAACTACTACTACAACAACAACAACAACAACAAAAAACCTCTTAAAATAATAAGTTAATATTAATAATATTGAAATAAGCTTATGAATAAGCAATTTATTGTATCAATATATAGATGTATAGATATATTTTAATTATTATATATATATATATATATAGATATAAGAATGAAGTAAAGCTCAATTACTAATATATATATTATAAATATGTATAAAGTAAGAGATAAATTTATAATTTGGCGCTCAATAATCCTCATTAAAAACATTATATCCCATCATAGCATACATATATTATTGAATAAGTTTATAAATATATATAATTGTGTATAGTAGTTTTCACATAAAAATTATATCACTTATATATTTAAAAAATAATAATATCGTTTTGAGACACAACATTCAGTTATATTTTGATTTTTTTTGTGAATTTCTATCGAAAAAAATATCACTTGTTTTCTGATAAAATTAGACCAAAAAAATAACGATTGATTCATAAGCTTATTGTGTTTTATTAATATAAATATAAGATACTGTATAAAACACTTGTAAATCTTGAATCACTTATACAATGAATCTCCTGTACGACACAATCGAGCTTTTTGTTCATAAAAGCAATTTAATATAAAAAACTAATTAACAGTTATCTTCAATTAGTTTTTATTTTAAACTATTATTATTATCTTTATTATTATTAGTAGTAGTAGTATTTAACAAATTCTAGTCCTATACCAATACATACCAACAATTGTTTAATTGATAATTTTTAACAATTATATTACTTATCAAATATTATACATTCCTTATAATTACAAATAAGATTAATATATTCTTATTATTTTACTTATTTGTTATGTAATTTAATTATTTGTATTTATTTAAATTAATATATTTATTTATTAATATAGTTTAATTTTTTATGAATATAATATATAAATTAATTTATATTTTAATTGTTCTTAAAATTATACATATATATAATTTGTTTTTTTCTAAATATCATTATATTTTGTATTATTTAGTTAAACATAATTATATTTATTTTAAATCATAATTATTATAGTGATATAATAAATATTTTGTGCAATTAGTATCATTTGAAGATAACATAACTGTTAAAATTGTTTAAAGACTTGCCGCTAAAACTTAATATTAAAAATTTTAAAAACACAATAAAAATTATTGAAAAAACAACAAATTGTCGTAAAAACATTATTAAACCTATAAACCAATTGGACAAATATATAAACAAAATTTAATCTAAAAGCAAAAGGGAATAATTGCAATATAAGAATAAATTAAAAAAACATTTAATATAAGAGTATTTTATAAACTATAGAGTGTTGCGTGACATTTGCTTATAATAAAAAAATATATAGTGATAAATACTTTAAGACAAAATAACTTATATAAAACATAAAGTATATATAATGTATACATATTGTATATTATACATATGTTAAGATCAGAAATAAAAGTCAATTAAATAAATTGAAATACATATTATGTGAACAAAACAAAAATAATAATTTTGAATAAGTTTTTAAAAGAAAAACTTGTTATTATATACAGGTATATATAATTTGTAATTATTTATATTCATATAATTATGTTATAAAAGTGTGAATTGTATTTCACAGACTCTACTAATATACTAATAAAATCGGGCTAATAATAATAATAATAATAATAATAATAATAATAATAATAATAATAATAATAATAATAATAATAATAAACTAGAAATTATATTGTGAATGAATAGTGAATTTACTGAACAAACAAAACAAAAATGTGTTTTAAAAAATAACTAAATCATTTTGTTAAAAATATAAAAACCATATACATTACTTGATAAATATAATGTAAATTATATAAATATATTATATGTACAAAAAAAATATTGTACTCTTAGATAAAAAAAAGAGTGGCACTTCATTGAACACACAATTACTTAAAGCAATATATTTGTAGTTTTTGACAAAAAAAAAACAATTACATTATATTATATTAAACTGACCCCTAATCACATGAAAGTATTATTATTAATATAATATAATTAATTAAGTTTTAGTATACTGTAAAATTACAGCAAAATTTTGAATCATAATTTTTAGTTTAATGCTAATTTTTTTTAATAAAAAATGCTTAATTTTATGTTTTTTAATTATTAGTAAAAATATAGATAAAAATGAATTATTTTTATCGCCAGAAATATGTCAAATCTGTTTCAATCAATTAACTGATTCTCAGGTTTTAAGGTTTGGTATGTAAATGATGTTAAATAATAATTATTTATAATTTAATCAAATTTATAATTTATATAATAAGTAATTTTAGGCCACTTTTGAGTCAGTAATCAAACAATCATATGAAAAGTAATGCTCACAACATTTACAGAGTATATAAATATTTATAGATATATATGTTATCATTAATTCAAGTTTTTGAGGGATCAGATATTGACAAATATCTGGCGATTGACAATACCATTAAAATACATATATTTTTCTTATCTAGTCTTTGATTGTGTTATTATAATAAAAATTAATTTTGTTTATTCATATAATTATTTAATTCATTAACAATTTAATACAGATATTTTAGATGAAACAAAAATAATTGTTGTTTATATAAATATATAATATAAATATATTTAATTATTAAAAATGATTATAGATACAAATTACCGTATTATAATTTTCACTATAATTCAATTTTTTATTGATAAAACAGATGCTCTTAAAATTATATAATAAAAAAATTATAGAAAGAAAGAAAACAAATAAATCATATTAGAAACATGTTATGCAAACATTTATAATTGATATATAAATATAAATTATATGAGCATTAGATAATATATAAAAATTAATATTATTTCAATATATTTATATATTTTGAAAGCCATAATCTGAATTAAAAAGACAAAAAATCTGTTATAAAAATTGGCATTAAATTAATTGTAAATATTGTATACTGTAAAATGTATTAATATATAACAAAACAAAAATACTGTGTTTTAGATATAAAATAAATTTGCATTAAAAAGATTTTATTTAAAAAAATAACTAATTTGATTATTTTATTTTATTGTCTAATAGTTTACTACAAGTATGTATCAAATAAAGAGGAATAAATAAAATTTTGATTATTCAAAAAGTATTAGAGATATTTTGAGAAAATAAAGTTTAAAATAATATTAAATAATTAGGATTTATAAAACTAAAATTTACTAATTGACACCTCCTTTAATATTAAGGAGGTGGAAACAAGTTTCAAAAATACATGCAAAAATAATCAAAAAATTTCTTAACTAATGCTATTAAGGAGTGATTTAAATACACATTCCTTGCACTATACTATAGTCACTAATAAAACTTAAAATTTTCAATTCAATTAATTTCAAATACAATTTCAATTAAAAAATATATCCAGGCCAGATTATTGTAGAAATCAATTTTTTCGAAATTTTATGCAAATAAAATGTAAACATAATAACCTGTATTTTTATTGTTAAGGATGTGTCATATATTAAATTTTAGATTCATAAACTCTAAATATCACTTATTATTTTAAGTTTATTTTGCTTAAAATATTTCTAATACTTTTCGAGTAATTAAAAGATTTATTTATTCCGCCTTATGTTAAACACGGTATTAGTTAAGTGCAAATCAATTCTTTAAAATTAAAATAAATTTTTATTTAATTAATAATTATATTTATTTTGATAAATACTGTAAGTATATTGTTTTGATTTTATTTCAAGTATATAAATAAAATAAAAATATAATTAAATTTATTGCAAATATAAATATTTTATTAAATCATTAACATTTATTTCATAATTAACAAATAAATATTGTAAAGTTATATTTAAAACTAATTAAAATTGAAATATAAGATTTATTATGTAAATACTTATTGATAATAAAAATATATTTTATTTTGTTTGTATTTTTAGCAATAGATTAATATCACTTTAATTATTTCTTATATTATATTAATTAAATTTAATTAAAGTATAAACGTATACATAGAATGTATTTTAAAGAATATTAAAGCAATTTTATGATATGCTATGATTAACAATAAAACTCTTATTATTATTATTAAATATTATTTAACCAATTATAAAGTTTTTTTATTTTGAGGTTTATTTCATTAATTTATGAAATTTATAAAATCTTTAATTTTAAAAAATCATGATAAATATTTTAACTAAAATCTTAATCATATTAATAATTTTTAAATTATTATAAAGCAAAAATATTTTTATTACCATTTGATAAAATTGAAACACAATCAATTCAAAATATAAATTAGTATTTTTTTTATAAATTCTCTATATAAACAACACTTATATGTTATAAAATAATATTTATAAGAATTTTTAAAATAATATCAATAATTTATCGAATAATAATATATAATAAAATATTAATTATATTATAATTCATAAACATTATGAAATCGGTAATAAAATTGATGATGAATTAAGATTTCTATTAAAAATATAAACATTTTGATTATTATGTTGAATGGTAATAAATAAAGTAATTAATTTACAATACAATAAAATATAAAATATTTCCATAAAGCAGCTTGTACAATTGTAAATAAAATATATACAATTATATAATTAAAATCCAAATGACTTATAAATATTTAATTAATTTTAACAAATCATTAACATTATAACATTTATAATATGACCAAGATACTGTACATTCAAATTAATTTTCTACAGTACTGTGTAGTTGTTAAACAAAACTATTATAGCACTTACACTGACATCTATTGTTTATAATATAATATTTGTTATACATTTAATATGTTATTTAAATATACAAATAATAGATGTCAGATATTGTTACTATATTAACATTTAAATACAATTTAAATATACTGTAGTTTAAATAATTAAAAACTTTAAAATATTATTATAATTTTATAAATAGACACAATACACAAGTTTTTAGATTATTTAACTATCATTTTTATATCAATTTATTGTTAATAATGCTTTGTGTTTTTATATACTTAAATATAAATATTATCTATAAATAACAAAATAAATAATATGTTATTTTATTTCAAAAGAATTTAATAACTATAATATTACTAAAAATAAATATTGTATTTAATGTCTAAATAGTAATTTAAATTAACAACAATATATATATATATATATATATATATATATATATATATAGCAGTCATAATATAGAAAGTATACTGCATTATAATGTATTCAAAATAATTTTAGCTAATAGTTTAAATGTTTTTAAAAATGTCACTCAAAATTGAAATTTATTTATACAATAAATTGGTTTCGATTTTTGTAAAAATTTTTCAATTTTGATTGCTTTTCTTTATTTATAAAACTTTATACTAACAAAATTATATTTGTTAATATTGTTAGTCAAAAGCTAAAAATAACTTTTTTAATTAAATAATATTTTAAAAGGATATTTAATTAAATTGTGATAATGATGCAAAAATTGTAGTTATTATAAATATAAAAATAAAATAAAATAACTCAATTAAAATAAACTAGCTTTTATATTGCTATACATAATTTACATTGATATAAATTTACAGAGATTCAGTAATATAATATATAATATTTATATATAAACAATAAAATATCAATATATACTTTGTAAATATATAAGTGCTAAAATTTAAATTTACTAATTAACACTTATTGTATATTTATGTTAAATAAATCACATAATATACTGCATTATAATGAATCAATTAGTCGACAATAATGATTAAATAAAATATACGAATGCATTGATTGCACACATTGTGTATGAATTGTAAATAAAATAAAAATATCTTTATATACAATAAGTGCCGTACGATAGAGCACTGTGTGGTCTAAAAGATAACAAATATGTTAGCCGTTTGTGGATTGAATGAATGCCACTGATATAGGTATCAATTGGCTGAACACAAAACGATACAAACAATGTCTAAAACATTTATTTTTAAAGCAATATCGGAATTGAGAGATAAGAGGAATTGATTTTTTTAAAGTTATATTATTTGCTGACTATTTGGTACTTATGATGGAAGAGGTAATAGAGGTAATGACTAAATAGACAGACATATAGACATATAAAGAGAAAAGACATAACAAGTGCCACAAATTTTGAGTTAATGCCTGCGGTTTGACTTTAGAGCCGATGTTTCCGACAAAGAAATACTTGAATACAATTGACTACAATTTGTGTGTATATACTGTACTGTATATACAGTATATGGTCTCTCATTTGTATATATCTATTATATTTAAATGTATTGTTTGCATACCTGTATAACAAACACTCGCCAATAATTTTTGAGTGAATAGTCAACTGAAGAGTAAACTGCAGTCAAACATCACATTAGTTAATACCTCTCAATCTATGAATCTTTTTCAGTGATTCAAAGTAGTGATGTTTTTCAGTTGTAAGAGATCTGTTGGGATCCGTTTTGTTTGAATTGCAAAAAGCATTTTTATATTACATATATTATATTAACAACTGTTTGGTCTTTCAATGTGTTCAATGAGGCACTCCATCCAATCCGAGAGGCTGTTTGCTTAAGGAATCAATATTTTAATGCCTTTACCAGTACGTGGTGTGTGGGCCGACACCATCACTACCATCACTGGGCTATAAACAAGCATTTACTCGTCAAACAGTTACTCCTCCTATTCCTAAAGTCTCTCTCTCTCTCTCTCTCTCTCTCTCTCTCTCTCTCTCTCTCTCTCTCTCTCTTTCTTTCTCTCTTAAACACACAAAATATATCTCTTTCTAAATATTATACATGTCTTCCCTCTCTATCTCTAGTGATATATCCTTATCTCTGACTCATTCATCGCACTGTTCATCACATATATGTGTCGTCTCTGATGCGATATCCTATAAACCAAGTTTTATAACCAATTTTTATGACTTAACCCTCACTACCAATTGTTGCACTTCCACTCAAACTATCAATTCCGGCGATTACTTACCAATTCATAAACAGTTGTCTATTGGTATTAACAAACAAGCACTTCATTCACAAAATTATTGCCGCAAACAATGAATGACTGGATGTAGTGTCGATGCAAAGACTAATTAATGGTCACAATAGTGGTCCGGCATCGGTACTGCACTATCACCCGTTTAATGTGTCTGTCAGTCATCAGACAAATATCATATCACCGCCAATAAGTACAACAATGTCTCAACATTCGCCTCCCATCTCAGGTCGTAATCACTCGAGAAATACTGGGTCCGGTTCTTCCAATGGATCAGCCAATGGACAAACAGCGAGACGACCAAAGTGTGCCCGTTGTCGCAATCACGGTATGATCTCATGGCTTAAAGGCCACAAAAGGCACTGTCGATTCCGAGATTGCACCTGTGCTAAATGCAACCTAATTGCAGAACGTCAACGTATTATGGCTGCACAGGTATGTCAAATGGCATATAATGCAAATTCATTTGATACATACAATGTCTCTGCAAAGGTTGCCCTTAAAAGACAACAAGCGGCCGAAGACGCCATTGCAATAGGTCTTCGAGCAGTGGCTACTGGAGCACCAGTGAACACTTATCTACCTCCCGGTCCTATATTTGGAATACAAGTGACAGAACCTCTTAGAGACAGTTCCGACAATTTATTAAAAACAGATAATACTAATACCAACAGTGAATCCGGAGATTTTGATGCAAACGATAGTCAAAGCTCTTCAGATGACATCAATAGCAATGATAACATCAACTCAAGACATGTTGACATTGATATAACAGGTAAGACCTCAACGTTTCTTATAAAAATGTAAAAATGTATCACAATTTTTCATTTTAAATAATATGCAATTTTAAGTTTATAATTTATAATTTAGTATATCATATAATACAGTATTATTTGTTTATAAATCTAAAATCAGTGCTAACTATACCAGTGCTGTATTAACGAAGCGCTGGTTAATAGAATACAGTGTGAGGTATCAAAAAAGCAAACACAGTATTTATATATATATTGAACATATAGCCAAAGGCACTGTTAGTCCATATTTTTTTTCTCTCTCTCCCCTAATCTAATTATTAGCAAAATATATTTATAGAAAAAAGTGTAAAAATACTAAACCAATGTTTTGTGGATAGTCTCACACAAATCAATTAATGAATGTATAAAATTTTATGTCTTATTAGAAAACAATGAAGTATTGTATAGAATATATCAATTTCATAGTACTATAAATCAAATTGAATTGATTTATATATAAACTTACAAAAAAAACTAAAAGAAATCATTAATAATAAAATGTTTTTGTTTGTATAGTAAACTCTCATTCATCACAACACCAGAACATTGATGAACAACAGCTAAAAAGTGATGAAACAAAAGGCCAAATGACGCCTACTATAGGACAGACATTTAGTACTGTAATACCTCAACAATCGGTTATAACTGATAGTAAACCATCGGAACAGTCGGTAGATAATACAAATACCGACTCATTGACAGTCAACCATCAGTCGGATATCAAACAAATACAAAATAAAATACTCAAAAACAATACAACTAAATATGCTATTCGACGACACGCCATACCTTCACCTCCAATCCCAACTACCGGTGCGATGACACCCGAATTCGGTAATAATATTCCGGCTGACTTCAGACCGGGAAGACTCAGTTCGCTGGACGTAATCGCTCGCATATTTCCAAATCAGAAGCGATCGGTACTTGATTTAGTACTTCAAGGCTGTAATGGCGATGTTGTCAAAGCCATTGAGCACTTCCTTTCGATAAACGATGCGATGATTTTGCATTCAAACCATCCAAATAGTGGTCACAATTATTCGTCAGCATTTGCCGAAAGTCAGCAAAGACGACGTGAATTAGAGACTAATATAAGTCCTATTTTAGGCTCAATTAAGTCAGCCTTTACGCCATTAAATTCTGGTATCAGTTTATCGGCAACTTCGCCATTGTTTGCATCGACACGAAACCCATCACTGGGTCCGCCACCTCCACCCATATTTTCCAATATGTTTTCACACTCACCTTCAACTCCATACCACCGAGACTTCGGTACTTCCCCGTCGATCGCGCCCTACCCTAATGCGGCTGCAATACATTATTTGTTTCATCCAAACAATGCGTTTTCCAGTGGGCCGACCACCGGTGTCTGTCCATCTGGATGTACGCAATGCACTAATTCGGTGAGCAATGCGGCCGCAGTTATGTTGCAAAGTGGTCGCGGGGCTGACAGTCCAAACTCTGTGTCGGCATTTAAAGAGGTTCGCACACAAGTATCGCACGAAACAGCTGTAGACCTGTCGACTGAAGCCAGTTCTTGGAGGAGCAGTCCTTCCAGCAGAGGAAGTAAGTGTACCGATTGACTCATTAACTCACTGTCCATCGAGTTTACATCAAAATCAAACCATTATATTACAGCATAAGACTATTAATGATAATATTTGTAAATATTTCACTCATTAATTTTGTTTATTATTAAACAGTACTGTATTTTTCATATCATTATTTGTAATAATTATTTGTTTGAATTTAAGTTGTTTTTCTACAAATGTGCAGAATTTCAATATTATTGTAGAGTTTTTTTCATATATTGTAAACCATTAAATCTATGCTAACTGTTAGTAAACGCAAGCTTTTTAGACGTACAATAAATGTATAAAAGTTTAATTAAAAGTAAAAAATTACTATTTGATAATAACTTATAATATTGATATAATAATAATATAAAAATAAATACTGATGTAATTTTTCGTGAATAATCTGTATTGTAATAAATATATATTATATTTATGAGAATTTGCTTAATAAATGTTAGATAATATATTATTTCATTATAAGTCAAATGTTATTTCAAATAAGTTTACCAAATATTATAGTTTGGGTTTTAATCCGGAAAAGAGTTATATTGATGTTCTCTAAATAGTATACATTAAATAGTATTTACTATAACTTAATATCTATATATGTATTAAATATAATGTTTATATATTTGATGCATTGGGTTGTATCTGAAGGCCAATAAAAGCTGATACTAAGCAAAGATTGGTGTCTAACACAACATGAGATCCCAATTTTGTGCTGAAATTGGATACAAATCGACAGTCAATGTTGGCGATGACGAGTAGACTAAAGATTTATACTGTATATGTACTATACATATATATACTGTACTTTATATAAACTTTATATATATATATTGACAGTTGTGACTGAATGGCATCCGCCTCGACCTGACCAGCGAAACCCTGGGCTTACACACAGATCCATACATATACTGTACTACCAGTGCTGTCATATACCACACATAATACTACAGTATGTTAACTACATTGTTGTGCTAAATGTGTGTCTTGTTTCGACTCTTAATGCTATTTACTCTCTCACTGTAAATGTTGACATTTAAGGACTTACTGCTAAAATAACCACACAATATGTGTACCAAATATATAGATATATAGATGCAGTGTATGTATTAAATCACATGAAAAGCAATGGTATCCTAACTATAGATATTGTGTTACATTGTTTTTCTTTGACAAATGTGAGATATATTATAAATCGGTTGAAAACACATTTTAATATTGCTTTATTTTGTCAATTGTTAGATAATTAAAAACTTAACATTTCAAACATCAAAATATTTATTATACACTATATGTACTGTACTATACATGTGTACATACTTACGGCATTAAGTTTATCTCTTACTTAAAAATACAACATTAATATTATATAAGTTGTAAGTCTGTCACTCTATAAATACAAATAAAAACATTGAATAATAATAATAATAATCATTTGACAATAATCTATGACATAGTTTATAATCTTCTAAAATAAAATGATTTTTTAATATCAATACTAAACTTTACATTTTGTTAACATTATTTAAACTCTAAAATACATACAAATTTAATGGAAACATACAAAACCTTGCTTTACATCTAACAGTGCTTTCCTTGAAATATGAAAAAAGATATTAAATAAAAATAAGAGATATGTTAGGGAAGGCATCCAACAAAAACATTACATCAAAAATTCAAATAGAAATAAGATTCAGAAGACTGTAAAGAAATTGTTGAGAAAAGCATTTGTTAAGTGAATATATAATAATATATTGCATATGAATGGCATATGTGTTTGTATCACATTTCTATTGTACTAAAATACATATACATATCTATAAATGTATTTATATAAATATAATGTAAAATACACGCTAATGGATGCTTCAAAATAGTTAGGCATATAAACTAATAATAATAATAATATACGGTTTATAACAGATGTTTGCAAACTTGTGTATTGAGGAGAGCGAGAGAGAGAGAAAAAAAGCAATCATCAGATTATTAAATTGATATGCATTTCACTGTTTGTCTAAATAAAGTTTGCTTTAAAAGCAACTAAAAGTCTAACAAAAATATACAGTCAATCACAACATATATATATATATATATATTTAATATATAATACATTATATCAACAAATTGAGTATAACTGGCACTAAATTTTCTGTCCATTCATAGGCAAATAAGCGCCTTGAGGTTGAATACCAATTGCACCGACATATAGTGGTCTAAAGTTAGACATTGTTAGACATAGAAGAGGGAACCACATCTAACACAATGTAGGACAGGCTGTCACTCAATTTGACATGTGTTGGAGGAATAACCCGTTTCCACTCAATTAGTTTTGATGCCATTACACGCCTAAATGCTTGAACTCTTTTTTTATTAACAAACAAGATATACACTATCATAGCAAACAGTTTCCTATCTTTACTGTACACTAATGAAAATTGGCTTAAAGTTTGCAAACAAATCATTACTAATTTTTGCTAAATTCTAAAGATTTAAATCAATACACAAATTAGATGTGAAAGAGAGATAAATAACATAAAAATAAATTGTGTAACCAAATGATTGTTCATTTAATTTGATGTAACCTCACATTTAATACAGACATTTATTGACACAAATGCTACACACACTGTATTTAGTGATGAAGTACTGGCGTAACCACTTAATAATCAACGTTTATATACTCTAAATATGTATTTATTATATATTTATATATAAATGCAAACAGATAGTTTTAATGTATAATTCAATTATAAGCCATTGAATAAACTTAATTAAGTCAAATGAAAGACATATAACGTTAAATAATATGCAGTATATTGCAATTAAGCCATCAATAGTACTAACTATAATATTTAGTATAAATTATATGATTGTGTGTTTAGCTAATAATAAAATGTGTGTAAAGACATCATCGGCTTCTCATATATTGAAGAAAATAAGTTAAAAGAAAACCTTATGAGAGACTCCATTGAATGTGATGTATCGCTAGAGGTGTCGATGCATTTAACCACTTCACACATCAACACAATATTATATCTATAGATATAATAATAATAATACTGTATATAATAAAGTAAGAATTACATCAAACATTGCTTATATATATTTTATACATTACTAGGGTTGTATAAATACAATTTTTATTTTTAGTCAATATATATCAAATTATCAATATATTTAATGTATAATCAATAGTCTTATTCATAATAATTAAATTATTTTTATTTAAAAAATATATTCAACTAATTTTACAATCTATGTTGGAGCAAAAAACATGTATATTAGAAATATGTACAACAAAAACAATATATAAAATATTGATATACTGTATTTTTCATTAAAAAAATAAATCAATTTTTTGTTTAGATGAAAAAAATTCAAAAGTATTTTCTAAATAATAAATATATAGTTAAGTTGCATTAACTATAATTTTTTATGTAGTTTGTAAACTATATTATATTAATACATAAATGATCTGCACTATTGTACAATTATATAATACAGTATTATACAACCCTAATAATATATATATACAAAGAAACACTTAATCAAAAGTTAGATATTTATACTAATACTGTATATAAAGTATTATATAGGATAAGGAAGAGTATAGTTTTGAAGTGTTAGACTTTATCTATGTTTCTCTATGTATAACATGATTATCATGCGTTATGTTGTACTACATATGTCTATCCATATAATTGTGTAGTCTTTTGAAGACTGCTTTTAATCACTTTATTTCATACAAACCAACATCTCATAAATTTTCACAAATATTGTATAAATACAATCAAATATAAAAATACTCAATAATATTATTAAATAAATTGTTTGATCAATTTTATGGTTTCGGCAAAACTATACATTTTATTATAAATAAATATGTTTAGGCCTTAGGTTTTTAATACTATAAGACAATTATAGCTTCAATTCAATAAAATTATTTTTGTTGCTCTTGTAATGAATAAAATAATATTATGTGTCATATATTTATATGTTGTGATATATTGTTATAAAAGTATCACAAAAATATCTCTGATTGTGAAATACAATAACAATATTATAATATAAATTTATATAATGTTAGAAATAAATTTATACTACATATATGTGTACAGTATTTAGAAAGTATGTTATTATAGTTATGTCTTGAAAAATATTTCTCTCTCTCTCTCTCTCTCTCTCTCGAAATCTATTTATTTGACTCTATGTCAACAATAATCTGCACCACATCTATAATCACTAAAACTAGTGATCAACTGAGCCCTAACTTTATAACAAATACAATACCGGAGCCCATAATTCGATTAGCATTTACAGTATACAGTAGTGTATCAGCAACAACATCATCACCACAGTGTATATACAGTACAGTTGTATAAGTAACAGGACTGACACATATGCTCAGTCATAACAGTATGATATGGTATATACTGTATGTTATGATTGCTATCATCGCTTGAGACTGATTTGTAAGTGTTATTAAATAATTCTTTTGAAATATAAAAATACATATTATATTATATATGATATGATATAATAAAAATAAAGACAGAAATATACAATTTATATAACAAAATAAAAGACATTTTTGACAATAAAAAAGAAATTTCAGAACAAATATAAAATAACTTTTGGCAAGACTTTTATTTTTCTAGTGTGTAGTCGTGAAACAAATATCAATATTAGAAATAGCAATATTGTATAAATAAAATACAAAATATATTGAATTTAAACCTAAAGATATATTATATTTATATATATTATTGAATATTGAATATTATAAAGAATTGTCTAAAATTTTGACCAAAATTTGTTTTTTGAACAATTCAGTCTTAAAGATGAAATACAACGGTCGATATAAATATGACAAATAGTGTATTATTATATATCATATATACACACATATATAACAACAATCCATTGATCGGATGCTAATTTGATATACTTGTAAACTGAGAGTAACTCCCGGTTTACTCTCTTCTATGGCTATATTATAGTTTAGTTGAATTGGATGCAGATTTATAAGAGTCATTCTCTTACATACTAAATATACATTATAACAGTGTGTGTAAGTGTTAAGTTGAGGCATCGGTTAGTATGAATGATATGTGTGGTTAACTTTATAACAGTTTATAACAATATATACAGTATGTGGTGTTGGTATGTATGTATGTATTGGTCTCTCATGAGACCAACGAAACGAAACTGAGAGCTAAACGAATCAATGAGAGAGAAAAATCACTACACTTTTACTATCAATGATAGACTTTCTCTATCTGTGTATAAAATTTTTTAGGAATATATTGCCAGAAATTGTGTGATCAAACACTTCATGAATAATAAGTGTTTTGCTCTCACTTCTCTCTCTCTCTCTCTCTCTCTCTCTCTCTCTCTCTCTCTCTCTCTCTCTCTCTCTCTCTCTCTCTCTCTTTCACTCTTTATATATATATACAGTATATATTGTATAATATAGTATATCTCAATTGCAATGTATTGCCATTCAATTAAATGAATACCGATTCCTTCTGGCGACAGACCCGGTGCTCATGTATTCCTATCACTGAAACCAAAATAATCAAATGCAAGGCTTTTTATGCCGCACCAGAGGTTATCATCAACCGAAACATAACCAATCTTTTAGAGTATAGATTTGTTGCTGTTTTGCATATTTTTTTGGGTACGCTATTTGTTGTTATTGTTGTTAGTTATTGCTTTATAAATCAATCACGAAATATTTTTGGTTATAAATCAAATAAAAATACACGAAAAAATTATTACTTATAAATATTTGTTGTTGATTTTATCAATAAACAAATTTTTTTCCCAAAAATTATCTTAAACATAATATAGACAGTAAATTATACACATTGTTATACAGTACTATATATCGTATATAACGACAATTTATTGCTTATGTGTTATCAGTTATGGAAATGACTTAAAAACTTACGATATTATTATAGTTTAAAATGTTTATTATATCTATAATATTCTGAAGACACTTAAAGAGTATAGAAATGCATAAAAAAATCATTTCAATAACTAATAGAGCAGTGATTTGAATATAAAAATGTTTTTAGATTCATAAAATATAGAAATTTGAATATTTTAAATATTTTTCAATATAAATCAACAACAAAAAAGTATTTAAATAATAAGTTATTTAAAATTCTTTCATTTATTCAATGCATTTAAAGATATTAAAGCCTATATAAACTATAATGTGTTCAAAAAATAGCATTTATAAATACTTAGTATAATGTTAATTTTTAAAATTATTTTAAATGATCTAACTTTTGCAACTTAACGTTATTATATCTAATTAAAAAAATTAACAAATGATAAAAAATAAACAATAAGTTTTTATATTTAAATGATATCTTATATATTTTTAAATAAAAGATTTAATACTATAAACAATATAAAATATTAAACTTATGGTATCTTAGTAGACAATAACATTTAATATTAATTTATTTATGTATGTAAATATGATAATATAATATTTATGATAATAATAATTGTCAAATAAACTATATTAATGCATTTACATTACATATTAATTTCTAAATAACAATTCTATAAAAGTTATAATCAAATAATTATATCTAAAATAATTTTAAGAATATCTATAATATTATAACTATAGATATATTGTTTGTATAGTATAATAAATAAAATAATAATTGAAAAAATAATAATGATTAATTACATTAATATTAATATTATATTCTTGATAATTTATATAATTATTAATTTACTAAAAATTATTTTAATTATCAATATCTAAAATACTTATATCTCAATTACAGAATAATACCGTTTTATATCAGTAATACCAATGTATTTATGAAAATATAATATGTAGTGATAGACATCTATTGTCTATAAGTTTAAATAACTTTCCTTTTATAACATTCATCTTAATATTAGATGATTGCATAATAGATGATATAATTTAATACTTTATTAATTTTCAAAAGATATTTTTAAACAATTATTATTTTATATTAATTACTAATAATAAAAAATCTAAGAAATAACATAAGTAATATTTTAAATTCTTTAAATAAATAAAAGTAATTAATATAATAGTTAAAATCTATATGTGAATTGTTATATTTTATTAAATATCTCCAAAAATAAAAATTGAGATACACTTTGCGAGTATTTTATTATTTGAAAAAAATATTATTTATTAATTAATCAACAAGGGCAAGCAATTTTTTAAGTGTATTATCAATAATAAACCAATAAATGGTTTTATTTTTTATTATTATTTCACACATTTAGAAAAATTTAGCAAAATTATAATTTATCTTTTATTAACTTAAGTGAAACATCGTAGCATTAAAAACGTAATTTTATTATTTAATAACATTATATGATTTGTGAGAACTGGTATTTAAGTCCTCAAACAAAAAAAACAAAAAAAAATATTAAATAAATATAAAGTGAGAAAATATTTATTAACTAGTTTTGTATTTGTCTTATTAAAGATGTGATTATATTTATAGTATTGTCATATAATTAAAAGATTTTTATTATTACTAATTTCAATACTTTATAAATTTATGTCTACAATAATATACAGTATTATTTGCTTATAATTGTGGTCATCATTGATATAAATAATTAGACGTTTAAATAACAAACAAATTTATTTATTAATACTCATTGTATTATTTTGTTAGCAAAATGCTTATACGAGATATAAAATTTGTTAAATATGTAAAATTAAATGACTTTTTAAACATACAGTATATATAAATGATTGTTTAATCTAATAAAATAATTTGTATGTCTATTTAAGAAACATTATATAGTATATCATGTTATAATTCATTTAATTATTGAAAAATAAAATAATAATAATAATAATTGTTTATATAGTTAGGCACTCGTAATGTAAACATTGAAAAAATATTTTTAACTAAAACTTTCTCTCTAATAGTATTTTAACGGTAAAACAAAAATAAAAGTTAATAATTTAGTTTTGAATTTGTTATTTACTGGTAATACATAAATACAATTAATGATCATTTAATCAATTATACAAAACAACAATATACAGACATTTGTTACTAACAAATTAAATAGACTATTATTAATTTATTAAAAATAAATCAATAATTAAATAAAACTTATTTAATGTCTAACTTTCAATATATTGTTGAATATAATTTGAGTGCTTTAAAAATAATACAGTATTTGATTTTATATAATAAATAATATTTGTATTTATGACGTTAGGGGTCAACACTTTAGCTTATTTTTAAAACATTAAGTTTATTATTAATTATTAGTTTGTAAATTATAGTCCATTTAAATTAATTATTAATATTTTATTTGTTAATTAAAAAAATAATATATATTAACTTCACTAATTAGTTTAATTTATTTATTTATTTTGAATAAAACAATTATTTCATAATTGTGACTATATTAACAAAAATTATTAGTAATGTTAATAAAAATCTAAGATAATGTATACTCTACTGTATAATAAATATACTATTTAGTAACTAATTAACTGTATTATAGCATTAATTTATAAATAGGATCAATAAATAGATAAAACTTATAATTATTAATGTTTGTAGTCATATATTAATATTATAGATAAATAGATAAAAAATGAAATATAATTAATTTAATTAAACAATAACTCAATTAGCACATTTAAGCATCAAAAAATGTTTAAATGACTAAATTTAACATTATATTGTTAAATAATTTATAATCACTAAAATTGTTAACAATAATAATAATGAATAATTAAAAAACTTATAAATATTTGCAAAAGAATTTCTTTATAAATCACTTGAAAGGATAAACTTATTTGTTATCCAAAGTGATAATTATCAGCAAAATATTGACATAAACTTTAAGCAAAATTCCAAACAATATATAGTAGTATTAAAAAACTATATAATATATTAATATAACTAATATTGTAGTATAAACTCTATAGACTATAAAATAAAGTATTGCTCTTAAAGTGTTCCAAAAACAGGTATTTATTGTTATTTTTATTTATTAATAGATATATTGTTAATAATTATTATTTATTTAATATACTAATAAATATTTATCGAAACATTGTTAATAATAGACTAAATTGTTGTTGATATTTGAGAACAGGTATGTCTAGTTGATTGTGTACTCATAGAGTGTATTCATAGCCTTGTTTATGATTGACAAACAAACAAGAGTTGGATGAGATGTGGATGAAAGCCAACAGATGATGACATAAGAGATAATAGATATGACTCTCACTAAACATATACATCATGTGTGAGGAAAGTCTGATATATTGGGCAACGAATAGCAAATAGAGTATTAAAAGTATACAATAAATAGATACTAGAGTTTAGATAGTTGTGTGAGATATGGGAACAGACACTCTCCTATTGATCTGTTTTACAGAGTAACCAATGATATTCCTGTATTAGCCGTATAGACATCGATGGCTTAGACGGGATTGGCTGCGCATCACTGGTCGATGACTGTGGCTATCGATGTGTTTGTGCCATAAAATACACGTGCAGTCAATGTTATCATTGCATTTGATGAACAATTGACGGCCAAACCTGTATGTTATTAATTAGCACTTATAGCTAACACTATTGAGTGTTTCAATTATATCTAACTGTGCTTTAAGGTCATGAACTTTTCAAGTGTTTCCTCACTACCAAACGATCACTCCATCACTAGTTTGTCCGCCGATTTGTCCGCACGTAATCCCTATTCAACTATTGACTCATCGCCGCCACCGGTCAGTGGACGGTCAACATCATCGCCACAGCCGATAGCCAATGCTTTTCTAATGAGATCAGCGGCAGAAAGATATCAGCGCACACCTAAATGTGCCCGGTGCCGAAATCATGGGGTCGTTTCAGCTTTAAAAGTAAATTATTTCATTTATTATAATAACTTTTATATTTTTATATTTTATTTTATCTATTTTATATAATAATCCCAGTATTGCATTATAAATAAATAACTCAATTTACAGTTCACTTATAGAATAATTTTATCAACATTTTTATTTTATTTTATTTAATAAGAAAATTTATACATGTATAAAAAAATTTTAGATTTAAAATTTATCAGTTTAAATAAAATCATAATTTTTGAATTTGAAATTCAATTGATAGTCTATATAATAAAGGGTTTGCACAAGTAGTACAATTTCGGAGCCCAAGAGTTACAAATGTTTTATATTGTTTTTATAATTTTCATTATTTAATAGATTAATCGTTTATCCAAAAAATAATTATAATATAAATAATACTATAATTAAATAAGCAATTAATATTAAATTTAAAATTAGAATGTTTTTTAAAAATTAAAAAAAAATTTATTTTATACTATTGATGATAATATACTGTATAACCGATTAATAATAGCAATATAAAAGTTATCAAAAGCTTATAAAAATAAATAAAAATATCAATAATAGGGACATAAACGGTATTGTCGTTGGAAAGATTGTTCGTGTGCTAAATGTACATTAATTGCTGAAAGACAAAGAGTTATGGCAGCACAGGTAGCTCTTAGGAGGCAACAGGTATGACAATCCTATAATCTGTTTAATATAATATAATTTTATTACATATATATATATATATATATATATATAATAAATAAATTTAATAATAAATAAAGGCACAGGAAGAAAATGAGGCGCGAGAGCTAAGTGTGTTGTATGGGTGTCACGAGGGACTGTTAGCTATGCACAGGGCTGGATTCACATTTTCAGCTGCTATGTCTCAAATCATTCATGTGAGTAGTAATCACTTTCACTATTTAATAGTCATTTAAACCACTTTTAAATATACGATCTGAACCTCTAATTTTCAGACCAACAACAAACCGGGATTGTCTTCAACCGACACACAGGAAAGGCCCACATCTGAGTGCTCTTCAGCTTCAGGCGAACCAAACGGTAGCTCTAAATATGCTATTAATAATGACAAGTCTTCGCCAGTGGTCATGGATTTAACAGATAATCAGCACTCGACTAAAGATCAAATCAATACATCCGAAACAGGTTTTTATTTATTTATTATTGAATATATTAGGAAATTATTTCCCAAAGATTATCACATGAAATATTTATTTCTAAGTAAAAGTATTATATATTATCTATGTGTATAAGTACTGTAGATTTGATTATTATTTATTATAAATATTTTGTCAAAAATTTAATGCATAAAAATAATTTTTTTTTTGACAATTATGAAAGTCATCGACAGGTTTACAAAATAATAAAGTCTTAAAATAAGATTTCATTTGTTGTATGAAAAGTCTAGTCAATGGTGTGTCTGAATTGACACGTAATGAAAGGCACTGGCATTGAGTCCATTATTCAATAGACCATTCAATTTGTTGGTCGCTTTAAAGTGGATTAATTTGTAACTTTCTAGTTTGACATTCAGTTTCACATTTATATATAAGTTTACCATAAAAAAAGTTAAAGCTTTTTAGTATAAACTCCCAGTGCTATAGGGAATGGGAGATGAAATACACTTCTTGTGTGTGTGTGTGTGTGTGTGTGTGTGTGAGAGAGAGAGAGAGAGAGAGAGAGAGAGAGCTATAGCTATAGCAGCTGCTGTCTCATCCCATATAAAGATTTAGTTGTCAAAAAACTGTCATAATTGGAAAGTACTGTTAAAAAATAATAGTTTTGTATAAGAAGTTTGAGGGCATGTCATCATTTTTGGTGGCATTTGGATAAAATATTTGGCAAAACTTTCAATTTTTACCTTTATATATATATATACAGTATATATAGTCATAGAAATGGTATGTACTGTACTGTATAAGTGTGTTGATGGGTCCGGGAGTTGAATAAATTGAAATATTTGATAGATTATTTGGTGACAACAAAGTGTGTACTAAAAGAGCACTCTCTAAGTGAGGACAAGTAGTTTAATGAAAGCATCTTATAGTAAGTGTATGGCCTCTCACTGTTTGTTAAGAGAGAGAGAGAAAAAAAAGTTGAGTTCATTTTAAAGTTAGTCAAAACTATTTGTGTGTTGTATTGCCAGTACTACAGGACAGGACTACTTACCCTGTCTGACAATACCTCACTCACTCTATGCCTATTGAATATATCAATAGATTAGCCCCTCGTTTATTATATTCAATATTATATACTGTTATTTGAATGTACACATTATATCAGCTGCGACTTTACTGTATTAATATTATTACTACTACTACTAGTTATATACAGTATATATACAGTAGTTTTACACAAAACACAACTACTTATCAAAGTTTATAATTTCAAAAAAACTCTTACCATATTTAAGCACTGGAAGAGAGCACTGGGAGAGGCAGAGAGAGAGAGAGAGAGAGAGAGAGAGAGAGAGAGAGAGACTCCTGTCCTTTCTTTAACATATATAACATATACATTGTTTAAATAGTGAAAAAACTTTTTTATTCAGTCAGTCACTCATTTGAATAGATTTGTTGAAAGCAAAGACAGTTAGAAGTATGCAATTTGATGGCTAGTGTATAGACTGTCCATACAAAACACTATTACAAATCACCATTGATTCACATCACGGTAGGTCTGAGCCACTGTTCACTAGCATATCCCAGAGCCATAAGCTATTGTCTCTTATCTTTGAATTTTGTTATTATATTTTATATACTTTAACTGACAAATAAGATATTACTGTTTATTATTATTATTATTTATAACATGTTTTTGTGGCATTCATTTGACCATAAAAAGAGAATATCGTTATTGAAAAGTTAGTTCAGGAGAGAGAATATTACAGAATTCATAATTCAATAAAATATTGAAATAATAATAATAACAGTAATAATAGTTTACATCAAAATAAGACATCACTTGTTTGGTGATAATGTGTGACATTTAATCTAAATTAAACAAAGCATATAAACTATTTTTGCTTACAAGTAGTTTGGACTTCACTAACAAGTTTCAAATATCTATCAAACTATTCAATTATTATTATTATATTATATAAATATATGTATGCTTTGGGTTTGAGATTCATCTTTGCTTTACAAAAGTATAGCTTTTCTTCAGATGTTATCAATGAATGGCATTTGAGTTGAGGCATAAAAAGGTCAATAACTAACAAATTGAAAAGCAATTGAATACTTTTCTTAATATTATTATTATTATTGTATTAAAAAATTTTATACATTAACTTTACGGTATATAGAAATTAAATAGACAACAAATTTAATAAAAAATTATAACTTTTTCTTTATGATGGGCCATTAAATGTCAACAAAAACAAAATTATTATTAAATTTTTATTAATTGTCAAAATGAAAAGATCAAATTGAATGAATTATATATATTTTTTATACAGTAATGATAATCAATAGAAAAACTATTTTTATGTGAAAATATTTTCTTATATATAATAGTAAATTATATAATAAGCAATCCTTAGATCTAAATATTTGGATCATTTTTATTACATATAACTTCTATATATATTTATAAATATATATAATATTATAGAAATAACTCCTATAACATAACTGCTATAACATTTAGAATAAAAGTTATAGCAGTTATAAAAATTACGATAAAAACCCTATAAAAGATAGAAATAAAGTATATAAGCATTTCATATAATGCAAACAATATTGTAGTCTATTCTCTATTGTTGTCTCTTATATACAATATATTCTCAGTTCAAAACAGTATATGTGTGTTATGTGTGACACACAAAACAAAATATAATTTAATGGTAAATATCATAAATGATAGATAGATAGGAATTTCAATGCTTACTTATTGATAGTCTCTCTCTCTCTCTCTCTCTCTCTCTCTCTCTCTCTCTCTCTCTCTCTCTCTCTCTCTCTCTAACTTTTAAATGATAGACTGACTATAAGTTATAGGAAAAGATTTAGTGAGCCATCGCTTACCGTTTATGAACACATTTTTGGAAAGTTTTTCTTCAAAAGGACACACAAAAGATGTGACTTAATATTATATATCAAATATATATTTATATATAAAAACACTTTATTATATATATATAATTTTCTGACAAATTCTCTCTTTAGTCTCATTCCTCGTAATAATATATTATCTTACAGTAAACAAGTATAAACTGGTATATAATATTTGATAATAATAATAGAGTGTATATAACTTACTGTAAATACAGTGGTTATGGGAGTCAAACAAAATTAACATATATTAATATCAAAGCTGTGATAAATTAAAGCAAAAATTTAATATATTGTCAACAATGATAGCCATACCTCACAACTATCCCTCTTTATTGTAAAGTTGCCATTCAATGTTATAAATATTTTTGTGAATCATTTAATAGTTGGAAAGGAATTCAAATATTGTGAATATCTTTTAAAATGAATAATTTTTACTACTATTTGCATATGAAATGATAATTTATTTTCATTATTAAGTGGACTCACCAAACATACACATCATTAGGAGTATATGAAAAGTTAAGCCACATTTTACTCTCATTCTCCCTGTTTTTCAATATATTGAATATTAAATTTATAATTTGTATTTCAATACATCAATGAATAATAAATTCCTGAAATGATTAAATGAAAAGTCAATTTTTACAAAACTCTCTCTCTCTCTCTCTCTCTCTCTCTCTCTCTCTCTCTCTCTCGACTTGTCTAATGAATCATAACTAAAACTATAAAAAAATTTGCCAAATAATAGATTACTTTTATCAATACTATTACTATTTTCTACTACTTTTCAAAATTAAAATTACTGTTCATTTTTTATTATATGCCAAATAATTTGATGAAATTGGGAATATATTATTTTATACACAATACTTGTCTATCAATATTTGTTTGAATAAAAAATTTATTTGACGTATAAATTATAACAAAAACAAGATATTAAAATGACAGAAACTTAATTATATTATAACAGTATATATATGTATATATATTGAACAATAAGTTATACATATAACTCTATATATTAATAGCATCACCGATAAAGTTTATATAACAAACTTTTATGACAATTATTGCTATCATTACTTTAAGCAGTGGTCAGGAGGAGAGAGAGAGAGAGAGAGAGAGATAGGAGATTATTGATACAGTAGTCGAGCACTAATAAAATATGAGATCACTTAATATACCCGTATTTAATATATTCAGTTACAATAGCATTTGGTTAGACAAACATTCAACTTTTTATTGAAATATATAGTTGAATAGTTATGCGAAAAAGTTATTTATAGGTATATATAGTCTCCATATAAATAGTCTCCAGTTTATTATTGATAGAATAACTGGTATTTAGAAAAATGTTATTATTATGTGATAGTATTGGAAAAGAGAGGACAGTCGTCACTGTTTGTGACATTAATTACAATTGAAATAAGACAGACCTCGAGAGCATATACACTGTAATACATTATACAGTACTTTATATACAAAATTAAACAATGTATTCAATAACTGATTATTAATAACATTGTTTATTGCATATGCAGTTAAAAAAAAGTCTGCTTTTGTCACACAATTGAATGTCTGACTAATATGATTGGCTACTTATCATGAAAATCACAAATTGATATCAAATTAATTCAATTTTTATTTTATATCCGCATATTTCTTGTGACACCAAAAGGCTGGTCCAAAGATAAAAGCGAAACTATTGAGGAAAATATTGCCGTCAATAGCGATGAGTCTAATGATACGGAAGACTCGGATGAGTTTGGAGTAGCCAGTGATGAGACAGACATTACTACACATAACGACAAAGTGGAGACACAATCATCTGATGAAGAGCTCAGTCGCGACACTAACAAACACGTGCAAAGAAGTGGCAAATTAAGAGCTAATAAAACATTGAAAAATCATTCAAAACCACAACCAATTGAAATATTACTAAAAGTCTTTCCACACATCAAGACATCAATTTTGATGAATGCACTCAAAGAAAGCGGAGACGATGTCCTTAAAACTATTGAACAGTTAGTCACCAGTGCAAGGGATGTCCAAACCAATGGTCAACAAAGAAATGCCAGTAAATTATGCAATGATATGATCTCCGATCATAAAGTCAATCATAATGTCGATTCACAACACATTTCTCTGATAAATCATAAGCACAACGAAAGTACGGCAAAAGATTTGTCACCAAAAAGTAAAGTCTCACAAATGACTTCCCAATCGACAAGTGTATCACTGCATCCCTATCAACAACCATTCCTATCGATGCTGACAAATATGTCCAGCAATACGGCTGGTATACCGCCACCACTTGTAAGTTCGTTGGTCACCAGTGCCGGTGCAGTATCTCCGCGAACATCATCGGCCACAGGTCTGGGTGGTCAGTATTCACAGGCGTCGACTACCAATCTGACATCAGCACTGCCTCGAGGCCTGTTTGGTGCGGTTGGCTCTCCTTATGCCAGTCTATTTCCAGTGTTTCCAACGGCATCCACTAATCTTAACTTTAGTTTATTTAGCGGCACAGCGGGCAATACAACACACAATAACTGTTCGCCAACAACAGCTCCCTTTCCATTAGGCAACGATGGTATGCCATTAGATCACTTGATGTCATTAAAGCGCAATTCAAACCAACTTCACAATGAAAGCGATTGGTTTCGTGAAGACACCAAAAGAATTTCTTCTTCAAATGCATTGAATGTTTCAATGGATAAGAAAGCAAAGTCTGATTATATTAACGACTAAAATGGATAAATGTTTTCATGTCTATCAACACAATGTATACATTTTACAGTATTTAACTATATCTTAATGTCAAATACAATAGATTATTGTTACCATTTCTCTTACACTAAAAAATCATATATTTCTATGATTTAAAATTTTAAGCGAATAATAGGAAATTACTAAATGTTAACTAAATATATTTAATGAAAATTATTCATTAATTTTATGAATAAAGCATTAATATATTTAGTGTTTTAAACATTTAGAAAACATATAGAATTTAAAGTAAAACTTTATGTTAAAATCTTCTTATGCTAGTATAGTACCCAAAAATATATATTAAAAATTAGATTATTTTTTCTTTATTATTGGTTTAATTGTATATTTACACAATGATGTGGAGTAAATTTTTATTTTTATTCTTAATTCAAAACAAAACGAAATTTAATTAAATATTTTGAGATAAATTTGAAATAATTTGGGAACTTTATAAATGCAAAATTGTAGATATAAGACATTATTAATCAATTTAATCATTACATGTCTCTAATAATTATCTTTTTGTTGTTGTAATATATTATTATTTTAAATTTTATTAATTTTTGTCATCATTATTTAAATTATTATGTATAAATTATAATCAACCATTATTATTACTGTATTATTATTATAATCAATTATTATTTGTAAAAATATTTGTTGAATTAATAAATAAAATATGATACACATACTTAAAATAATTTTGTGTATATTTTTATTTTAATACTATTTTTTTCTCTCGCACTTTGTGTATATATTTGTGATAACAATAGTTAATCTAATTTATTGATCGAAATGATTATATGAATGATTTTTTTATATAACATTTGAATTGCCATAATTGCATAGAATTATATGTTATAAAAATAACTATTATTTTCATGTTGTTATTATAAATAAAGTTTATTTCAAAATTTAATACAATTTTTTTGTGTTGAATTTTTAAATAAATTCACTGAATCTATTGTCGATTTTTTTTAACAAATCATTTGTCAACTATAATAATAATAGTAAAAATAATAATAATGTTTAGAGTGTTTAAAGCTATAATTTATTTGGTGTTAAGTGTAGATCCCGTCAATACAATAATTTTAGGCCATTTGTGTTAGGAAATAGTGGTAACTCTTTGTATAATATTTTCAATAACTTCCAGTATTTGTACATTGAATTGACTGACAGTTAGCTCATGACTAAGTAATCCTTTTAACAAATAAAAGATGTGTTAAAATGTAATCCAATGCCGTGAAAGTGATACCTCATATATCACACCTGGATATTAAACCACGACTTATTCTAAGCACTATATATTATATATATACTGTATATCAAACCTTACTATCAGTTTCAGACTATTTTAATTTCATGAAAGAGTTGAGTAGAAATTTGTAAGTGAAACGTAAAACTTTGTTAAACATCAAACATTTGTACAATTGATATATTGTTAACTATAGTATAGCTAACATAGATATCACAAACACATTATGTTTAACAATTGATTTGCAAAACGGGTGAACTCTCTCTCTCTCTCTCTCTCTCTCTCTCTCTCTCTCTCTCTCTCTCTCTCTCTCTCTCTCTCTCTCTCTCTCTCTCTCTCTCTCTCTCTCTCTGATCAACAAAAGTAGTTATAAATCTAAAACTTTTATTATTGGTATTTAACTCAATCCAATAGGAATTGTATTTTATATTTACAATCATTGATGTATTTAAGTTTAACCATAGAATAAATTTCTATTTTTGTGTGCTTTTATCAAATTTGTTTTATTTTTTGTGTATTCATACATTTTTACTCTGGTATTCAACTAAATAGCTCTTCATATATATATATATATATATATATATATATATATATATACAATAAGAGATAAAGATATAAAAAATATACTCCTAATTATCGATAAATTTAGACTATTTATTACATGTGAACAGTTTGTTAAATGCCTTTCCTTGAATGCCGACTCTCCGAATCATATGTCGATGATTGTCCTATCAATTGCACCTGAGATTGGGGCTCAATATATCGATTACAATGTGTTCAATGGTACGGCACAACCAGATTAAGGCTAATCTTATTATATATATCTTTTCTACTTTAAAATTAAGGCATACAATGGGATGAACCTATGGATTCAATGAGGGAACAACTATATATGTATGTATTCAATATACTGAAGGGGTGACACCAAACCAATTGTTAAAAGTACTACTTATTTGAATAGATTTTGCAATTTTTTGTTGCTTTTCATTGTATTATCAAAATAGTCGAGATTTACTCGCAAATTGTATTTCAGTTTATGGCACACACTATATACTGTATAGTAAAATATATGTTCAGTCAATTCAATATGTAAAGGAAGGTATCGTCAAAACAGCGTATTTACTGTTTGTACTGAATATGTGTTATTTAAGACATATAGACAGTATGTATAACACTGCATAAGTATTGTATTTTAAAAAGGTATGTCTATTCTTAATATACTTTATAAATAAATTTATAACAATTTCTAACCACTGGTCATTGGTCTTATAAATAAAAATATTTTGACAAACATAATTGTATACCTGTCCACTGGCAATATTAACTATAATTTGACAAATGGGATAAAAATACAACTATATTATAACTTTAAATATAATAAAATTTGGGAACTGTTTAGTAGTATACTATACATACAAATTTTTTAACAATAATAATTCGCATACCCATTATATTATACAATACCCCAATGTATAACTTTATTATTTAAAATAAAAAATAAAGCCTTTAGGGCTTGATTTACAAAATATCTATAGTTTTCAAGTATTTTTCAAACAAATAAAAGGTGTTTGAAATACCTGTTGAGTTGTCAAAACTACAATATATGGACCCAGTATTGCACACATGTACCTCATTGGGCATCACTTATGTAAGCAATCGGATGATTAGCCTAATCCAATGTTGCGTATAAATCTATTTAAAACTAACTCAATAAATATAGTTTTGTACACGTTTTATATCTGAACAAAATTTCTTTAAAAAATCAAATAATATATTTTATTGTATGCATCTATCAATAGTTAATACAATAATATTGTGTATATGTTTTACGGCTCATTCAATCAATGAGAGAGTATTTATATAACTATTTATATATTTAAATAAAAAAAAACTTACTTAAAGGAAGTCTTTTCTCTATATTTATTAGCGACCACTGAGTACGAGCACCGGTCGATCACATCGATGAGTGCTCTCCTTCTTACTCTCTCTCTCTCTCTCTCTCTCTCTCTCTCTCTCTCATTCACTAACTCTCCCTTTACCACAATATTTTAGCAGGGTCATATTTCATAAAATCTACAAAATAACACAGTTGTATGTGTGTGTTGGCTAAGTAGCCCCGTATTAATAGGTGAGAATGTGTGACACAAAAAATGGACTCAAAAGTAATGTTTGTTAAACATTAAACTCAATATACGGTCACAGACTATACATTTGTAATAATAAAAAACACATTCAGTATATAAATATTATGTATATATAAATAGTTTATATATAGAGTAGTTATTCATAAACTTCATTGTATTCACTGTTTCTCATAAATGTAAACCTTCTGAGAGAGTGATTTGATTCCCAGAAAAATATTTATTATTACTATTACTTTAAGCGTATAAATGATTTCATATTTTCTGCTTTGATTCAAAAAAACATTGTGTAAGTAATGTAAATATTTAAACAAATGGTCATAATTTTTTGTGTTAGTTTAACTTAAGTTACATAACGATAGAAACTTTTATAAATAATATTTACATACAAAAATTATACATATAGCTAAAACACATAAATATCTTACTTTTTATAGTTAATATTTTATACTGCTTTAAAATTTATATAAATTATCTATATTTTATATGTCATTATGAATTTTGCAAACATTATTTTGAATTTTAATATATTTAATAAATTTTTATTACTCCAAAAACACATTATTATCATATTCTTTATAAATTATATTTATACTTAAAATTTTAATAAAATATTCAAATTATTTGCATACATAACAATCATTTTCTTAATAAAAATAAATAATATAAAAATTGAAATGATTGACATTAACTACATTATATAGATGTGATATTATAAAATATAAAACGCTTGACATTCAAATTTTATTAGTTTTGGCTCTATTTTAATCATTTTTAAAAAACTTCACTTTGCTATCATTTATAAAATTATTGTCTGCAATATTATAACAGACTAAATGTCTGTAATATTAATATGCTATCACTTATGTAAAGTCATATTTTGTGACTGACTGAGTGAGGAATAATAATAATAATAAAGTATATAACAATTGATGGTTGTTTATTGAAAATAATAATATTTATATTATTATAAATATTAATAATAATAATAATAATAATAATATAAGCGACTGAGTTTTTATATGTAAAAAACAAGTCATCATTCACACACACCAATCATATAAATATACAAACAATATAATAATAATATTAATATTGAATATTTTGTGCTCATATATTTGGTGCACAAAATTGAATGTCTTAAACAATATTATATATTAAGTATTATTGCATATAATATAATATAATAGTTTTTCAGTATAAGAAAAGCTGTATTTACTCTTACTTTACAATATTTTGCATACATATTATCAGTCATTTATCAAACTATAATATATTCCTATTTTTCGGTAATATTTTTATACAATATTTTGTTGAAGCAATCATTTATTATTATAAGTTATATACGATTTAATATGGTTTATATACAGTACAGTTGTTATCACTTTTAGAGTACTGTATACTAATATCAAACGTGTGTGTTTGTGTGTGTGTGTGTGTGTGTGTGTGTGTGTGTGTGTGTGTGTGTGTGTGTGTGTGTGTGTGTGTGTGTGTGTGTGTGTGTGTGTGTGTGTGTGTGTGTGTGTGTGTGGAGTCATAAAAAACTTAGCAAGTAAAATAGTTTAATATAATATTTTTAGTACAATTCTCATATACATTATATATATATATATATTGGTTGGGTGGTCGTGTATTTATGGGTATTATGGATGAGACATACAATTGGATATAACATATATAAAATATATTTATTTGACAATACATGAGAAATAAGTTTCAATAAAATGTAGATCAAAACAGTGTGTTTGTGACACAACAACACTTGAAAATAGGAAAGGAACTGTTAATATATTCGGCACATAAGCACTGGTATCTCATAGCACTGGCATCACATAGCATCGGCATTTGATAACAGTGTGTTTTCTCGATGACACTCAGCCTAGTAATGGAGCATTTATTCAATGACAGTTTAGTCAAACAAACATACAATAAGATACCGGTGCCAAATAATAATAACTATTTATACAGTATATACAATTATACAATAATACTAATAATAATAACATTTAAATTAATTGAAAAGCTATTCAATTGTATAAGGACTCAACACTTTAGAAAATATAACGAAATAAATTATTTGTAATTACTTTTTTATAATTTTAAAAAGCAATACTTCAAACTAATTGCTTAAAATGTGTTTATTTATATTAAATATTGGAAATATATTTTTTTAAAACAAACACTAAATAAATAATAAGAATATTAATATTTATTTAACTTCAATATTAATATACAGTATATGCATATTTTTTGTTAAATTACAATATAATACTAATTATAATATATTTGTATAAATAAATAAATTATAACAATGTAGTACAGTATTAAAAGATAAGTTTTATTAAATTGTTAAACAAAACGTTAATTTATAGAAAGTGATAAAAGTTAAAATATTGTCATTAATTTGATGTCAAAATGAGTTTTAATATCTTTGACTCAACAATAAAGTATTGTATAAAAGAATATAATAATAAAAAATACAATAAGTTTTAAATAGTGTACAAAATATTATGATCGTTGGTGTAGTGTATATAAAAATTTGTTGTATAAATTTTATATATATCTATAAATGTATAGAATTAACGTCAGGTGCAGATCATATCATTGATTAGCACATGAATTAAATGTAATTTTCCGCGACTTTGATTCTCTATCCTTACCAATAATATTAAATATTATATTATAAAAATCATATTTTTGCACATATATTATATATGGTATGCCGTGAATTATATACGGCTGTCACTAACCGGCCACAGACATTCATAAATTGAAAGTGAGACCCAATGTGTGTGTGTGAGAGAGAGAGAGAGAGAGAGAGAGAGAGAGAGAAAGAAAGAAAGAAAGAGAGAGAGAGAATTACATAATGCTTTTGTAGTTTTGATTTTTCAGATTTTGTTAATACAGTTTTGTATTGTATTTAACAGTTAAACACTACAATCAGTCAAATAGAGAATACTTTACTTAACATCCAATAAACACAACATTATAAATGTCTCTACAGTTTAATGCATTCAATTAATGGTCTCTTTATTAATGTCATTACAATGGTATGTATTTATAATATATAAATATATATTTGGAAACCCAATATTTATAATAATATAAATGTGTAAAAAAATAAGTGAATTGCAGTTCAAATCATTTGAGGCAAAGTATATTAAAAGTTTTTGTGTTATTGTCAACAAAAGTGCTTTAATTTTAATAGCAATATGAGAGTAAAATTGTCGACTTTTTTAGTCAATAAATAGTGATTTGAAAATATAAAGTGTTATTTCGTTTTTTGTATATTTAAATATAGTTTTTAACACTTAATTCACTGTCCAAATGGATGGATGAATCAAATACAATGGCAATTCAATACAGTATATCAATACTTGCCATCACATGGATCGCACTGTTTGCTAAAAGTGCCGGAGAAAAGCTCACAAATTTGATATATAGTCTGTACCCATAAATGCGTACAATATGTATATATTTTAAGCAAACCATTAGCATAATGCATAACATGGGACACAGGGAGGCATATGATAGGCACACGCTTTTTATATTACACACACTATTGAGGAGTGAGGGCTTATAATACAAAAACATTTTTTTCTAAAAGCCATTAATGTTTTAAAATATATATATATATATATATATATATAACATATACAAAACTACAAATGATTATGGTACAAATATTATAATATATATATTTACCAATTTTAAGTTAGTGTAATAATAAGTAATTTTTATATATACTGTATATAAAATAACTTAATTTACACTAAAAGCTGAACGTCTAGTCTTGAGTCTAACGTAATTTGAAAAAATTGTAAACAAATATATATATATATTTATCCAATATTTAATTTACAAATATATATATTATATCGTAATATTACTAATATTGAATTTGTCATTAAAAAAAATCCTAATTTCAATTCATCAAAATATTTAAAAAATACCACTTTTACTGTATAATCTAGTTTTTTGGTCGTTTTTTATTATGATTATCACTATACTCTATTTTTTTTATAAAATTATACAATACAATAAAGTGATATAAATATTCATAATCTGTAGAAAAATTTTAAATATTTTTGACATATAATTGATTGATTGTCATCTAAATTTTTATAAAAAAATAAAGTAAAAAATTTTTATACAAAAAGTTATGCAAAAATATATTTTGGTAGAGTATAATACTAAAATATTTATATATAATAGTTTCAAGTAAAACAAGGTTCAAAAGGGATACTCAATTAGGCCCAGCGGGATATACAAAGTGCACAAATATGTATTAGAGAATCAGTTTACATATTTGTCCCCAAAGGCTAACAACAAAAAACACAAACAATTGTCAATCAATTTGCAAATCAAGTGTTGGATAACTATTTTTTGGGTAGAATTATGTAAAATACATCTAAAATCTATACATATTGTGTGATATTATATGATATTTAAACTCCTTCTCCATATGTGTACCTCTTGTCCTAATTTTTTTTCCAATTGTTTGCCCGTTTGGCTCATATTTTGTATATTATGTATTGCATAACAAACATACTTTCCTTTGGGCTATCAGTTCATGTTTTATAAAAATCGAAATTTTTGTTTGAAATTTGATATTAAATTTAAATTCAAAATTTAAATCTTCTGTTACATGAACTGAATCTGTAGTTTATTAATAACAGTTCAATGATTATAAATTGACGACAGTATTGAAGCCCAGCTAATACTCAACTCGACATAACTGTGCTCTCACTTTACTATTGTGTTGTGTCTGTAGATTTTGAAATTTTTTATAAAATATTTTTTTGATAAAATTAACTCTTTTATAATACAAATTATATAAATATGAAAATCTTTTTGACTTATATTATATTATAAATTTATAATTACTTTTAATTATATATAAAATTAATATATTCTAAATATCATAACAATATTAATTAGCCTAATTATAAAGTTAAGTATTAAATTATATTTTTATAATAATTAATTAAATACGTGTGTCTTATTTTTTAAAAGTTATATTTAAAAATCTCTTAAATTGTGTAACATAAATATAATGTGTATAAATATAATATAATAGCAAACTTGTTGAACAGTTAATCTCCTTATGTATCAATAAGTAACTATTGAGACGACTGTTTCCAAAATTAGCCAAAATGTAATAACACTAAATCATTGCATTAGTCCAAACATTATGATACAAATATATAATAATCAATGTGATTAATGTGCTAAAAGTCAATAAATTAATATTATAAACAATAATATTAGCCAAGTAGTAACAAAATTATATTTAATATTTTTAGTTATAAGAGCGCGTACCGGTGCTATACTAAGGGTTGGCAAACTCATCAAAACGGGATAAAGAGTTATTAGGCCTATACTTATGAGGCATATTGTTATTAATGTTTCCGTCAATACTGTATATTCAGTGGTAATCATTTCGATCAATTAAAGTCTGGATTTCATAAAATTGGTTGCAAACAAACCGGTGGCCACAAAGCAAAAGGCAATTAGTGTTGCCCTTCCCAGTGGTAGACCCAACATAACTATAGTACCCCAACTCAGAGATGCTATTGTAAACATTATTATGACCGTAGATAATATAGACAGCAATCGGTGTTGAAGTTAAGCCACGACTACAGCCAAACCAATCATTGGATAGTCATCCCATCACTAGAGTAACTGTTTCTGAATTACCTTTGATGCAAACATTAACTAATTTATATTACTCTCAAAACTATTAAATAAAATATAATTTGTTTTAACAAATAAATGATTTTATCACTATTGTATAAATTGCTATCAATTGACTTGATTTGTATCTAAATTGTAAATAAATTTTAAATCTAAAGATGAAATGTTTTGTACAATAATTACATTTATAAGTAGTTGTGATATAATTGGATCGATTTGTTTGATAACTTTTAATTAAAATATTTTACACTTATTGTTCTTGTAGTCGACAGTGTTGTCATTGATGGCAATGATAATGGTTTGTCTCTCCAACACTTCCTTTTGGACTTCATATAACAAAATTAGTCGATCGTTTATATTAGATTAGGGAGAGATTTCCCCTAATTTTATTTTACTAAAAATTCCTGTTACTTGGGAATACAGAGGAACTTTATTTTCATGTGTTAACCTCTATTGAATCCTTACCCACACATTTCAATAGCGTGTCTTAAAATGCATGTATTTTGTGTTAATTTATATTAATCAATAAATTATTAAATGCCCATTCATTTTGCAATATTTCAATTAAATTTTATTGCTTATTAACTAAATTTTTAACAATTTTATTGGTATATTATTATAAATTATTTTGTATTTATTATCTAGTATATTATCTTTTAACAAAACTAAGAAATAAAGATTAATTTTATTATCAATTGATAAAATTGGATGAATTTTATTTGGAAACTTTCTTCCTTTAGAAAGTTGCCCGAACTCTAGCCTTTAAAAAGACTGCATAAATATATTAAAACATTTTTAGTTTTGAATTCTGTTATTTACTGTCCATACATACCATTACATTATATGACAAATATTTGGCACTTCAAGACTGGACACAATAATAATTTTTGCTTAACTTATATCTACTAATTGTATATAATATTTAAAAATTAATTAATTATTAGAAACATTAAAAATAAATATTATATGCACACAATTACTCTGAATTTTATATTCATATAATAGAATTTCTGTTATAACTAAATTAAAATAATTATAATCAGCAAAAATACAATTATGACAATCAATCGTTGATTTTAATAAACATATTTAATTGTCATTATATTTGATTTAAAATAAATTTGTTAAACATTCAAAAAAATACATAATTTTTTATCAATAAACATTGTCAACCCATATGTTTTGTCAATAAATACTTCATTTACTTATAATAATTAATTTTAAAAGCAGACAAAATTATTACTACAGTATTGTTAAATTGTGAATAAATGTGTTATTTAATATTCGTTAAAAATAAATAAATATATTGTAATGTTTGTAGTTATTTTAGTATCATTTTGGCTAATTTCCAATATCACCACAAATTCATCCATTATTTTTAATCATAACAATATAAATGGTAATTAAATTAATAATGTATTCATTTAATTAACAATTACTAAATCAATAATATTGTGTCATTACCTACAGCACCAAAACTATACCCCAAATCAGTCGGTTCACTGAAGACAATACCAACGATTTATGAATATCTTAACCAATTAACAATTCCTCGTTTGTTTAACTATGATATCTTCAAAAATGTCGATCAAATGGTTAACCACACAGAAGATCTTAAACAATGGTTTTGTACGACACTTAATATACATGATATAAGTGACAATTTATTTTCAGAGTAATTATGATAAAAAAAATTTTTTTTAGTTATATTTGTTATTTAATTTATTTAATGTATTGTATATTAGTTTTTTTAGATACTATTTAGATATCTTAAAGAATGCATTACATTATGTCAAATCAAATTCAATGTGTCTAATAAATTGTTTGGGTTATATGAATTTATTTTCATGTATTACAGCAGTTATGAGATGCACGGGTGGCTTATTTGTAATGTTGAACACATGGATCCCAGATATCGGTGTCTGTTTACCCGTATTGATATGTGCATCTAATTTAGCACAATCTCCTTGTATACAACAATCGGTTTATAATTTTTTAAATTCAATTTCTAATATGAATAACTATACTTTCTAAGTTAAAAATTTATAATTTATAGTTTTTAATTTTTAAAAAAAGTTAAAATGGCTGTTAAGTTACAAATTACATTTAAATATAATTTTTCTATTTTTTATTGACATTAAATATTAATTATTTTTAATATATTTTAATATATTTATTTGTTTATATGTATATTCAATGTAAATATTTTAATAATCAATGATTATCATTGCAAATAAAAGTGTAAAATAAATGGAAATTTTAAATAATTGAAAAATTTATTATTAGAAAAATACAAGGAAAGTCTAACAAAATAAGTAGACAATAATAAATAAAATTATGATTTTATTATTGATTGGTATACAGATGTATAAAAGTTAAATAACTTGTTTTCATTTAAATGTCCTTTAAATAAATATAGTTTAGTTTAAAATTACAATTACCGTAAATATATTAATGAATAATCGCATAATAATTGCGACAAATTATTAATAACTTTAAAAATATATTTATTTATTTTTTATAAAATTAAAAACATGATACATTGTCAATTCATTCTATTAAGTGTTATAATATGATTCTATAATAATTATTATAAATAATAATCTATAAATATGGACACATAATATAAAACTCTTAAAAACCAAAAAAAATTACCGGTAATAAAAAATAAAATTATTTAATGATTTTAAAAACAACAGTAAATAGATTTTATTGCTTTCAACTATCAATAAACTTAATAACATGATTATAACCTTAATATATAAAAAATATGATTAAAAATAATACATTACTGTATATCTTATATAAAATTTTTTAAAAATTTAAAATATCACTATCTTTGTTAAATTCTTATTAAAAATTTGAATTAAAAACAATTATTTAATACATATTTAGTCAAAAAAATGTCATTAACTGATTAAATACTTATTTCTCTTCACTAGAGATTCGCTTATAAGTTCTGTGGTATTTATCACTGACTGATGTCAAGAAAAAGGTACCGGTGCTCAAGTTGTCTGTTTGTCCAATTGGTTGATATGGCGCACTGTTGTGTGTCTTTTCCCGAAGATTCAGTGCCTCTTCAAATACTTTTGCTGACACTCTGTGGCGGCTTTTTAATCGGTCCGGTATATCGGACACCACTTTAAGCATCTTTGCCAGCGCTGAGTTCGGTGATGTGTCCGATGAGATTCGAGCGGAAAACATGGAAGCGGCCAAACCTGACCCGTAGGAGAATAAAAGCAGCTTTTTGTTCTTCAAACTGTCCAATGATTCACTATTAAATAAACAAATTGTTTTATAGAAGAAAACATAGAGAAATTAAGGTATTGATGAATACCTTAATAAAAATGAAGTCAAACAGGCATAGAGTGATGCCGTATACATGTTTCCGATAGTTCGCGGCAACATTAGACTCGGATCAGTCTTCTTCTGGAAGGTTGGCTTACTTAAGGTTAACAATAGCTTCTCGAGTTCGCGATCGCTGTAAGTGTCCTCGAGTTTGATATTTCTTTTCAATAAAAAAAATTTAAAATTAATACATATTTTTATCTATTATATTGTTTACAGTTTTACTTATAACGTTCCAACTGATTGTAGGTATCGTTGCACTGATTTTCTGAACTTTGCAGATAATTAAGCAAAACAAGTCGTGCGATTGACTTTTGCACGAGTTTACAGTAAGGCGCGTGAAATATGATGGCATCAAAGCTGTCGAGTGTAGTTCCTTGTAAATATTTGTTGGCTTTTTCAAAATATAGCTGAAAACACTTGTCCAGTGCCTGGAGGTAACACATATTAGATAGCGGGCCGTCCACTGTTGGGTACTCTGAACTTAGATCTGGCTTATAAAAGTCGTATACGTGTGCCATATATGTTGACCTAACCTTACGGTCAAATACAACGGCAGCGTCGGGACCGATAAGCATTGCAATAGCTCCACATCCACCTGTAAACCAGATATTTATAATTATCATTATTTCATATTGTGTTTGGCTATAGTCTTAATTATTTATTATATTTATGTATAATAAAAAATAGTGTATTTAAATTTTAATGCAAATTTTATTTTATTATTAATATATTATTTACAAACAAATTGATAAATACTAACAAAATTCAATCTAAAGCTATAATTTAAATAATTATATGTACTTTAGTTATTGAATATAAGTTGTTGTGTAGTCATTAAAACATCAATAATCAAATATTATAAATTTGACAAACAATCAAAAAATATATTTAAAAGTAGAAATTAAATTATGTAGAAACATGTTCAAGGTGATCAAGGTTAATTTGTCATGTAATGTAATGTACTTTCAATTTCTCTACTTTGATATAATAAAATATAACTCTAAAATGAATAGCGATTTAAATTTATTATAATATATTGTTTAGTCATCTAATTCATAAAGTAAAATGAGATGATTACTATTATTTAATTGTCAAATAAAATAAAACATAAAATAAAACTAATAAAAAGTTTAATCTTATTATTATTAAGAATTTTATAAAAATAATGTCAAATTATAAACATTTTAGTAAATTTTAATAATTAAAAAAATATAGTACTGTAGTAATTGTAATTTTATTATTGTATTTAAACATATCATTACAATCTCATATAAAGTATATATATATATATATATATATATATGAAAAGTTACAAACAATATTTTATTCAATTATATAAATATATAAACTATTCTTTTATTTCATTTTTTAAAACAATAAAAGACAAATCATAGTCATCGTTATTGGAAATTTATTTTAATGATATGTACGTAAAACAACAAAAATAAACTTTAATTATTTAGACATCACTTATTATTGCCCAAACACATGCATTTATGAGTGTTATGTTTGAGCGGCTATTTTCCCTAAACGGTATGCCATTTAAGTATCAAATTTATTTTCATTTTGTTAAAAATATATATATATATAATTAAATAAAATAATTTCATATTTTCCTGATACTAACACTTAATAGCAATATAAAAATAGTGACAATTGTGTGTCACAATTATGTTTTTTATAAATTAAATGCAAATGTATAGTATGTAAAAACAATTTCAAGTTCAAATTGAAGCCAGGTCTTTATTAACATAGCTCAGGTGTATCCATCAGTTTATAACTCATAAAAATATTTATTTATTTTTTTGGGTAAACTTAATGAATCAAGTTTTCGGTATAAATCTATTATCCAATACAAAGTTCAATCGACCGAATGTCCTGCGGGTCTATTGACTCATCACAAGAGTTTACAAAATCAAGTTTTTGCAAACATTTATCACAAATAGTCACATAAATGTCAAATGAATGTATATATACTGTATATTATGTTTGGGTTTTAAGTTTTGTAATATTTATTATATTTGTTGTATTTAATGCAATCAAAAATACGCTAATTGTAATAGTTTTTGTTTTATTTTTTTACTATTTGCATAATAAACACTTTACTAAATAGTAAAAAATAAGTTTTTTACCTTAATTAAATTTAGATAATACTGTATTATTATCAATAAAAGCAATATTTTTGTTATTAACTATTTCACTTTAGGGTTTAACCCATTGTATACAAATGTATTTGTTATTAAATACTAATTGTGGACTTTTTGAAATATGATTTAAAAATTAAATTGTAAAAATTTCATATAATAACTATAATAAATATCTATCAAATATATCTAATATATTAAATAAATAACTTAATATAATATTTTTAATGTAATGCTTTGAATTAATTAGTTGAATGATAAATTAATAAAAAAAATAATTGTTAATATTGATTTATTATTGATGATATGGATACGACAAAACTAATTTTAATTATATAAAGTTAATTAACTATTTTTTAATTAATAAAATGTGATAGATCAAATTCAAATAATACTTGAAGGTAAACCCAAATATACTGGTAATACTTAAGTGCCAATTATTTTAACAGATTATCATTTTTATAATATAGTATAAATATATAATAAATGTAACTATTATTATGGCTTGTATTTGTAAAAACCCAATTAATAACTTACGTCAATATACTGTTAGAGTATTACTGAATATGATTTGTCATTTGAATAATTTAATAAATCTTTTTAATCTAAATTTATAATAATATAATATATGATTATTCTTTGAATAATAAGTTAACTATCATAACTGTCTATAAATTACTAAATATTTATATTATAATTTATAAATATAAAATTACATATATTTTACAAATAACAATAAAAATAGCATTTTATAAACAATGAATATTCATCTACTTTCGCTCTCATTAATCTAATATTGAGTTTTCAAATGAAACAATTGCCAAAAATTGCTAACTTTTTTGTTGTTGTTGTTTATTTTTGACTTCAACTCAAACAATTATTTTAACTGTACTATCTATTTATTTACTTCAATTTATAACTTAATAAATATTTATAATTAATAATAACCTTACATTTTTTAAAACATAAAAACTAAAAATATATATATTTATATTTTTACTATATTTATATATAAAACCAATAACTAGCAATATATATATATATACTATACAACAATCTTAATAGTTAACTATTGGGTCGCAGCGTTGGCATTGCCAACTTTAACGCAATTTTCAATTATATGATATATAAAATATACAATATATACAGTATAAATACATAACATTTAACTATCAATATATACTTGAATTTATCATTATAAATATCAAATCTTCCTGTCTAAATAATTATATGTCTATTAATAGTATATATATTTTGTTGTAAATTAATTCAAAGTCTAAATATAGATACAAATGATTTATAAAATACATTTTTTTTTATTTTTATAAAAAAAAGTTTTGGCCACTAATTTATCGACAAACTTTTTTTTAAAACAAATTTTAAATTCAATATCTTATATATATATATATATATATAAAGATTCAAATGTGTTTCTAAATATACAAATATGTTATATATGCTTATTTCCTGTATCCATACCGGTTCACAATATACTGTATTATACGAGCCTATCGTCATAAGATATAATACTACTAAAAATTTACACAAATATATATGCATTTGATTATAATATGAATACATTTCAAAATTTAATTAAATCATTGTTTTATTATTTCTAAAAATCCCTAAATTACTGTTATTTCCAATTAAAATACTTTTAAATAAAATGTATTATTAAATAATTAAATTAAAATCTAAATTTATAGCACATTAGTTAATAAATAGTTAGAAATTTAGTAATAAATTTGATAAATACCTGTAGGTCTGGCCGGACCACTGGCATAGACTGCAATATCTGCGGCCACAACAATGGCATATCTTCCGTCCCAAGAGGACGACTCGATCCAATCCCAGGCCCGAAACAGGGCATCAGTTCCGCCATAACAGGCATTAGTGGCGTGAATGCCCTCAATATCTTGGTTTCCGCTTTCGGCAAACAGATCCATGAGTACAGTCTTGACACTCTTTGATTTATCGATTATGGTTTCGGTACCAATCATTAGAAACCCGATGTCTTTCGGTGAAATTGAATACTTGTCTAACAATGATTTGGTTACAGTCAGACATATCGAGTTAATGTCTTCTCTATCCGTACAGAAAGCCATCTGATTTTGTCCTAAACCGATGGTATATTTGCCATCACTGACACCATTGAACTTTTCGAGGTCTGTTTGATCGACAAACATGTTGGGGAAGTATATGTCAACGGCCAGTATGCCTACATTACTGGGCCAGTGAGACAACGACCCGTTTGGCATATGATTTACTGGCATTGCTTTTACCAATTGTTTTACAAATTTATTAATATATTAAAAGACAAATTCAATTAATTATTTAATAAGAGTTTCATATAATCTTTAAAAAAAAACAAATACTTTTCAAATATGTTTTTTTAATACATATTTTCAAACAAATATTTACAACTATTAATGAAATGTTATAATCACTGAATGATAGTGTCGTTCAATAGTTTGTCAAACAGTGAATACGTTTACAACACTGTTATTCAATGTATGAAACCATGCATTACTCACATATCATATAATACTCTAATACACTGTTATATACTCTACTAATAACACATACACTCCAATGTCACGCACTTTACATTAAAATTTTATTTATATTGAAACCACAACAACAACAACACCATAACAAGTGTATTATTGCATCAATTCATGCAATTTATTACAAGTTTTTTAATTAGATGTTAAATACATAAATAGAAATGTTAACTAAAATAGATTATCTTTAATTTACAAATTTTAATTAAATATATTTAGTTAAATATAAAATATTAATATATCTATAATAAAAATTATATAATTTTTTTCCAACTTTACTATAGTGTATTTCGGTTTACTATTAATAAATTAAATGAGATTTTTATTTGTTAGTTACTTATTAAAGTAATGCTAATTAATTAATTAATTAATATAATTAAATACATTTTTACTAATTTTTATTAAAATAATTATTATACTTGTGTTGCGCTTCAATATAAAACTTTGTTAATAACGTCGAGCACTGAAACAAATCAAATAAATGATTCATAAATAATGTTTGAAAACAAATGAGTGTTAATGACGTACTTTATGTATGTTAACTGATGGACACATTGTGTGATTGAATGCATTGAATGCACGCCTTATTTGTCGACAAAAGTATCGCAAAAAACTTGTTAAACACTTTGTGACCACAACTTTGTCCTCCGATATTGTCCACTGATTACCGAAAACTTTGTAAAAGATGGCACTTTCCGTACCAAAAGCTCCCGGTTTTCTTCAGATGCTCAAAGACGGCACCAAATACTTGTCGGGCATTGAAGAGGCCGTCATCCGCAACATCGAGGCCTGTACTGAGTTGTCAAACGCATTGAAGACCGGTTACGGACCTAAAGGACTGAATAAAATGATTATCAATCACTTAGAGAAACTGTTTGTGACCTCTGATGCGGCCACTGTTATCCGTGAGATGGAGGTCCAGCACCCGACGGCCAGAATGATAATACAAGCCTCACAGATGATGGAGCACGAGGTCTGTCCATAATTGTTGACCAGATTTTAGTTATTTGTTTTGTGATTATTAAGACATGTTTTTATTTCCTAAATGACACGAACTATTGATGAATAGGTTGGCGACGGAACTAATTTTATAGTGCTTTTCGCCGGCGCTCTACTGGAAAACGCCGAAGAATTGATTCGTATGGGTCTAAAGCCGACCGAAATTATTGATGGCTACGAAATAGCCGCTAATAAAGTGTTGGATGAATTGTTACCGAAATTGACTGTTCATGAAGTGAAAGAATTTAAGGATCTGAACGAAGTGTCAAAAGCTATCCGATCGTCGGTAATGTCCAAACAATACGGTAGTGAAGATTTTTTGACCAAATTGATTGCCGAGGCGTGTATTTCGGTTGGTGTTAATGACGTGGCTTTCAATGTCGATAATATCAGAATTTGTAAGATATTGGGTGCAGGAGTGGAAAAGTCAGAAGTGGTTCAGGGAATGGTCTTTAAAAAATTGGTATAATTATGATTGAAATTAGGATATATTGAATATTATATTATTGATTTAATTTTTTAAATTATTATTTAAGGTCGAGGGTGATATATCATTAGCTGAAAATGCTAAAATAGCCATCTATACGGGTGCAGTTGACACACAGGCCACTGAAACTAAAGGAACTGTACTTATTAAAAGTGCCGACGAATTGTTGAACTTTTCCAGAGGTGAAGAGAATCTATTGGAGGCACAGATTAAAGCCATTGCCGAGTCTGGCGCTAAAGTTGTAGTTTCTGGCGGAAAGTTTGGTGACTTAGCTCTTCATTATTGCAATAAATATAATTTATTAGCCGTTCGACTGAACTCGAAGTTTGATATCAGACGAGTGGCTAAAACTGTGAACGCAATACCTTTACCAAAGCTGACGGCACCCAATAAAGAGGAATTAGGATTTTGTGATAAAGTTTATATCGATGAAATTGGCGGAACTAATGTTGTGGTATTCGAGCAAAAGTCGAAAGAGTCACGAATTGCTACAATTGTTATCAGAGGATCGACTGATAATATAATGGACGACATTGAACGCTGCATTGATGACGGAATCAATACTTTTAAAGCATTAACAAGAGATGGGAGGTTAGTTGCTGGTGCCGGAGCTGTGGAAATGGAGTTGGCTCACCAGATAAGCCAATTTGCCGAAACATTGCCCGGACTCGAACAGTATTCTGTCGGAAAATTTGCTGATTCACTTCAGAGCCTTACCGTCGCTTTAGCTGACAATGCGGGCATCAAATCAACCGAATTGGTCGCATTGTTGCAGACGGCCCACGCAAATGGCAAAAGTAATACCGGCATCGATATCGAAAGCGATGTCGCGGCTACTATTGACTCAGTCAACGCCAACATTTATGATCTACAATTAGTTAAACATTGGGGCATAAAATACGCTACAAATGTGGCCAATACTATACTACAAGTCGATCAAATTATATGCGCCAAACCCGCCGGAGGACCGAAACCACCGAAACAAGGAGGAGATTGGGATCAAGATTAAGATATTTTACTCTATAATCACAATTAACATACTTTTTGTTACATTTTTTTTAAATATTATTTTTCAATATATACACCCGAAACCATATATATAGACTGCTATCGACTTACCGCTACTTTGAAAACACTCAATATTAGAACTAACAAAATAATTATCAATTCGTAACTTAATTTTTAATGAGTTAATAAAATTTAAATTATTGTTTTTAATCAATGAAAATGAAATTTTTTTTATTTATAATATAGTTTTAATGATAATTATAAATATAATTTACAAGTTTAAACGTGTTTAAGCTTTTCAAATGAGAAAAAACGTTTCATTATTCTTACAGTAAATCACAGCATTAATTAATTACAATATATTTGAATATTTGTCGATATATTGTAATAATATCTTTAAGTATTTAATAAATCTAGTTTAATAACAGTTCGCAAATTATATAACGATATGTTATAGATATTTATCCAATAGCTTTAAAATATTTTTAAAATAATTTACCAAACAATGTGTTTAATGTTAATTGTATAAAATTATTTGATATTTTTGAAAATAAATTGTGACTTAATTATTGATATCAAGTAATAATTGTAATAATAATATCATAATTATAATATGACTAAACAATGATACAAAAAAAAATATTGAAAAATAATTAAAATCGTGAACATATTAGAAATAATTATAAATTATATGCAAATATACTGGGATTGTAGTGTTCAAACAGATCTTAATTATATTAAATACAATTATTTAATATGTAATGATGTGATTAAACAAATAATTTTTATGACTGCACTTAAATATTTTTTTTGTATGTGGTTTAGATGTTACAATGGTTTTTAATTATATGATATATGCAAGTCTTTAAGTAAATACAATATAATTAGTGCAAACTCTTGAGTAAAATCAAAAAACTTGTTTCAAAAATATTTGTGAATATAATAATAATAAATTAATTATCATTGCATTTAAGCAAAATATAATCCATCTGATAAATTTGTGGGGTATTTATATGAATGACAAACATTTGTGTGTAAAAAGTTAATATACCGGTGTCTAAACATTTTTATACATCAATTATTCAACTATTAATTTACATTAAAGTTTAATTATATAAAATTTTATAATTAATATATATTTCCATAAATTAATAATTACATGAAATTATAATTATAAATAAATGTTACATTAATTTTTTGTTGGCTTCTCTTATGCCATTGATCTTACAATTTATAATATTTAAAAAAATTTATGAAATAAAAAATAAGTTTTGACATTAACTGTCACATTCTATTTATAAAATTAAGTATTATTTATAATATACACGGATATTGTGTTTGTAAAGTTAAAAGTTTTTAACTTAAAACTATAATTCAATAAATTAGATGTATTTGAAAAAAAATCCGGACAAACGTTTTGTTAGGACATTCATATAAATGACGATATCTGTCGTATCTCTCTTTATAAAACAATTATCATTTATTAGTGTTAAAATTGTTAACATTTACGATAAGCATAATTATTATATGATATGACATATACTGTTGATATCTTAGATATTTGTATTGTTGTGATGAGTGTGGAAGTCCTGATCAAAAGAATATTCAATCATTTATCAGTTTAGATACAATTCAATCATTAATTTTCATTATTTCTTAAAAGGAAACGAGTTGTTGAAAAAATTCATGTCTTGTCTTATTTAGGTATACTGTATATAATTTATAAGCTTTCACAACACTAGATCACATGTATTATCCCTTATATGACAAGTGGTGGCCATTAATTTTTTAACTTTTTTTCGTACATAACATACCCGTTCCTTTCAGACTAACACTCCTCCTAAATGTACTTTTGAAAAGAGAAAGAAAGAGAGAGAATGATGAGGATAACGACCCGAGGCTTCCACTTTGGGGCGATTGGCATAAAGCAGTTATACTATATTAACAATATTATATATATATTGATTATTATTAAGATTATTATTATTATTATAAATAATTGCCTCAATATTTATGAATAAAAATTTAAAACAATAATTTTTTTCGGTAATGATATAAAATGATCAGCAATTACAGGGAATGAATATAATAATCATTTGCAAATTCGTGATAAATCTTGTTTTTCGATAACAGTTTGATATGTATTTTCAAACATGATTTTCATATTATATTTTAAATTAAGTGACGATAAATAGTGAAAAAATAAAATTTTGTTCACATAAATAGTATTCATAGAAAAACATAAATTAAATCATTTTTTATATTAATTGTAATATAAGTTTAAATTAGAATTATTTGAGCCAATCTTGAATTAAATATAATAACTAAAAGATTATATATATTTGGGATCAAGTGTTTAAAATGGTTATATAATAGCTCATCATTAAGTGTCCGATTTATTAATATATTTCACTAACAAATAAGTAATCACAAATAATAGTATTTTTAAAAATAGTTTATTTCACTATTTGTTTTGGAAAAATCCCAATTGATTTAAAACACTGGTTGTCCTATTGATGAGTTCCTCCTTATACTTGAAAATAGTTGTGTCGCGTGTAGTGTAGGCACGAAAGTCTTTACAGCTGTTTTTGAGTGGACCGACACAGTCCTTGCGGTAGTGCTGTAGATGTGCCGACTCTGGACTAATTGAGTATGTGGTACACGAGCCGAAACAGTTAAGTGGGAAATGGTTATGAAGTGATACCACACGCTCCGTATTATGGAAGCACTTGACATACTGTCCCGGTTTCGTGTAGTTGCGAGATCTGTACACGTGTTGCAACATATGTAGATAGCGAGGAATGCCCACCTCATGCTCCGTGTGCTTCAGTTGTTCCTCACCGACTCCCAGATCGTCCAGAAAGTAAACATTCCTCAGGTTATAACTGGCACGTGTGTAATTTTTTTCTGCCAACGATAGCTTCTGGACTTCATTCATCAATGAAGACCAGTTGTTATGAGTGATGGGCATAATTATCTCATCGATGTCCAACAGCGCCAGATAATCATAACTGTAAAGATTGCGATACAAGCAATCATTGTATGGGATTAACTCGTTCTGGCGTTTGTGTGTTAATTTGTTTTTCAAATACAAGTGTCTAAAACCCGGTAAATTTGGTTGATTGCCGGGGAGTGTGATTGGGGTTAAGTCGACCACATTTTTTTGCTTATAGTATTCCAATACTTTGCTGATGTTTGGATGCGTTTCAAGATTATAAAGAAACACTTTTTTAGCGCCCAATATCTGCAATAATTCAATCCATTCAACTAATCTAACGCTAAGATCTTCGTGTAAAAAGTCTAATCCTTTGACACAAACGGCAAAGTCTTGTTTGGTTTTCGGTCTATTGTTAAAAACTTTTAAATTGTTTGTCGCTTTACTGCACTTGTCCTCTACTAATGACACAGAATCGGGTGCCAACTCTTTGGGAAACCCCTTAATTCGGGGGACTTTACAGGTAATGATGTACGGCTGTAGCAGACCGTCCTTATAGTTACCCCATTTGCTATACCAGCCATAGACATAAGTGGCGGGTGATATGATTGGCACCGGTATTTTGTCGAACCACAACTGACATGTGGTCGGCGGTGGACTAACTCTATCAACCATTGCTAATATCCTAACTGTGGCGAGTGGTCCGCCCCGCCAGCGGTCATCAAAGTAAGCGCCGTATAAATAGAAAGTGGCGTTTGTTGCAGACATTCGTTGCCAATAAATATTATTATAGTCGAGTTCATAGAGGTTTGGGAACTCCACTTTACACGACCGGTTAGAACCGTTGTTTAGCACTTGTTTGGTCATTAAGTTTTGATTTTTCTTAATTTTTGCCCAATAAGTGAGCGGCAAATTGGAGTCATTGGCCAATGAAGTTAAGATTTCATTTTCATTAAGTGGCGGTGAGTTGTCTACTTGTGGCTCAACATTCAGTATATCTTTGGCACTGATGTCAGATTTGATGGCCGCTGTCGTTGTTTTGGCTGTCGTCAGTGTCACCAGAAAACCTGACGCGTAATCGAGCGGCAGTTTCTGGAGAAGACCCCTGACCTGTGCCGCGTGTCCGTCCATATAGTCCAGTGATGCATCGTTAGGTCGAGTGGCCAATCGGAACACCAAAAAGCAGACACACGTCCAAATAAATACAAAATAGATAAGCCTTTTGTAGGCACGTGTGGGCACTAAGTAATGAATCATTTGATGATAATTGCCTCTCAAACAGAGGTTTTACATCTAATCATTTGGTGAAAGACTTGAATGTACCACTAATTACATACATCACAGACATAAACAATTTGCGGGAATGACCTAAAAATATTAAGTAAATTATTATAATTTTCTATATATAACTTTATTTATGAGAATTATAGATTTTATTAGATAAGCACTTAAATAAAATACATAAATATTAATATCTTCATTAGCAAAATTATTTTAATTTATTCATTTATTCATAGAAAATATCATTATTACTATTATTGTTATTATTTGATTATTGCATTTCTATTTAGATAATTAATAAAACTATTAAAAAAGTGAATGTCTTATTATTTTTATTTCCCATTCATGTATCAGTCTATTGATGAAAACAAAAACTATAAACTTATGATTACAATCAACAAATGAATTTTATTTATAATCAATATTTATAACTATTATTTTACAGATATACTAATTTGTATCGACACATACTCTACAATATTCATATTAAACATATATAACTAATTAATCTTATTTTTAATAATATTTAATTTTGTGTATAACTATAATAAACTGCGACAAGATTTTAGCGATATATATATATAAAGGTGAATGCAATGCCATTAACCCATATCTGCAAAAACAGATTGTTTTTGCTTAATTTAATTCAATTCATAACTCTTTTTAATGATGTTTATGTTATTTATTTAGTTGTGGTATTTGTCAAAAGCATTTGTTATGGAAATCTTATTTAATATAACAATACTTATATAATAATCATAGAGATTACTAACTATTTTGTAGAGTAGTCCTGGGATTTGGCTTATAGTTTAGTTAAAATAAATATCATTATATTATATATAATTTATATATAGGACTTTTTTAGTTAACATTTTATTTTTTTATCTAAAAATAGATAAATATAGTATTACAATATTACAATAGTCTCTAAACTCTCTCTCCTAATTATAAACGCATTGAGATTGTAATTGAATTTCATATTGTTTGCTAAGATTTTATTTTTTTAATACACTATTTATTATAATATAAAATACAATATTAATATATAACAATTCAAATAAAATTAAATACCTTGTCTAATGGCAAACAAAATCATTATTTTTTA